>NC_137158.1:50187216-50514997 GCF_951394435.1 Stenella coeruleoalba | reverse complement strand
CCCTTTACATTGAAGACAACCTGAAATTTCAGAGGCAGAGATTAATTACATGATCACCTACCTATTTTAGAACACTAATATTGCTGCAGTTGACTAATATTGCTGCAGTTGGTCAAAGGAATTGTAGAGGGGAGAAACTATAGATAAGGAGATGAAACTATGAGAGGGATTCTAAAACTGTGCAATGGTAGTAGAAATATGGGGTGGTATATAAATAATAAGAGTTTGATGATATAGTTTGCAGAATTTGGTGACTAAATGAATCTAGCAATGAAGGAAGATGGAAGGGAACAAAATAAGTATTATTTTTGAGTCAATGCACCTGGAAGGAAGGACACTTTTATTGAGGTAAGGAATGCAAATTAGGTGTTGTTACTGCAGTAAGGTAGGGGGGAAATACATCCTTACCCTGAGTGATCTTTTTAAAAGAATAACCTTTGGAAAATAACACACACACACACACACACACACACACACAACATGTACACAGACAACTCCAAATATAGGTTATCTCAATCCTGATTTGAGGCTTATTTATGAATCTTGCTCATTTTTAACTGGGTTGTTTTCTTACTTTAAGAATTCTTTATATATTCTAGATTCAAATTCTATAACATATAATTTTCAACTTTCTTTCCTCAGTCTCTGTTTTTCTCCCTCAGTCTGTGTTGTTTTTTAAAATTTCATTAATGATGTCTTTTGAGGAGTGTAAGTTTTAATTTTGAGGAAGTCTAATTTATCTTTTGTTTTTTCTTTTGTGAATTGTGTTTGGTGTTGTTTCTGTGAAACCTTTCCCTAACCTAAAATTATAAAGATTTTCTTCTATTAGTTTCATAGTTTTAGGTTTCACTTGTAGAACTATAGTCCATTAACAGTTATAAACAGTGTGAGGTATGGATCTAAGTTATAGTTGTATTTTTACATTAAAATATCCAATAATTCCATCACCATTTATTAAAAAGACAATACTTTCTCTAGGCAATTGCTTCTGCATCTTTTAAGAAATTTAGTCATCATATATGCATGTCTCCTTCTGAACTCTCTATTCTGTTTGATTGATTTATTTCTCTTTGTTTACACAGTTACTGCATTTCCTTGAAAAAAGTTACCTTATAAAAAGCCTTGAAATCAGTCAATGTGAACCCTCTAACTTTTTTTTCAAGATTGTTTTGTCTATCCTAGGTCCTTTGTATTTCCAGATAAATTTTAGAATCAGCCTAGCAATTTCTACTAAAATTGCTGAGCTTTTTCACTGGGAGGAGGCGTTTATGGGGTGCCACCACAGATTAAACATTTTGGCAAGAATGCTCTTTTGTATGTGACACTGTGATCATTAGGACCCCATAAAGTCTGGTTGCCTAGTGATCCATTGAAAGAGCGCTCACAGTTCAATGGTTATCAGCCCTGTTCTTCCAATGTAAAGTTATATTTTCCTCTTTTAAACATTAAGCAATATTTAAGACCCCAGCACTATGGAAAAATACCATGCCTCATCAATGTTTCCTTTATTGGTTTAACCTTTAACAGTGTTGTTTTAAGTCAAGAAAGAAAGCCAAAATTAACAGGCCAGTCTCATTTTGCTTTTTGTTTATTCTTGACCTTCATATTTCCCTGGTTAGGACTGGAATTTCCATGTTAAAGTCAAAAAATAATAAGAGATTTGAAGTTATACATATGGGGGTTGCACACTGGCCCTGTCACTGCCCAGTAGTGTAATCTTGAACAAGTTACTTGGCATTTCTAAGCTTCAGTGTCTATATCACTAAAATTAGGAGAATATCATTTGCTTCCTTTGGTTGTTCAAAGGGCTAATTAAATCATCATTTAAAATTAATATTAATAGCAGTTGCATTGAAAACAAATATACAAAAATAATGACACCGGGCTTCCCTGGTGGCGCAGTGGTTGAGAGTCCGCCTGCCGATGCAGGGGACGCAGGTTCGTGTCCCGGTCCGGGAAGATCCCACATGCTGCGGAGCAGCTGGGCCCGTGAGCCATGGCCGCTGAGCCTGCGCGTCCGGAGCCTGTGCTCCGCAACGGGAGAGGCCACAACAGTGAGAGGCCTGCGTACCGCAAAAAAAAAAAAAAAAAAAAAAAAAAATAATGACACCTTCTCAAATCCTTACCAAAATCCTGTGAAGGCAGGCCTATTTTACAAAACTGAGGCTCAGAGAGATTAAACGATTTGCTAAAGGCTACATAGCTGCTAGGGGGCTGTGCTGGAGTTCAATTCCAGGCAGATGCCATGCCAGGGAGAAAGTTATTTCTACTTTTTAATGTTGCTTATAATGACCACTTATGAGGGTGAGCTTCCCTCACAGTGTCTAGAGTTTGGACCTAAAAAAATGGTCAGGCAGTCTATTGCCTTAGTTATTTCTGGGAAATTAGGGCTGGGGGTGAAGAAAGGTCATAGTACCTAGATGTTGGAACCCTGGGTGCTTGTCATTGATTTATATTTTATTTATTATAAAATCACTTGAACTTTCCAGATTTCTTTCTATTGAAGGAATCATAATTTTGCCTCTTCTACTCCAGGGACCTGTGAGTGCTAAGTAGGTAATACACGCTAATGAGCTTTATATTTTGCAAATTTATGAGCATGTCATTTTAATTCATATATCTACTTTGATCCTTCTGTCATTACAAACTCCAAGTGATATCTGTAATAATAGAGGACTGCAGCTACACTCATGTGATATGTTCCATACTGCACTTGCAGTAATAGTTTCATCGAATATCACATGACCTTGACATCATGATCTATCCGTTAGTGGGAAATTGAAATGAATGTTATTTGTTCAGTACAAGTCAGCCTGACTCCTTTACATTTCCATGTGGCCTCAGAATTTGCGAGATATACTTGTTCACTTAGCCATTTTTGTTTTGGATATTTTCTTTTAGGTATCCTTTCTCGGAGAGATTTCTTTATTTGTGATTTTCAAGTGCTATTTGTGAAGTTCTCAATCATAAGTACTAGACAGCATAAGGTAAATAGAAAATGACTAGACGTCTAAAGTTTAAATATAAATAACTATTAATAATTTGGTCTATTGAATAGACAGCCACATCCTCTTGACACATAAATGCTGCCTGTCTGACTGCTCTTCCTGAGGAGTCCAGAAGAAAGAATGAGGAGAGGCAAGAAGAAAGAGAGGCTGCTAGTGTGCCTAAGCTATTTAATTTGTGACTCATAAGAAGGTTCATGTTATATTAGAGTGTACTTAATATTTTATAAGTAAATAATAAAATGTTACCATAAATCTTACCAGCTACCCAGACCTCCTCTTAAAATATAATCACAACATCCATTTTTCTCCATTCGTAATTTACCTTGTAAGTATTCTAAAAACATTTGGATTTGCGATTCAATTCTTTCTGACTCACAATATAGAATAAAGGCCAGTCAACCTAATCATACACACTAAATTAAACTGTTTTAATTTTGGATTAGTTGGTAAGTCAAGATAGAGACAGTTAATCTGAAGGTGAGGTGCCATTTGAGTAGATCAATCATGAGGCAGAATATAAATTTGAAAATCAAATACTGTGTAAATTTGGCAAGGTACAGATAATAAAAAAGACAAGAAATATTAAAATGAAAAAGTATTTTTTAATCTTCTAATCCAAAAGTTTTGAGAAAATTACTGTGGAAGTGAAAGGTAGCTTTAGGAGAGAAAAGGAAATATTTTATAAATGACAATGTGTTAATCCCAGGACAAATGCTTGAACTTGCTTCATTTGAAAGGTACTCATTACCTGTATGTATTGAAAGAGTAAATTTTTTATTATTAGAACTCTCCTCAACACCAATACTGTGGGAAAAAAAAAAAACAAATAAAAAATACGTGAGAGAAAAGAGTTTTTTTTGAGATAGAAATAGTTCTAGAAGTAGAGGTCAAGAAGCCTGTGAAAGAAAATCATTAGGGACTCTGAATGAGCACCACAAACTTGTTTCAAACACTTGTCTTTTATGTGTATAAAGCTCATCTTCTTAATGTTTATAGTCCATACAAATAGAAAGTAAATTATCTCCTTTCCTCCAGGAATGTTTGGTAAGCGAGAGTAAAAAACAGAAAATGCTATCTTGAAGTCCATGAACACACGCTTCTAAATATTACACAGCTTGATTGACACTGTAAATGATTTGACCAAATATCCTCAAATTTCCTGTGTATTTCTGCACTTCAGTAATTCTTCTATAATTATGGAAAATTGATATGACTTATACCATAACTTACTGAAGTATGGTTTACCCAAGTAATAAAAATAGCAAAGGAAACATACTACATATATTCATGTTCTGTGATGTAGCATGTTTCCTTCACTATTTTTATTAGTTGGATAAACCTTACTTTAATAAGTTCTTATGTTACTGTATCATTTTTTTCAAGGGAAAAGTATTAATCTACCACCACTCTACTTACAGATTAACCATTTCAGTAAGCAAGACATCTCCCGACTGTTTACAAAAAAGGTTCAACAGTCATTGTCATGGAATTCAAAGTCCCACACAGTCTAACCTTAAACTTCTTTCCCAAATGATGTTCCAAACCTACATATTCCATCTATTATCCTTTGTTCCCTTCTTTCCATATACATTTCTATTCATCTAGTACACACTGTAGTTTTCTCACTTTATCTTTCACTGAAATGCACTTATCCCCATAGTCCTCCTATTAAAATCTACTTACCCTTCAAGACCTCACTCAAGTTTAACTGCCATTGTGCTATTGCCTCAGTGCAACCTTTTCTTCCATATTTTTGTCCCATAGCCGTTTGCACTTGTACCAGAGTGCTTTAATGTGCTCTTTCTATGTGGTTACTTATGCTTATGTTTGTTTCCATTAGTAGAATGGGTGCTGTTTGAGGGTGGAGAATGTCATCTATGTGAATCTCTCTCTGGTATTTAGGACAGTAACTTGACTGTAGGAGATAGTAAATTAATTTATTGTTACATATAATTATTCAGACGTTGAATATTTAGTCTTTAGGAAATCCTTTTTCTTAGTATGACATTCCTGTTTTTGCATCTTTCTCTATTTGGAAACACCTTCGTTTGACGATGTTTTGAAAGAAATGAGAAGAATCCCATTGTTGAGCAAGAAAACATCGAAAACTGCAAATAAGAAAGTTTATTTGGGGTCTTAGGAATTGCAATTCAGGAGACAGATTCAGGTAAAACCGAAAGAGTATTTCAGGGGAGAGAAAGAGTCAGGGGCTTCTAAAGGCAAAAATCACAAGGCTGCTAAAGTTGTCTGACGAGAATTATGATTGACTCTGAAGCAAGAAAAGAAATATTTGTCTTTAAGGGATAGGTAGTCAAATTATTTGGGGTAAGGGTCCAATAAGTATCTTGAGTTTCTGAAACATTGGGCAGGTAGATGTTCTGGATGCCTGCATTAAGACAACAAGTGGTCAAATGTCAGATTCCATTCAGGCTGAGATGTGCATGGGTCACACTTCCTCAGCGGCCTCCTGGCTCCATCTTAGAGGGCTCTCTCAGCAATACCAACCTCATTTTGATTTTCCTTTCACACCATGAAAATAATTTTACCTACTCAGATTCATGAATAAAATGTTTAATTAGAGATTAGATTTGACAAGTTATAGAATGAAAAATGCTTTGGATTATCTATAAATTACATACAGTTCTCAGTCATAATTAATTTAGTCTTGCCTAAAGAGAGGTCTTTCCTTTGTTTTCAGTTTCTGGGAAGTAAAGTGTTTTCAGCTCCTGGGAAGTATCCCAAGTGTCTTTGTATCCCAAGTGTCTTTGTTATTCCTGTTGCTCATCATGGGACCACACCTAGTAAAGAGATGACTCAGGGTGGGGCCATACACAACCAATATTCTTAGGGGGCTGGCTATTCCAGAAACACCAATCACATGATTAGAGGTTTGGGGATTTGGGCCATGTGAGGTTAGCCTGGGTCTCCTGGAGGAGTTGGAGTGTGGCTCTAGAGATGAGTCCAACCCCATGAATCAGTCAATCAGTATAGGCTCTGGACAACCAGAGCTTCTTGAGTTGCTAATATTTCATACATATTATCACGTATCAATGTGAGAGGGTAATGTTTCTTTTTTTTTTTTTTTTGCCGTACGCCGGCCTCTCACTGTTGTGGCCTCTCCCCTGTGGAGCACAGGCTCCAGACTCGCAGGCTCAGCGGCCATGGCTCACGGGCCCAGCCGCTCTGCGGCATGTGGGATCTTCCCGGACCGGGGCACGAACCTGTGTCCCCTGCATCGGCAGGCGGACTCTCAACCACTGCGCCACCAGGGAAGCCCGAGGGTAATGTTTCTCGAGGACAACAGAAGCTTTGTGTTGGAATCCTCCTAGATTCTGGCCTATGCATATCTTCTTTTGCCTGATTCTAATTTATATCTTTTCCCTGCAATAAATGTATTCTATGAGTATAATAGGTTTCACTGAGTTCTGTGAGCCTTTCTAGGGAATTATCAAACCTATGGGTGTTTTGGGGAAACCACCAAACTTGCATTTGATGTCAGAAGTGAGAGTTGTCTTTGGTAGACTCTTTTCTCTAACTTTGTATTGGACCTTCACTCTTTGCAGTTGGAGTCATAAGTCTTGGTCAGATTTAACAATGGGGAGAACTGTACTCTTCACTCTTAATTTGGCCAAATACAGCTAAGTTCTGTAAGAGCAGAGCGTCTCTGAATTGTAAAGATATCTTATAAGATTTTACCTTTTGTTCCCCCTATTCTGCTTGTAACTCAGATTCATTTCTTATGACATTGTTCTATGATTTATCTGTTGATACACATGTCCATCTCACTAAGTTGTGAGTTATTTAAAGCAAAAGATAGTTTCATATTAATTTCCATATTGAATGCCTAACTCAAAGTAGGGTCAATAAATGTTTACTAAAATGAATGAATTATTGAATATCTGGAATGGTACAATTTGTTTTGTTTTGTTTTGTTTTGCGGTATGCGGGCCTCTCACTGTTGTGGCCTCTCCCGTTGCGGAGCACAGGCGCCGGACGCGCAGGCTCAGCGGCCATGGCTTACGGGCCCAACCGCTCCGCGGCATGTGGGATCTTCCCGGACCGGGGCATGAACCCGTGTGCCCTGCATTGGCAGGCGGACTCTCAACCACTGCGCCACCAGGGAAGCCCTGGAATGGTACAATTTTAATTCAACTTACTCAAGATTGCCACAGTTAAGCTCTACATTAGTGTAGTATGTTGAGATCTTGTGGATTTCACTCCCAAAATGCCCTCTCTTAAATAAATAAAATTATTTTACATAATAATTTTAGAACACTGCTATAGAGCTAAGTATCATCTTTTAATTAAGAGGGCACTGATTTGGGATTCAGGATAATAGGGAACATATTGATCTCTGTTATTTACCTGTGTAGCTCTGAGGAAATCACTTTACCATTTAAATTCTTGTTTCCTTATCTGTAGAAAGAGAGGAAGGAATTAAGCTTGAGTTTCTTATTGTTATGTAGTTTTTTAAATGTCTGAGAGATATTAATATTCCATTTCATTTCTCTAATTACTAACAGAGTAATTAGAATATATGCATTATTGAATATGCACCTTGAATGTATATATATATATGTATAAAGATTTAATGCATATACAGTTATACAAAAATTATTTTTTTCTCAGTGTTTAGACACTGCAATGAGGGTAGATAATTGGCAAAATATTTATTAGATATGATCGAGGGTGATTGAACACATCAGTGTTTTCTGATGACCTCTTCAAACCGTGTATGAAATTTGAGGGGCCATTTCCCCATCCAAAAAATATGTGTGACCAAGGCCTTTTTTTAAATATGGTTTAAATTATATTCAGCTGTAGGTAAATAAGTTCCTAGTAATGTAAGCTATTGGATATATTAGAGACCACAGACATACTTTCTATATCCATGGATTATAATGTCTCTTCATTTATTCATTTGTACATTTACTTATTCATTCATTCAACAAAACTATATCAAGCATCCATTGTGCCGCATGTGTTGTGCTAGGTAGTGAGGTTACAGAGATAAGTTAGATGGTCTTTAGCTTCAGGAAGTAACCAAGTTGCAGCTCATTTTGTTGACTTTCATTATGTTTAGATACATAAATGATAGCTTGTACAAATGCAAATAAACCCGCTTTAGAATTTTCAGCCTTTGTGGGCAGTTTTTGGGAGGAAAGACTGAGAGGAAATTTACAGAACAACAAAGCTAAGCTCCCACTGCCAGACCCAGAATTAGATTTTCTTTAAGTTTGCTGAAATCTTTAGTCGTCAGTAAATATTAAATATGTGGACAGTATCTGTAGGAGACCAAGTTAAAATGAAAGTATACTGCTTATATATGTATAATTCATGGGAGTATTTCTCCAAATGACCTTTAGTAAAATCTAATGAATTAAGCTAATTTACTAGCTGACTTCTTAGACCCTGAATGTGTGCTGTAGGACATGTAAGTTCCCACACAAGGGAGCAAATAAAGGCGCCAGACAGAGACTAGCTGTAGATTTGAGGCAATGGAGAAGCCTGAGAGGGCATGTGGGAGGGCAACGACATCGAAAAACAGCCACTTCTCTAGCTGGCTAAGGCCTGCCCTTGCAACTGGTATCAATGCATGTAGTTAGGAAAGTGAATGACACATAGCAGAAACATAGTGTTGGATTTTAACAGCATTAGATTTTTTTCACCTTCTTTCTTCGAGATACTTAGAATCCAGTTTCTAAGCCAAATAAAATTGTCTGATATGTTCACCTCCATGTAGATACGTATGACGCATTTTTTGAAACAAACATTATTTGGTCAATAGTGATGCTCATGTTATGATGATGCAAAAGTATACTATTTCACAAGTCAAAAGTCTTTGTATGATTAAATATTTTCGAGAATTTGATATTTATTATAGCATTCCAAACCAAAACACATATAGTTAAATAGTTTGAAAAATGTTTGTAAGTTATATGAAAAGATTTGGTTAAGTGGTATTTGAATGGCCATGAAGTCAAATATTAGCAAATTATAAAACATACATGAAAAAAATTTTTAAAAGGAAAGAAAAGGATAAGGTATAAAGGGTAAACAGATACATTAGACTTTTAAAAAGCTTCATGAAAGTTTTTAAATTGTTATCAAAACTTCCACAACTAGGTTAATGAGGATATATTAACAACACTTACTAAGCTATAAATATGTTTTCATAAAAAGGTGACACAAGAAGATAAATCCTCTTTTATCTCATTTAATATGTAGTATGGGAGCATAAACATCATGACTTGCTTTGGATTAGGAAATGCTGAAGGGAGAAAAGTCAGTTTTTTCCTAAAAAGAAAGGATTTTCTCTTGTCTCAACAAGAATCAGCCATCTGTAACTGCTTGGGGGTTAAAGATAGGTTTATCCAAAACCAGAAATATTTACTACTTGATGAGAGAGAATAATCATGTTTTGGTTGCTTTTACTGAACCACATATTTATTTACCACACATAAACAGATACAGTATACACGATAATATGCAAGTCATTAGTCCCTTTTTCTTTATAAAACAATAAAAGTTAAAGTTTGTTGTTTTTTAAAACCATGGATTTTAGAAATTTGACAAAATGGAAAGTATTATGATAATTATTTTCATCATCTAGATTCAAGATACACATAATGTATTTTATTAATTTTATTTCTTTAGTTGGACTAATTAAATAAATAAAACACTTTATACAGTCATTGAATTGGATCCTGTTAGGCTATAAAATAAAAACTTGCAAAAAATTGAGAAAACTTGACCTCTGAGACATTTTTGTTGACACATGTCACATGGTAAATTTTATTCTAAAGCCATGTCTTCTGTTTTTGATTTTAATACTGATGGTATTATTATTTGAAAGCTAGATTTAGAGAAAACTGGATGTTGGAGATTTTATTACCTGCTATTACTAAGTAATCTAGGACAAGTCATTTAAACTCTTTGAATTTGACTTTCTTCATCTATGAAAATGTCTACCTGACAGGTTTATTATGAGTAACAAAAGAAATAAATAAATGGAAAATAAATATGCAGCTTATAGTTTTAACAAATTATTTATTATTCAAAACAATTTAAAATAAGTTAAATATTTATAGCCCATATGCCTTTAAATGTGATTTGATATGTTTCATCAGTAAAGCCATTTAGATAATATAGAACAATTTAAAATTGATAAATATGCTAATCACATAAAAATAAAAATAAATGCACTTACCACCAAAACTAATATAATTTTAAATGTTTAAGTTTAAATATTTTTCTGTGCTTCCTAGAAGTTAAAAGAATATGGAAATTCTCATCCATTTCTTCATGCAAGAATATGTTCCTTGATCCTTCAAATTTTTACAGAAAATACGGACTTTTTAATTCATCTGACTGCTTCCTATTTGGAGCTTAGCATTAAAAAATATAGCAAAAAGAAACAGACTTACAGATACAGAGAACAAACTAGTGGTTGCCAGAGAGGAAGGGGGTGGGGGTGGGGATGGACAAAATGGTTAAAGGAGATTAAGAGGTACAAACTACCAGTTATATAAGAAGTCACAGGATGTAATGTACAGTGCAAGGAATATAGTCAGTAATGTTATAATAACTTTGGTGCATAATCTATAAAAATTTTGAATCACTATGTTGTACTCCTGAAACTAATATAATATTGTATTACACTGAAACTTCAATTAAAAACAAACTAACAAACAAAAACACCCACTTGAAGCGTTTCTGTAGAAATTAAGCCGATAAGCTCTAAGCAGGCCATGTTCTTATTCTAATTTGATGGAAGAATGTCACATAGATACGTGTTTACTCCCATTAAGCAAACGTTAACTATTTCTTCTGTCAGTCAGGATTTTGACAAGAATTCTCTATTAGAAAATTCAAGTTTAATTTCTCTGCTGAGCTCCCACTTCGCTGCATGTCCTCATAATTTACAGTGCTTTTAATGTTGCTTCCTGCCTGCATTTTTACTGAAAATGAAATAAGTAGAAATACAATAACTATCTAAAAGGATGTGATAAGGAAAAAAGGATAAAATAGTACCATACTATCAGCCAAGGTACAAAGTCTGAGTCAGCAGCATCTTCTAAGTTGAAGTAACTATAAGTTGCTCTGAGATTTCCTATGCAATGGAGGGAGAGGCTGTGGTTGAAGTGCCCAGTCAGAGACCACAGGCATTGAGGCTGCCAGTTCTTACCCTTCCACACACAAATAGCCTGAGACTTTCTGATATGTGTTTAATTTCCACAGAGGAGTGGAGTCTAAGCAGCTTAGGCATGTCCCTTTGAGACTTCCTCAGCATCTCCAACAATTCAAAGGCATTTCCAGAAGACTAGTACCTTTTGCATGGAACAGGACACTGCCAAGGGCAAGTGGGAAAAAAAAAAAAATATATATATATATATATATATATATAATATATATATAATTTGTTTCTTTTTTTGGTGGGGAAAATTTTACAGTAGGCTAGGAAAAGTTATTAGAATAAAAAATAGAAAACTATTCATTAATTTTGGGGGAAAAAAGACTATGGGAAATCAGAATGTAGGAAAAGTACAACAGTTGGACAGAGACAAACTGCAGCATCTGCCTGAATCTGCCTGCAGAATGCAGAATATGCTCATCCTTGTACACAGTGAAAGTACAGAGGAGTCTGTGACCACTGCATCAGACTCCTAAATATTTGAATGTTGTACATCAATTCATATAAATGCCCCTGTTCTTGTTCCTACCCAGGAATCCCAGCCTACTCCCGAGTGATGGTCCTTATAACCAGGAGCCCAAAGGTGCTCTTTCCTGCCCTGTCTGAATGAATTGGATCTGCTGGGACAGGACAAAGCAAAGCTGGGCTGCGACTCAGATCTCAATCCACCTGAATTTTGGCTGCAAGACAGAGCAAACTTCTCAAGAAGCCAAGGTCAGTGTATTTACCATCCACTCACTTCTCTTTTCTAGCTCAGGATTTCCAGGTTGTCCTCCCCAAACTAGACCATCAAAGGAGAAAACTGGGGGGCCACAATTGTCTGGTTGTTGGCAGAACCCAGTCTGAGACCCATAATTTGATGATTTTGTGGACTAACTTTATATAAATTCCCCAGTTTTCCAGGGCAGAACTTGTTATTTTCTCCCCACACACACTACCCCTGCATTCAGGCGCTCGCCCTTGCAGTGTCTGGCCTGGGGGCTCACTTCAGCTCTAGTAACCCTCTCAATCTATTAGCCAGTTACTTAACCAAACAAACCAACCCTGGAAAAGCAAACAATACAAAACAAAAATCCACTTATGAGATGAATAAAAATGTCTTTTGGTGTCTCGTCTTTGCCATATGGGGGTATTCTGAAGTGCGAGGCACAGGAGGAGCGCTACTTGTCCAGATCTAAGGTCAGTGCTGTCGCAGCAAAGCATTCATCTTAGTTTTATTTTGCTTTTTTGCCTTGTCTTATAATGCTGATTTATTTCCAAGAAACCTTGTCATGAAAATGAAGAATGTATTTGGTCCCTTGAAAAAAGTTGCTTTATTCCACACATTCACTTATAGGGCAAGCCTGCAGATTCAATACTCTTGCTTTTTGTTATTTGAGGTCAACAAGAAATAACTATAAGAAAGTGGGACTAAGCAATGTCAGACTGTTATTAAATCCCAATTCCATGTTTGAGTTGGAAATCTTAGATAACCAATGGTAATAGAAAGGAAATTATCCTGTCCATTTATAATAGTGAGTATTCTAAGTATAGAATTTTAATATCATTGCTTGTTTTTTCCCTTGTATCTGCCAGTACTGAAGAAAGACTTATAAGGAAGAAAATATTGGTGGAAAACTACCTTGATTTTAGTAATTAGTTACAATTAGAGCTTTTACCATTAATTATTTCTTAACAGAATTTCTTTCTATAAAATTTATAGTGTTTAACAAAAATATAAGAGAAAAAGTAAGTAGAATCCCCTTTTTTGAGCTTTTTTCCTAAACTCTATTACTTCATGGTGAACTTTGCTGTATTTTAATCTTCACAATTTCACTTTTTATTTTTTTATTGCGAGAAGAACACCTAACATGAGATCTACCCTCTTAACAAAATTTTAAATGCACGATACACAATTGTTAACTATAGGCACAATGTGGTACAGCAGATATCTAGAATTTCTTCATGTTGCATAACTGAAACTTTATACCTGTTGAACAACAACTCCCCATTTCCTCTTCCCCAGATCCCTGGAGAAGACCATTCTACTCTCTGTTTCTATGAGTTTAACTGTTTTAGATACCTCATCTAAGTAGAATCATGATGTATCTGTCCTTCTGTGATTGGCTTATTTCATTTAGCATAATGTCTTCCAGGTTCATCCATGTTGTTGCAAATGGCAGGATCTCCTTCTTTTAAGGCTGAATAATATTCCATTGTGTATATATACCACTTTTCTTAATCCATTCATCCACTGAAGGACATTTAGCTCATTTCCAGATCGTGGCTATTGTGAATAATGCTGAAATGAATATGGGTGTGCAGATATCTACTTGAGATCTTGATTTTGACTCTTGTATATATACACAGAAGTAGGATTTCAGGATGATATGATAGTTCTATTTTTAATTTTTGAGGCCCGTCTATACTGTTTTCTATAGCAGCTTCATCATTTTCTATTTCCACCAACAATGTACAAGGGTTTCCTTTTCTCCACATCTTTGCCAACACTTGCTATGTTTAGTTTTTTGATAAGAGCCATCCTGTCAAGTATGAGGTAATATCTCATTGTGGTTTTTTTTGTTCGTTTGTTTTGTTTTTGTGGTACTTGGGCCTCTCACTGTTGTGGCCTCTCCCGCTGTGGAGCACAGGCTCCAGACGCGCAGGCTCAGCAGCCATAGCTCATGGGCCCAGCTGCTCTGCGGCATGTGGGATCTTCCCGGACCGGGACACGAACCCGTGTCCCCTGCATCGGCAGGCGGACTCTCAACCACTCGCCACCAGGGAAGCCCACTCATTGTGGTTTTGATTTGCATTTCCCTGATGATGAATGATGTTGAGCATCTTTTGTATACCTTTTGGCTATTTGTACGTCTTCTTCGCAGAAATATTTCAAGTCTTTTGCACATTTTTCAGTCAGGGTTTTTTGCTATTGAGTTTCTGGAGTTCCTTATATGTTTTGCATATGAATCCCTTATTAGATATATGGTCCACTAATATTTTCTCCCATTCTTTTAACTCTGTTGATTATTTCCTTTGCTGTGCAGAAGCTTTTTGGTTTGATGTAGTCCCACCTGTCCATATTTGCTTTTGTTGCCAGTGCTTTTGTTGTCATAGCCAAAACATTGTTGCCAAGATCAATGTCATGAAGTTTTCCTCCCATGTTTTCTTCTATAAGTTTCACAGTTTCAGGTCTTGTGTTTAATCTTTAATCCATTTTGAATTGATTTTTATGTATGGTGTACAATATGGGTTGAATTTCATTCTTTTCATGTGGATGCCCAGTTTTTCCAGTATCTTTTGTTGAAGAGACTGTCCTTTCCTCATTGTGCATTTTTGGCACCCTTGTGGAAGATCAGTTGATAATGTATGCATGGGTATACTTCAGGGTTCTCTATTCTGTCCCATTGGTCTACATGTCTATTTTTGTGCAAATACCATACTGTTTTAATTACTGTAGCTTTGTAATATATTTTGAAATCAGGAAGAACAAAGTTGGAGGCTTCATACTTCCTGATTTCAAAATAAGCTTTATAACTTATGTAGGCAAATATACGAACTCTCTGGGATTTCCCAACACTGAAAAGGTCTGCAGAGTTTTGAACTAAATATTGGAGTAAGAATGGAATAGAATAGCACTTATTTTAAAAGAAGCTATTCTAAGGTCAACCTATTTATTATTTTTTAAATACCAGTTTCTCAAGTTTTCCCAAAGGTGTGATAAAGTAACTGGTGGGCTTTATAAATTTAGTCTTTAAAGTGTATGCTCTTTTCATAGTAAGCTATGTTCATTTTAAGACTGAGGTGTTCCTTTGGGGAGATGCATAAATGAGAAGGCTCTATACCATATATTGGGTTATGTTAATGGTTTATAGCCACATGAATCTTTGAGTTCTGAATTTAGTCATTTGGAAGTAAATGCTCTCTAGAGAGATCATCATCAAGAAGTAACTAAGCAATTGTTAGAAATGAAGGCTGTTTTCTGAATCAGTGAAGCAACTGTCATTATGAGCAATCTAAAAATTGTAGGCTATTTCCTATTTACCTGTTGATGCATTTTAATGAGTGTAATCTGAGAAACAGGAGGTTTTTCAACTTACACACTTACCTGAAATCTTGGCCACAATATGCAACATCAAAATGAATGTAGTTAGTGTTTTAAATAAATTTTTCTACAACTTAAGCCTGTCATTTTATCAGGTTTATATTTGATGTTATATAAGTTGCTCCTATCTTGTCAGAATGAGTCAGTTCATTCTGCCTGCTGCTAATTGTGAGTATTAGAACTTTAGCATTAGGTTTTTTATTTTGTCTTTGTTTTTTTTTAAAGGCAGTACTTTATGTCATTGTAAAACTAAGTATACATATAAACTCTAGTAATGGGAATTCATTTCTCTAAATATGTGCTGTATCTAGGAGATCCTTCCATTGACCCCAAAACATTTACTTGTCTGCATTGATTACCTTTCTTCCTTTATAGATCTACCCTACTACCTTTTACTTTTCAAATTCAGATTATATCCATTTCATTTTTTATAGAAACATAAAAATATCTTTAGTTTTCTGTTACAATTCTTCCTTTTTGTCTTATTTTTCTGGCGATGATGAATTTATTCTTTTAAATGTTTATCTGTAGTTCTTTTACTTGCTTCTGATAAGAAGATACATGTCTTAAAACCCAGTTACAGGAAAAACACAAACTTTCTCCCCTAGTTTAAAATTTAATTGGAAACAGTTTAATTAAACATATTTTAAAAATTTATTAAGTCATATTGATGTAAAGATTCCATTTTAAATGTTACTGACATTGTTTTGTTCTCACCTTTGGCCACATCCTTCTACTAAAATTATTTTATGTGTCTTTCCTTGTTTCTAAGTTTGGTCCAAGCTTTTCACTGAGATCCTCAGATTTCTTCATCAAAACTACATATTAATGCTCTGATTTTTTTTTTCATAATTTCTCTGAAAAATTTACACTCATTGTAGGGAATCAAAAGTGACCATTGACCATCATGTCCCTGTGTGGCTCTTTATGTGAGCCACAACGTTGTCTCATGAGGATGCTCTAGGTTCCAAAATAACAAATAAATTTAAAGATACACTAGCCATGGCTAATTCCTTCTTTTACTCTCATCTTTATTCCACCGAGATATGGTTCATCTGTGCAGAACCATCCATAGATTTTTAGTTTCTACCTACATGTGATGTGTAGAATTTGTCATAGTCATTTTGCCCAACTCTATTTTATTTCCATTTTGTGTTTGTAAACTGATCAGCAATGCATACTTTAGAATTCTCTGTTGTTTTTGATTAAACAGATAAACACATCTAGTGTGACAGAAATTAAATAACAAGAAACTTCAATTCTTTTCTGCTTTCATCATAAGAAATGTAGTAGTTCATAAAGTAGAAAAAGAAAGGAAAGTTCAGAGCTTTGGGCTTAATGGAGTGATTGAAATGGAAAGCCATGTAAAACCTCCAAGGATGTGTTCTTCTAAGAAAGGCAGAGAATTGTGGAGACACTTTACATGATGGGATATATAAGTAGGGCCCTGGAGGTCCAGATGTGAAAGCAGACTACTGGAGTTAAGCACTTAGCTGAAAATTGCTTTCTATCATCTGAGCTAGAAGTAATCAGAAGCCAGCCATGAAGGACTAAAGCAAAATACTTTAGGTATATACTTGGCTTCTGAAAGTTGGAATTTTATTTTTCTTCTTTTAATGCCCAGGCTAACACCTGACCCTCTTCACAATATGCAGAATTAAAGTGTTCCCAAGATAACTTATTTTTTAAAATCAGGAAAACAGAATGTATTAACAATAAAAGCAACTCTCCAGAACTCGTTGGGCTGTTGTAGAATATAGTGTAATGCTGGCAAGTTTTTATTTGAAGAATCATACCCCTAAAAGAGATTTCCAGGAGTATTTGGTTCCAGTCATGTGATAGATAAGAAACATGAGATCTGGGAAAGGGAATTAACATGCCTGATATCAAAGTCTCTTGTCATTAATCCTGTGTCCACTGCCTTTAATCCTGTGGCCATAACTATTCAGATAATGTTATTAGGGGAGAAAAACAAAACCACTAGGTCAGATGCTACCTTACAGGGAACAATAGAAGATACCCTGATAAAGGCCAAGTCTGTGGTAAACAAATAGTTTTTTAGTCAATTCCAGTGTCAAATATTTGTCCCTGTTATCATTATGGTTGTGATTTATAGCTTGAAAACAAGTCATTGTACTCTTAAATAACCATGACCAGATAATATCAATTTAAATAGTTTGACCTTCTCTATTATAGGTTCTTACTTTCTCCCAAAGCTTTCAATTTTTAAGATCCTGTTTTCCCTTGGAAATATACAATATACAATATAATCTACAATATAATTGGACAGTTGAAATTCTCTAATTAATGCTTCATTGTGTATATTAGACTTTCCAAAGACATCTTCACTAAGTTATAGTAATAATGGGTACCATATAGTGGCCATTTAGGGAAAGCACTTTGCTAACATTTTCTAATTTGTTTCAACAATCATATGAGGTAGGCATGATATTTTCCAATTTCCTGATGAGGAGACTGAGGCTTGGAGAGATGATGTAACTTATTCATGGTCAAACAGTTATCAGTAGGCCTCTCTAACTTTTGGAAACCCTGTACTCATTTCTTTTAAGAACTGTCCTCTCCTAATTCATGTGATTTGGATGAAATTGTCATTGAACTGATCCAGGTTTCCCACTGTGGAGCTGTACACATGACCCTACCTGGACCATTGGAGCCTTCTGGGGAGAACTTACATGCATACGTACTAGGAAAGGAAGGTCTCTCCCCTTCTGAAATTGTTAGCACTGAGACGCATGTGAGCTCTGGGGTTGCTGGGGTCTGTCTCTCATATGTGTGACTGGAAGAGAGAAATTGCCAACTGAGAAGACAAAGCCAACAACAAGAGAAAAAGAAAATCCTGATAATAGCCTTTTAATCCTTGGTGTAAAGCCGATTTCAATCCTGGGACATCAGAGTCATATGAGAATAAAAGCCAAAGTCTTAACAATATCTTATTATATGTCAGCCATAGTATCACTTTATAGTCACATGAGTGTGGCAATGGTTTACTAAACTCAGCTCTTACCCGCCTCACTTACCCTATCATACTGATTCTACTGTGCCTCAAACACACCAGGCCTACTCCTGACACAGGAACTCTGCACTGCTTATTTACTCTGCATGAGACAGTCTTCTGCAGGAAATCTCATGTCTCATTCTCTTACCATCATCATGTTCAGATACCATTTTCTCTGTTGGCTTTCCCCAGCAACCCTCCCTAATTCTCTCTAGCCACTACTGTCATTCTCTCACCCCCTTTCCTGCTTCATTTTTCCTCACAACACTTATCATCATGTCTTATCATGCCTCTGATCCCTTCCTCACCACCATCCAGTGTGATGCAAGCTTTAAGAGGGCAGGGATTTTGTCCTCTGCTAAAGCCCCAGCACCTGGTGAGTGCTGACACATAGTGAGTGCTCAATAATTTGTGGAATGAATAAATGGAAGTCAATAAGTTCTATTTCGGTTGAGAGTAGGGTAGGTTGGTTAAGATTGCTTGAAAAGGGTTCCTGTCATTTTCAGCTTGAAGATTTCTGACTATAAACAGGCATTAATGGTAGATCCAGGATTCAAACAGATGTTTGATTGTAAGATTATATTTTTCTATACCACTGCTAATAATTTTTAAGGATGTATTTTTTAAAATGAACTGAACAAACTGGGGCACTGGGAAGCCTTAAAAAGATAGCTAGAGAGCATTTAAATATAATTACATATTTATTATTGCTGATAACATAACGAGTGCTGTATACCATAGAGATTGCAAATAAGCAGGAATGATCTTACTTATTATTGACTAAAACGCTGCTGAAAAAAATGAAATAATTGCTTAAAAATACGTTAATCTCTCCCCAAAGCAAGTTCTCCTTGAGAGTTCTAAGCCTATGATAAACAGATTTACATACAATATTTGTAAGCATGAGAATATTGGTTCAAATAAGAGCAAACTGTGGCTTGTTCCTCTTGAAATTAGAGAAGTTGTGTATTGAGAACAGAAAAGAAAAATATTATGAATGTTAAGTAATAATGTTTTTTTCTTTTTTCCATTGGAGTTTTGAGGAAGAACTGATGAAGGAAGTAAACCTAGGGGATAGAAGTATCTCTAGTGGGGTCTGGAGGAGATATTTGGGAACGAAGAGGGGCTCACAGCAGGCATTCTAGGATGAACTTACTCACCAGCGATCATCTGAAGGCCCCACACTTTGAGTGCTGGCAAGGAAGACTGTCTTGGTATGCTTGGGCTGCTATAAAATAATAGACTTTTATATCTCAAAAAAATCTGGAGCCTGGAAGTCTAAGATCATGGCTCCAGCGTGGTCAGGTGAGGGCTCTCTTTCAGGGTGCAGACTTCTCATTGTATCTTCACATGGTAGAAGGAGAAGGGATCTCTCTGGAACCTCTTTTATAAGGTGCTAACTACATTCGTGAGGGTTCCACCTCCCAAAGGCCCCCCTTACTAAATCCATCCCCTTTGTAGGTTAGTATTTCAATATAGGAATCTTAGGGGGACATAAACATTCAGAGCATAGCAAAGATGGAAAGATATTTTGTGAAACCCCATGATCCTAACATCTAAGCTACTTTGATATCTGAAGATGTGGTAGAACCTGTAATGGAGAGGTTTACCTGTAAGAAGGCCCCAGAAAATAGGATAACAGTTAGGCCGGAGTCAATAATTCAAGCAAAAATGAAGTTGATATTAACTTTAGCATGCTAATTTTCTTTTTAAAATTTTAATGGATATAAAAATATTACAAAAAATGGATATAAAAAATTCACTTCATTTCCCATTCCCATTTGTTCCATAAAGTCTTACATTACTTAAATCTCAGTAGGTTTAAATAAGCAAATCAAGGTGGTTCAAGGGGACAAAGGGAGAGGTATATTATTATAATACTACCTGGTTATGCCTTGGAATCCCACAATCCAAGGGGAGGAATTTTCCTGGGGTCCAGGATGGGATAGTGACAGGATCTGGGAAACAGGAACAATGGGTACTAAAAATGTTTCTACTTATTTTCCATATTTTCTCTCTCAACACACCAGCTTTCTCCTCTGATTTTCATCTTCACAGTACAATATAACTGCCCTCCATCTCCCCATGCTACATGTTAAATTTCTAGCCACCTGCAAAGAATAACCATCTGTTTTGAATCTTTGTTCCAAGTTTAATGGAATTTATTTAATCACCTGTAGCTGAGAAGGTGGCATTGCGGAGCACATGAGTAGCTGTCAGTAGCCCATCGCTAAGGGCGTAGGAAATTCAGAGCAAAGAAGTCCTGGGTAGACATTATGCCAAAAGGTTTCAGTTCTTCAATAGGGCCGCTATTGAAGCCACTTAAATCTTCCTGATTGGTAAGGTCTACTGTAGCAATGTTCCTTCGAGCAGAAGACATTTATTAGTGACATCTATTTCAATTGAAGCAATAGAAATTTTAATTCATAGAGTGAGTTGAGAAAAGAATAATTAAAATTGAAGTTTTAGTTAATTAATTTATCTTGAAGCTACAAGATAAAGAAATTTTTAAAAACAATGGCAAAGGTATTAAATATAGATAAGTTACTTTCTCTTGATGTGGTAATATTTTTTATGTGGCATATTAGGCACTCAGTTAAAGTTTGTTAAATTAATAAATTACGAATGTACATGTATTTTAACTTAACAAGTATTTTAAACACTTACTAGTGATATCGGCTATTTATGTGTAGTATATGGAATTGAAAATGAGTATAAGTGCTCAACCCACATTTCAAAATGTGAATTTTGAAAACTGTCTCTAGCTACAATTTACCAGAAGCTAAGGGTCTTTTTAATGTTGCACTAATATGCATTACCTATATGTATCATATATCAAGACACAATTCCCTTACTCAAATACTGGTTCTGACCATGCATTACCAGTACAGAGCTTAGTGCTCTGTTCCTCTCTGATTTTGCATAGTTAAAGACCTATGTGTTTTTTTAAATTATTTTGTTTTGTTAAGGTAAATCTTAACTTTAGAACTGCTACATAATTAATGAAAATGTGTGTGAGAGGCTTCCTGTTTTCTAAAGAAAAATTATGATTCAATTAAATATTGTATATGCTTCATTAGATATTGAAATGATCTTATTTAAATATTGAACATCTTTTAAAAATATTGAGATGACAATTTTTCCATGTTTAAAAAATGCTCTCTCCATTCTTAAAATTTTAATTTCAATCATCATGCTGTTAGCTCTTCCCTCTTCAGGGACCAGCAGAAAGTTTATGAACAACTTCTCAGATAAAGCTGTGAATTCATCAGGTCATTGCGTGGAACAGTCCCGCTTTAGTGAGTGTTCATAATTTTCAGTATTTTCTCGCAGGAGAAAATGTTCTGTGAGCAATAGCATGAGTACCCTATTAATTCTATTATTGGCAATGTGCATAAAGAGGGACTCATAAGAGATATGAGTTTATTTGTAAGTCAAATGAATAATTTCATTCTGACCCCAGGGCCATATTGCTTGATAATGCTGATGATGAACGATGTATTCCCAGCCTGAGGGTACTCTGAGATAAGCATGTGATACAAATAAATATTTTTCATTTTTGCATCTCCTTTGCTTAAGCTATTTAGAGGGAGCAATGTTGTTTTAATTTTATTTCTTATTTTTCTAAAAAGACAAAAATGTTACATAAGTTAAATGCTCTCTACTATGTGAGGAACCTTACAAACATCCCTGAGAGATTTCATCTGTTCTGGGTCATAGGTGCATGCCCCCACAGAAAGGAAGGGCCTAGAAGAAGCTCTCAATGTCCCAGATGCCTCTCTGCTTCTTCTGAGCCATTTGATTACTTGTGTCCTTAATATTTAGTAAAGCTTAATGCGTAAAATCTCTGATTTGTGTGAGTTCGCACAATACTATTCTATGAGTTTGCTCAATATGTGATATTGCTGTGGTAATAATACATATATATATATATGATTTTATTATATGTAATTATAAAAATTTAAAATTTTATGCAGGTAGCATTTAAAATAAGTTGAATTTTGATCTAGAGCTCCAAACTTAAGGTTATTAGTGGAGTTTATTTTACAGTTTATACTACCTTCAATCTGTCTTATCTCTAAAACATTTTACAGAAATTTCTTGAAATTCCTGTATGTAATAGTTGCCTTCTCTTATTTACTGTTTTGATTCACATTATTTCTACTTTTATAATCTATTGTAATTTTAGTGGGCATTCTTGTGGGTGGGAATCTGCAAAGGGAAGTGTGTCTACTTAAACATGTAATCTCAGTTCACTTTTTTTTTTTTTTTTTTGCGGTATGCGGGCCTCTCACTGTTGTGGCCTCTCCTGTTGCGGAGCACAGGCTCTGGACATGCAGGCTCAGCGGCCATGGCTCACGGGCCCAGCCGCTCTGCGGCATATGGGATCTTCCTGGACCGGGGCATGAACCTGTGTCCCCTGCATCAGCAGGCGGACTCTCAACCACTGCGCCACCAGGGAAGCCCTCAGTTCACTATTTTGAATTAAATATTTAAATTCCATTTTATTGGCCAGAAAAATAAAGCTCAAAAAAACAGATATAAGTAGTGCAGCCAGGAATCAAACTCCTGTATTGTCTGCTAAATCCATGCTCTTTCCATTATATTACATAATTTATTTCCAGTTTTAAAAAATCTAGGGAATTGATTATTCTTAAAAGAATAATAAAAGTTTGATAAGTTAAAACTCCCTTATGATGTAGTATTATTTTCATCTTATAGATGAGGAATTATCTATAGAATTTATCTGCACAAGTTCACACAGCTAGTAAAATAACAGAGAAGTGATTAAAATCCAGGAAGTCTGGCTCCAGAATTGATGCTCCTTACTTGTATATTAAATTGACCATTTATTTCAAGATTGAAATAAAGCGACTGACATGTATATGAAATAGTTTTAAAAAACTTGGATTTATTTCCCTTAGTCGTTAGGTATTCTTATATTTATTTGTAAATGGGACGTTCTTGCAGAGTAGAGTGTGAATTGTCAACTGGAAATTATATAGAAACCAAAGTTTGAAAGCATTAATTCCCAAAGTTAGCCATACATCCAAATTCCTCCCTGTGCACCAATCTGCGCATTTGTGTCAGGAGGATGCAACATATTGACAGCATTGTGATGGGCACGGGATGGTGAGATCGTCACAATGCAGAGCATACCAGACTGAATGGAGCTCTGAGAGACTATGGCCACTCATGGCACTGCTCCTATGTTGGAGCTGTGGATGATAACAGAGATCATGGGAGATGGTTAGAAATGGCATGGATGTTGGGAATAAAGGATTTATCTGTATCTTTCATCTCTATCTATCTTCTATCTCATCTATATTAGTCCCCTTCTTTCCCAGTTCACTACAGAATTAACAAAAAGGAAACCTGTGTAAAAACGACAAGAAGAGTTTTTGGCATAGCACACCTCACAAAGAGTCTGCTCTGGTCTTTTCGGAATTTCCTCCTAACCACCATGTTACTGCTCAAAAACTGGTGAAGGAAAAAAGGGAGAAGGAGAGCCGGTCAGGGAAAGAATTCCTCTTCCAAGTAGCAAAGGTTCAAATATCAGTGTGGTTTTTCAGCACTCTATATGGTGCTTTAATCTGATGCCGATCATAGTGTCACTGTGTAATGACACTACTATTAAATCTACTGAGCTCCCTGATTGAACACTCACCAGCATGTCAATCCTGAAGAAGAGACAGCCTCTGAGAAATAATATCCATAGAAACCATGTATGAGAAAAAAAGTCCTATTTTTGTGCAAGTGAAGAAGAGACACAGCTGGAGAACTTAAGATAAGCTATCTACCTCTGAGTAAATATTTTAAAAGGATCACTGGAAACAGAGAAAGGGAGGATATCAGAGATTAGAATGGTGACTGAAAAACGTGATTTTTTGACTTTGAATTTTCAATAACATAACACCCATTATCTTGGCGTTAGAATATCCGACGTCACAAAGAGCAAGTGAACCACAGTGAGATTTAGTTTGTGTTTCAAACTCTGCATTCAAGATTTTGCCATTATAGAACTGTAGGTTTTATGTTTTAAAAATTGATAAATTGAATAATTAGTAAATTACTATACCCCAAAGACATCTTTGACATTTTGTCAGTTACTTTGGGCACTTTTACATGGGAGAAAGCAATTTTATCAGAGAAATATAGCAGAATGCTCAAATTTATTCAGTAGTGTTTGGAGCAATATCTCTCTGGATACTATTCTTAGGCAAGCACCAATTACTCTTGGTCTGTCTTGGATGACCTGAGGGTTTTGCAGTCTCCTCAGGTAGTATGTTTCCAGCTGAATTCCTAGGAGAACAGAATGTAGCTGAGTGTTTTAGAGCTTGTGGCTTGATTGAGGACAGTAACTGGAAAGTCTGCCTCTCTTTTCCTCCTTCTTTTCTTCAACTTCCCGTTCCCTTATCTTCTTCCCCTCATAAATCCTTCTATATAAATCTGACCATTTACCTGTTAACAAGTGGCAGAGGATCGTTTTCTCCCACCTCCAGAATTATTTCCTCTGGGTCTTTTCAAGTGTTGATATAAATGACCTGAATTCAAAGACTTGCACTGTTCGATGCCTTGTAAAACAGATTGTGTCTCCTATCTCTCTCCCCTCACTTCTTAGCATAATGACTTACATGTAGCACAATGACTTACATAATTTTCATGTATATTTTACGTTGACTCTAGTAGGATTTTTATGAATCAAATCATTACTTTGTATTTATTTAGTGGTACAACTGTCATTAAGGAAAAACAACCTATGAATTTTGTATAAAACACATAGATGTGCTAAAATTCAGGATTAATTACTTTAAAACAGGAACAGTTTTCTTTTTAATGCAGCTGGAAGGTAGGGAAACCACAGAATAGCATAAGAAGGGAGACGGTAACTCTATTTATTCTTACACTGCGGTTCATTCATCCTAAAATCTGCCGTAGAGTTGGCTCATCATTCTCTAATCATTTCATAGATTTCCTTTGTATTTTTATTTCCTTCACATGAAGTAAGTTATCCCATCTAGTAAACTTCTACTCATCCTCTAAAAACAAGAGCAAACACTATCCAATACTTCCAACCCTGGAAAAATGAGGAGTATCCTTTTCAATTCCCCTGCAGCATTTTCATGCCAATTAAACTCATTGAATAATAACTATTATTATACATGTCATTAACTTATAATTCAGCCTTCCCTGGAGAGTAGTAGATCGCCTATAGATAAAGTAATATATGAATGATAGGAATATGTTATATTATTCACAACGTACAGATTGCCATTGTTGGGTAAATCTCTTATACTTGGAAAAAAATTAAGACATCTTTATTAAAACCTGTGCTTGATCTATATATCCTGATATGTTCTGAATCTAAATATCATAAAAACTAAGAATCCTGGATTTTCTGGAATTTGTCTTTAAAAAGGCTTTAATTGAGATATAATTTACATACTATAAAGTTCACCCATTCAAAATGACAATTCAGTGGTTCCTAGTGGATTCCCAAAGTTGGACAATCTTCACTGCTATGTAATTCCAGAATATTTAATCATCAAAAAAGAAACCCTGTACTCATTAGCAGCTACACTGCATTTCCCTCATTACCCAGACTCCTCTAGCCATCACTAATTTCTGTCTCTATGGGTTTGCCTGTTCTGTACATTACATATAAATGGAGTCATACCATACATTTGTCTTTGTGTCTGGCTTCTTTCATGTAGCTCAATGCTTTCAAGGTTCATTTGTGCTAGAGCTTGTAGCAGTACTTAATTCTTTTCATGGCTAAATAATATTCCATTGTATGTATATACCACATTTGGTTTATCCATCAGTTGTTGGAAATTTGGGTTGTTTCCATTTTTTGGCTATTATGAATAAAACTGCTATAAACATTCATGTGCAGGTTTTAGTGTAGACATATGTTTTTAATTCTCTTGGAGTAGATTCATGGAGTTTCTACCCTTGTAATAGAGAGTGATAACATGATACCTGGTATTTTTTTGTATATGTTTAGGAAAATATGTATTCTTTTTTTTTTGTGGTACGTGGGCCTCTCACTGCTGTGGCCTCTCCCGTTGTGGAGCACAGGCTCCAGACACGCAGGCTCAGTGGCCATGGCTCACGGGCCCAGCTGCTCCGTGGTATGTGGGATCTTCCTGGACCGGGGCACAAACCCGTGTCCTCTGCATCAGAAGGCGACTCTCAACCACTGTGCCACCAGGGAAGCCCATAATCTTAATAAAATATAATTATTTGTACTAAAAAGATTCTAAAACCAGAAGTTGATCTTAATTGAACTACATCAATATGGATATTTGAAAACATAATCAGGTAGAATTTCTACATACTAAGCATATCAATGAAAATATATCTTCTCTACATATATATATTTATATTTATATATACCCCCAAATATCCTGAAGTATATATAAAGACAAAAAAGAGAAAGTATAACCAATTTTTCAATACGACATGTTTCTATATTAGAATAAAGTGGTCATATATCCATTCAAACACTAACTGATTTCATATTATATATAAGACATATATAGGTGGAGGTTAATTAAAGAGTAACAAGACATAGTCCTTGATCTCAAGGAGTTTAAAGTCTAAGCAGAGATAAATTATTAATGCAAGCAGTAGTTGTAGAGTGTGGTTTAGCTATAGAAATTCAGAGGAAGGAGAGAATACTTCAACTTTCAGTGACTGAAGGTAGAGTGAAATCTCAATTGTATATTCAGTGGAAAGTACCAATTGTAAAGGTAGTTGGGAATGCCGATAGATATGCAGGGTAGAAATTGAACTGGGAGTCACATATAATGGTCATTTTTGCTTAAGTAAATGAGTCATAATGGATATTATCTTCAAGAGAACAGAGTAGCAAAGGAGCATAAGACCAAAGATGAAGCTTTTCGGAATACCTACAAAGAGACCATAGAAAGAAAAGGAACAGGAAAGAAAACAGAAGAATTAGTCTAAGGAAGAATAAAACATGGCAAAGGACCATGTTCCAGAAGAGTTGTGACAGAGTTTTGAATTTAAAGGCAAGAAAAAGGCAACATAAACCCACACACCCACACACACGTGTTTTTTGTTTGTTTGTTTTTTTAAATGCGGTGAGCCTCCTCTGAGCCAGCATAGTGCAAGGCATAGGGGAAAAGCACAGGCAGGATAAAATGGTGTTTCCACATTCAAACGGCTGACAATTTAGTTCAGGAGATCTATAAAACTAATGCCAAGCAATACAAGCTACCATATAATTTAATACTAAATTACATATAGTTACTACAAGTGCTACGGAAGTATGGAGGAGAAGATTAGTGAAGGTTAGTGTACTCAGGTAACGTTTGTTAGTTAAGATTGTTTTCTTCAGTGTCTAGGAGAAAACTGACAAACTGAAGAGCTTAAAGTAATAGAAACATTCATCATAAGGAAAAGTCTGTCTAGACAAGCAAGGGTTTGTTAAACAGCATGGCTTTTTATAAAAATCTTTTAAATTATCAAGTTTCTCTTCTGGTTACAAAATGGCTGGAAAATGCATTCATAATGTCCTGTACTATCCTTCCATGAAAAAAGGAAAGACATGAGAGACATATTTCTTGAGTAAAAGACAGAGGAATCTTTCCACAAGATTATCAGAGAAGTTCTTCCACCTCATTGGCCATGCACATGTCATCCTAGGAACAAGGGAGCCTGTGACAGTGAATATCTGGTAAAGAGGATGCCATTCTTGGCTTCCACAAATTATAACCATCCCCTGAGGATGCAGGAGGGCCCTATTTTCCCAGACATTAGGCAAGATCTGCAGGTTTATCTAAACATAAAATGAGGCGTCTATTAGTAAGGAAGAAAAGGTGATCTTTGGGAAAGATTTGAATGCTGTTACTTCATTTTAAAAGTAGACTTTTTTATCATGTCCTATAAAAAAAGTAATTGTATTTTAATAAGAATCTCTTAATAATCAATACAAAAGCATCTATAATTTTTATTCAATATATACAAAACATAATTCATGTTATATGGTAATTATAAACTTTATAAAAGGGAAACTGACCTATTTTAAGGGAAGATGAACATCTGCTTAGAAATAAAAACCCAAAACGTCCAGCAAAATAGAACAATCATTTCAAATTTTATTTTTGTAAATGAAAAAAAGTTGAAAAGTAGATTTTTTTTGGAAAAAGACTAAAACTACCAATGGTACAGTTTTCCCAATAGAAAAAAATTAAGCAGAGACAGGTTGCCAGTCCAAAATGGCATTAATTCAACTGAGTAAAAATACTGCACATAATGAAAATCCTCAGTAATTCAAAGTAAAGGAGAATCAGTCAAAAAGAATAAAGTTGTTAAATTTCTGGCAATTTTTTAAACTTTTGATTCTTGTGACGTTTATAATAGAAGAGTAAAGCATAATAATTTTGTAGACTTTTTTTTTTAACTGTTTCCCATTGAGCCATTCTGGTATTTGCTGAAGGACTAGCACTGCATTTATTATTAATTTGTCTCCATGGCTCAAGGGGTAAGCCTGCAGAGCCTGGAACTAAGTCTAGAGAGAGAACAATAAATAATAAATAACAACAATAATAATTTGCATTTCTTCAACATCCTCCAGCTGTGGAAGTCAAAGTGGTTCACAAACATTAATTAAGCTTCACAAGATTCCAGCAAGGGAGGCAAGATAATGTTGTCCAGATGGGAAAAATAAAGAACTGAAAAGTTAAGTAACTAGGTGAAGGTCACACATAGGTTAATAACAGATTCGGGAGTATTCCCCATGGTTTCTCACATCCCAAATCCACTTTCCAACTTCCCTAAGTTTTGATTGTATCCCCCCCCCTTTTTTTTTTTCCAAATATGGAGAGTTACACTTTGAAGGAAAAAAATTCTCTAAACCTATGTGGCTGTTGAAATCACTGAGCTACAAATTTTGGGACTTATTCTCGAAATTATATTTTGTTTATAATGTGCTGTGTACCTGTTTCCACGGCTACTGAAATGTATAATACCTTTATTCCTTACTCGGTAGGTGGTTAACTCTGAACTTGGAAGGAAACTAACTCTAGGAAAGGATTAATCATGTTTGCTATGTTACTGTTGTCAATAAGTTCAGCAGTTGTAAAGGTGCTGAAACTGACAACTAAGTTAACCTTAAAAAATCCAAGGAGATATTGAATAATCTGAATATTCACTTATCTGCTGACTCTGCCACTGTATCAACTGACAACATAGCTTTTATGCTTTGTACATTTCATATTCAGGCATTAATCTTCTGAATTGGTTGCATGAATCCATTCATTTATTTCAGAATACCACTTATTTGGGGTGGAAGGAGTTCTTTTAATTGTCAGATTTTTTTTTTTTAAATTCTTGTATCTTGCATATTGGGATTCATCTTTAAACAAATTAGTATGCTTAAATGTAAGAAACTATGGCTCAGGAAGTAAGAAAAGTGGGTATCTTTCATGATTCAATCTGCCCTTGCTGATACATTTGATGTTAAACAATAACACATTTATAACAAGAAACTCTAAAAACTTCAGATAGTTAATGTCCTTTATGTTTTAGTGTTTTATAGGTAATCTAGCTAGTGAGTTAACTTAGCTAGAACATGATTACTATATGGGCCAATTCTATTATATAACCAAGATCCCCGTAAGCACATCCATTTACGTGAGACATTTATTGCTGAGAGAGGCTAAGTGCATGAGGGGCTTTGATCAGGCATTTCTCACAATTGTGCAAACATAATTTGAGTCAGCCTAGACATCTTCCTATATCTGAAATGTCTCTATATTCTTCAAGGTAGAAAGTCATGATCACAGATAAAGAAAATGTACATTTTTTTAAAGGTTTTTTCCCCCAAGGACAAAGGTTTCGGAATTAAGTGGGGTTTGGAAAAACTGATAATGTTTGTTATTAAGGGCAGAGGTAAGAGTATGAAAAATCAAGGACAGTGAAATGGGTAAGAGAACAGCAGATAGTTTAAAAAAGCAAAAGTAAAGGAAGTCAGAAAAAGAAGTTAGACAGTTCAAATCAGCTCCCACAGGCCATTTCTATTGTTTTCATCTCTTTTGCTAATGCTGGAATCTCAAAGTAAATTTCAGAGGAAAAGTACCTTTTGAGATTTAAATCACTTTTTTTCCTTCAAATATATACTAAAGAAAAAAATTAATTTGAATTTAAAAAAGAAAATACATAAGTAAATTATAAATGTCTTTTTTTTTTTTTTTTTTTGCTCAAAGATTTTGACTGGAGACAGCATACCTGAAATTATATGTTGGACTCATTATTGTTAATGGAGGCAAATACATGACAGAATTCTCTAGACACTTTCCCTGATACTAAACAAGGAAACAGAACAATATTCTCATAATGCCTACATTTACACACTCAAATATTCTCACAGTTTTAGCAATTAATGCATATCTAATTGACTGAAATATCAAAATAAACACCTGTCAAATGAGATTGTGCAATATTTATAGAAACATTTTGCATTATTCTAAAAGATGTCATAATATTTTCTAAATGGGTTTTAGCACTACTGTACCTAATATTTCCCAGAAAATAACTATCTAATTTCTGTAGACATCACTGAATATAAGTTATCAAGGAATGTCCAATTTATGTGGGGGTATTTCCCACGGAGTGACAGCATGTAATGTCAGTGATTTAACTTAGGCTCTAATTTGAAAGTTTTTACCATTTTTATTCCAGGGCAAACCCTTGCATATGTGTTTCAACAGTGAAAACCTTTGACTTAGTTGGAATGTATTTGGTCATGCATTGTCACACACGTAACTTAAACTGGTAAACTAATCAGATGTTGTTGAAATTCAGGAAATTCTGCACAATGAAGTACATTATTCTTAATGTATTTACAACATTTGATGATAGATAATATATAGATAGGCAGATAAATATAAATGTATATACCATAAATAACATAAATACAAATTTATATAATAAAGATGCAAATTTTTGAAAAGTGAAAGGGAGATGTAGCCTGAAGAAGTCAGTAGCTCTAAAATTGTTTTTAGAATGTATTTCTCTCATTTTAATGTTGAGAAAGATTAAGTGCAACATTATATTTTATCTAAAATTTTCATGGAACTCATCAAATATCTTTGTACACCTGTTAATTGAACCCATTCAGTGGATTTTACTTTTTTTCCTGTGTTTATGCCTCAAACTCTAAACGTTAGGGCTGTTTTTCTGGCCATCTGAAAGCGAGTCTTCTCCCTTGGTCACAGTGATCTCACATTGATGACCACAGCAGCTGTCCACTGATGTGATCTCCACTCAGCTCTTTTTTCCAGTTCACCGTGTCCAATTAACAGCACAGCAAGCATGAAAATATTCATGCTGGGGTAGTCTCCTCAAAATCCATTCCTTTTTTTTTTACTATTTAGAATTTGGAATCCAATTGCCTTAAATGTTTTTGCATCATCTTTGACAAAATCACTGACTGCTTTCCTAGGGATATACAAATCAACAGGTCATCTTGTTTTTAAATAATAAAAGAATCTATATCCAGGGAAATATTGATTGACTTCTGCAGATAACTTGAGAACAAATTGAATTATCATCGGAATGACAAAAATCTGTTAACATTTAGGTTCTGCTCACTACCTAAGAATGTTTTATCTTAATTCATTGTACAGTTGCCTTTTTGTTGCAGCATATAGAAAAGTTAAAAGAAGACATTTTTATTGTTTGCAATGCCATTTTATTGAGTCATTCAACAAATATGTATTGATTTATCTCTATTTCCACTGAAAAACTCCTTTAGTTTCTGTGTCAGGCATTATTGTGCTTATCTCCAAGCTGATGGATCTCCTTAAGGGAGCCACACTCATTTGCATCTGTGTGTTGACCTCAAAGAGATAGTGGTTGAACCTTGATGAAAGATATGAATCTTCAGATTTAGGAAAACAATTCCTTGCAATAGGATTAAAAATAAATAGATTCACTTCTAGTCTAGTCTGTGGTCTTAACAAAAAGTTTACATCTTATAATCAAATATGAAATACAAGTTACTAACAAATAGACTACAGCTAACCTCAAAATAATATTAATTATAGGAATATAGTAAGAACAGCAATAATAATTGCTAAGAGCAAGTATTTTAGAGTTCGGAAGATACTGGGTTTATATTCCTAAAAGCACTGTGGAAAAATAATTATTGGTCTAAAATTATATATGTCACTAAATTATTATTCAAAAATGAAGATAAAGTTAAGGTATTTAAATAAGTAAAATAGCAGGCAAGTTAATCGCAATCCACTAATGAAGAAATAATATAGAATATACTTTAGAGAAAAGAGAACTTAGGGGGAAAGCTGGGATGTAAAAGGGAATGTTGAGCAAAGAAATTGATAAATATTTCAGTAAATTTAAATAAGAATGTTTTTAATAATACAATCATAATTATGACTACTTTTGGAGATATAAAAGCAAAGTGAAATGAGAATATTGGTAACATAAAAGCTAGAAAGGTGACTGGAATTAAAGCATTCGAAGACTTCTTGCTACTCTAGAGGAGGGTGGATTACTAAGTGTATATAATTTTTTTTAAATGAAGTATGCAAGTTAAAAAAAATGAGGCCATAACTGCTAAAAATATTCAGGTAGAATTTTTAACTTCTAAACCAGAAGTAGGCCAAAAAGGAAAGGAAAAAGGTAAAGAAGATGACTTATGAGGGTAAAACACAACATAAGATGGTAGATTATGTAGACAAATTTAACAATTATCATAGCATATCACAGATCATTTACCACTTAAACATCAGATTGAGAGAAAACAATTCACTTGTATGCAATTTATAATAGATATGCCTGAAGCCCAATTAATCCCAAAGATTGATAAATTATTAGAACAAAATCCTTGCCTCCCTCCACTTCTCTTGACCACACTTCTTAGTGCTTCCTTCCTCCACCCTAAGCTCCAGCCACACAGAACTCCTTTATTTTCCTCAAAGACAACAGACCATACTTTTTTAAAAATATTTTTATTGGAGTAGAGTTGATTTACAACGTTGTGTTAGTTTCAGGTGTACAGCAAAGTTAATCTGTTATACATATACATATATCCACTCTTTCTTTAGATTCTTTTCCCATATAGGCCATTACAGAGTATTAAGTAGAGTTCCCTGTGCTATACAGTAGATTCATATTAGTTATCTATTTGATATATATTAGTGTGTATATGTCAATCCCAATTTCCCAATTTATCCTTACCCCCCTTATCCCCGGTAACCATAAGTTTGTTTTCTACATCCGTGACTCTACTTCTGTTTTGTAAATAAGTTCATGTGTACCATTTTTTTAGGATTCCACATATAAGTGATATCATATATTTGTCTTTCTCTGTCTGAGTTACTTCACTCAGTATGACAATCTCTAGGTCCATCAATGTTGCTGCAAATGGTATGTTTTTGTTCTTTTTATGGCCGAGCAATATTCCGTTGTATATATGTACCACATATTCTTTATCCGTTCCTCTGTTGATTGACATTTAGGTTGCTTCCATGTCTTGGCTATTGTAAACAGTGCTGCAGTGAACATTGGGGTGCATGTATCTTTTTAAATTATGGTTTTCTCCGGATATATGCTCAGGAGTGGGATTGCTGGGTCATATGGTAGTCTTTTTAAGTTCTTCCATTTGCTTTCCTCTCTGCCTGGAATGTTCTTTCTCCAGAACCTTCTTAACATTGAGTATCAGCTCAAATGTCACTTCCTCAGAGAGACCTTCCCTGATCCATCCTAACTGGAGTGGATTCCCTGGCATGAAGTACTCTTTATTTTCTTTATAGAACTTATTAGAATCTGTAATCTTCTTAAATATTAATGCATTTACTAGTTTATTACTTGTTTGTTCCCAAGTCATTTCCAGGATGGGACTTTGTCTTGTTCATTGCTGTGCTGAGTACCCAGAACCTGAAAAGCTCCTTTTTAAGGTAATCACTAAATATTAGAATATAATTAATGAATATACTACATTCCATTCCATTAAATAATGACTCCCTCCCTTGAATCTAAGAGAGAAATGCCAAGGGAATCACTCAAAGAGGGCATGCAAGAAGGGGCATTATTACCAGGCAGACATTTGCTTAAATACTGGGATTTTTATCCAAGCTTTATTGAGATATAATTGACATATAACATATATAATTTGAAGGCGTACAATGTAATGATTTGATTCATGTATATATTGCAAAATGATTACCACAATAGTTTTTTTTGTGTGGTGATAACATTTAAGATCAGCTCTCAGCACTGTCAAGTATATAATATAGTATTGTTAACTATAGTCACTATACTATATATTAGGCCCACAAATTTATTCATCTTATAACGAAGTTTATATACTTTGACCAACATCTCCCCATTTGTCCCACACCTCAGCCTCTGGTAAACACCATTCTACTCTCTATTTCTATGAGTTTGGCTTTTTTAGATTCCACATATAAGTGAGAACATAGAGTATTGGTCTTTTGGTCTGATGACTTATTTCACTTAGCAAAGTGCCCACAGGGTCCTTCCATGTTGTCAAAACGGGCAGGATTTTCTTCCTTTTATGGCTGAATAATCTTCCATTGTTTATATGTGTATAATCCCTTATGAATATAAAAAATTCTGTTCCTCTGCCTTACTCAGTGTCTCCAATTTTCAGTAGACATGTCTTGGACGTAACTATCCCTGTTTTCCCCTCTTTTCATTATCCTCCTCTAGAGAGGAGCATAGTTTGCTTCTGTGGTAAAATCTCATTTCTTATTTTAATCAGTTCAATGATTATGTATAGTTGGCTTAAATGCCCCATTCTTCTCAGGGAAAATAATACTATACCGAAAACTTTCTTTCCTTTTAGAATGTAAGACACACCCAATCTTATTTCCCTGACAATGATTAATAACAACTTTGTAGCATTTCGTTTGAAGCATCCAGCCTGGAGGAAATCATTATGAACTATTTAACTATTCAGTACATAGTTTTCTTTTTCCAGCTTCTGTTCATGAAGTTTCAGTTTCATTTTTTTCCCCCTAAGTCACAGTGTACAACTCCTTTCTGGCTTCTTTATCTGCTTTCGCATTCTTCTCTTAACTACCTTCTGCTTTTACTATTTTTCTCAATTTCTAGCCAATAAAAATCTGTTTTTCTCCATTGTATATTTTTGCCTCCTTTATCAAAAATAAGGAGACCATATGTGTGTGGATTTATCTCTGGACTTTCTATCCTGTTCCATTGATCTATATTTCTACTTTTGTGCCAGTACCATACTGTCTTGATTTTTGTAGCTTTGTAGTATAGTCTGAAGTCCAGGAGCCTGATTCCTCCAGCTCCATTTTTCTTTCTCAAGATTGCTTTGGCTATTCGGGGTCTTTTGTGTTTCCATACAAATTGTGAAATTTTTTATTCTAGTTCTGTGAAAAATGCCATTGGTAGTTTGACAGAGATTGCATTGAATCAGTAGATTGCTCAGCCTCTTCAATAAGTGGTGCTGGGAAAACTGGACAACTACATGTAAAAGGATGAAATTAGAACACTCCCTAACACCAGACACACAAATAAACTCAAAATGGATTAAAGACCTAAATGTAAGGCCAGACACTATAAAACTCTTAGAGGAAAACATAGGCAGAACACTCTATGACATAAATCACAGCAAGATCCTTTTTGATCCACTTCCTAGAGAAATGGAAATAAAAACAAAAATAAACAAATGGGACCTGATGAAACTTCAAAGATTTGCACAGCAAAGGAAAACATAAACAAGACGAAAAGACAACTTTCAGAATGGGAGAAAATATTTGCAAATGAAGCAACTGACAATGGATTAACCTCCAAAATTTACAAGCAGCTCATGCAACTCAATGTCAAAAAAACAAACAACCCAATCCAGGAATGCACAGAAGACCTAAATAGACATTTCTTCAAAGGAGATATACAGATTGCCAACAAACACATGAAAGAATGCTCAACATCACTAATCACCAGAGAAATGCAAATTAAAACTATAATGAGGTATCACCTCACACTGGTCAGAATGGCCATCATCAAAAAATCTACAAACAATAAATGCTGGAGAGAGTGTGGAGAAAAGGGAACCCTCCTGCACTGTTGGTGGGAATGTAAAGTGATACAGCCACTATAGAGAAAAGTATGGATGTTCCTTAAAAAACTAAAAATAGAACTACCATACGACCCAGCAATCCCACTACTGGGCATATACCCTGAGAAAACCATAATTCAAAAAGAGTCATGTACTACAATGTTCATTGCAGCTCTATTTACAATAGCCAGGACATGGAAGCAACCCAAGTGTCCATCGACAGATGAATGGATAAAGAAGTTGTGGCATATATATACAATGGAATATTACTCAGCCATAAAAAGAAACGACATTGAGTTATTTGTTGTGAGATGGATGGACCTAGAGACTGTCATACAGAGTGAAGTAAGTCAGAAAGAGAAAAACAAATACCGTATGCTAACACATATATATGGAATCTAAAAAAATAAAAAAAAACTTTGTTCTGAATCACCTAGGGGCAGGACAGGAATAAAGATGCAGATGTAGAGAGTGTACTTGAGGACACGGGGAGGGGGAAGGGTAAGATGGGATGAAGTGAGAGAGTGGCATGAACTTATATATACTACCAAATGTAAAATAGATAGCTAGTGGGAAGCAGCAGCATAGCACAGGGAGATCAGTTGGTGTTTTGTGACCACCTAGAGGAGTGGGATAGGGAGAGTGAGAGGGAGACGCAAGAGGGAGGAGATATGGGGATATATGTATATGTATAGCTGATTCACTTTGTTATAAAGCAGAAACTAACACACCATTGTAAAGCAATTACACTCCAATAAAGATGTTAAAAAAAAAAGAAAGAAGATACAAGGATGTGAATACAGCACAGGGGATATAGCCAATATTTTATAATAACTTTAAGTGGAGTATAATCTACTCCACTTAATATTGAATCACTATGTTGTATACCTGAAGATAATATAATATTGTAAATCAACTCTACTTCAATAAAAAAAGAAAGAAAACAAAACAAAACAAAACAAAATCAGCTTGAAGAAGAATACTGTTACTGAGGAATCAATGAACTAATGTTCTTCTTTAAAAACATTATATTTCAAATTCCAATAAAATCATGTATTTAGAAATACATGTGCCACAATTCTAATTAACGATAGGGCCTCTTAACATTTTGCTGCTTTCAGAGAAACACATTTTCCTCTGCTTCTCATAATGCAGAAGGTGCCTAGTCATTATTTATATTTCTGGAGACAAAAAAGGAACTCAATTGGCTGTGGTTGCCTTCTTTGTTCTGCCTCTAGCTTTTCATCATTTACTTTTCCTCACATTGATCGATAACCCTTGAGAAATAAACAATCAAAAGTGTATCTTCTGCAAATGATTTACTCAGGAAACTTACAGTTTTGATTAAATTGTTTTACATGTAATACTTCATGAAAAAAAACCAGACTATAAGCCATTACTTCACTGATGTATGAATGTGAACAAAAAAAATCTGTTCTTCCTGGTATGTCTTTATTTTTAATTAACATGCATAAGATAGGTTCTTCCTAGAGACAGGAGAATTTATAATTTATAACAATTGGGAAATTTTCTTTTTTCATAGAGAAAACCAACTAAAAGACCCTGTGTCCAATGGCTATGTGATGGTTTATTTGAGTTAGGAGCAATTCATGACATTTTAATATATTGTGCTCATGTCTTAAACTCTGATATCAGAATAAATGCTAATTCAGTAACAGAGGCTGTTGCATCAGGATGCTGATGTCCTTTCACTGATATCTGAACTTTTCCAGACCATGCTTTTGTAAAACCATGTTTAGAGATACTGGGATCACATTATGATAATTATGTCAGAATTGCACTTTTCAATTGAATGTGAAATGTGTGCTTATACTCCCACATAGATATTCTTTACAGCAAAACAATACAGTTTAATGAATTTTAGTCCCAATTCACAGAAACACCAAACTATAATCAACTAAAATAATATAGAAAAATATAGCATTTTGAAAATAGTTTTTAAACAACTGAGGAAAATATTCAGACACAATTACTGAATGAATGCTATGAAAAGAAAGTTGGCATTTATCTCAGTTAGGACACAGATCTTCCAACTATTTTTTAAAAAAATGTCAGTGACTGCCTTCTCTGGATTAGTATCAAACTGTGTATTCAAGCATAATGAGAACACAGTAAAAAGACAAATATTTTCTGAATAAAGTTTGGAAATGAGCAGATGATGTAAATAAGACTTACCAAAGAAAACTTTCCATCAACAATATCACTATCTGAGATTTCTGCTCATTACCTGCTAAATAATATTAAGTTGAATGCCCAATAAGAAAATGAGAAATAATGATCTCATAATGCTTAAATCACATAAAACAAATAGAACTTTGTCTTCTGAGTTACAAGTCTTACTATCTTACTATCGTTGATCATTTCTCACACACCATTATGAGCACTTAGAGTTTGTGCTATTAAGGTGACTTGTTAGGGAGTTCTTCAGTGAGAGAATACTCAAACTCATAACAAACAATGCTTTGTACTGTTTTCATACGGATACACAGAAAAGTAAACCATGAAGTGCTATCTGTCTCTGATGATCCTCTTAACTCATCTGTGAATTCATGAGATCCTTTCAAGGGATTCTCCTTTTTATGCTTGCTCTTTAAATGTAAAATGAATATATTATTACTCCCTTTTCTCCTCTTCTATAATAATCTCTCTACCAATTTCACCCACAAAAAAGCCTTCAGTTACTGCCAGTGTATCTATTTTGCTTGAACCCTCTTCTGAGTAATAGACTTCATTTCTGACCACCTCAGCTTTTTCAGCTCTGTGACCAGTATGTATCTCAAAATTACGAAGTTAACTTGACCTCATTTTTTTTTTGCTTCTCCTACCCCACTTAAACTGGTTCCTATTCCTCCCCGTTGTCCTATTTTTAGTGAATGTCACCGACATTCATCCAGTTACTCAATTGTCAACCTGGAAGTTTTTCTGAATCCTTCTTCTCCCTCAGATCCAATTAGTGACAAATTCTGTATCTTTTGTCTCTTAAATATCTCTAAATCATCTCTCCTTTCTCCTATGTTCACCTCCATTGTCTTGGTGCAGTTTTTTTTTTTTTCTGATGCCGTTTTTTATTCTCTATCACCTGCATTACTGCAATTGAAAGGAAACTGAAACTGTGCCAGCTCATTCATTTATATATCAAATATTCATTGAGCACCCATGCTGTTTCAGATTCTGAACAAAGTCTGAGAATGAAATAAGGAAACCAACCCTGTACCTATTGTGAATACTAGAGTTTTCTATGTGAAAACTAACTAGGATTTACTGTCCATGCATTATAAGCCAGGCACGTTACCGTTTAGGATCACTACTCATCGCAGTGAGCTTCAAAGATAGGCACGATTATTAATCCCTTTCTAAGGGGAGATTAAGTCATGTTCTCTGTTTCAGAGAAAAAATTCAAAACTTGTCTGTCTCCAATGCTTTTTACTTTTCCACTACACCATTCAATTCCACTACACCATTAAAATTGCAATGCTTTCTTATGCCTTTGTACATTTGAATAAACCATTCAGGCATCCTGGAATACTTTCATCTCATTGGTCACCTGATGAACTATGATTTGCCTCTAAAGCTCAGCCGATGTGTTATGTGCTCCAATTAGCCTTCCATGATTGCACCAGGAAGATGACACACGTTCTTCTAAGTGTGCCCTAGCAACTTGAGCTTATACCTAGAAAAAAACATATCACAATGGCTTACAATTATGTTCTTGTTTGTCTCCCTCTCAATACTGTGTACTCTGAGAAGGCAGAGACATTTACTCATTTAACTATCTGCTAGTATGGAATAGATCCAAAATAAGTTATTTCACAGAGTTTGAGCCAAGAAAGCTGTTCTAAATTGTACATGAGCTGCTTTTGGCCACTGCACTGTGTCTTTCTGATCTCATTTCCTACCTTTCTTGCCTCAGTTCACTCAATCCAGGCATATCGGCCTTCTTGCTCTTCTCCAAACATGCCAAATTCTCTCCTACCTCATTCATGGCAACTGAACTGGGTTTTCTCACTGCCTAGAATATCCTTTCCCCATTTTGGGGGCATGTTTTCTTTTTTTCAACTATTTTTAATTGAAATATACTTTATTTACAATGTTTCAGGTATACAGCAAAGTGATTCAGTTCTGCATATACATATATTCATTCTTTTTCAGATTCTTTTCTCATATAAGTTATCACAGAATATTGAGTAGAGTTCCCTGTGCTATACAGTAGGTCCTTGTTGGTTATCTCTCTTATATATAGTAGTGTGTGTATGTTCATCCCAAGCAAAGCAGTGCTTTTTAAGTATATGTATATGACCTGGAGCTTTGATAGCCTTTAACTAAAAAATAAAACAAAGCAAACAACAACAACAAAACCCCACCTTTGTAACTCTAAATGCTATAGCATTTACAATTTGTAATCCCCAACTGATACAGTCATGTACAGCCATTGTACTTTTGTTACATTTTTAGCATGTGTCTTATTTACTTCACTAGATTATAAACCCCAGATAGAGAAAACGTGTGGCTTAAACCTCCTTGACAGATGCCCTAAATGCCAACAAATACAGTGACAGTGTGCCTCACGCACTGCTCCCAGTTGCTTCCTAACTGTACTTCTGGCAAAATGAGTGGGCAGAAGAGTTTATGAAAACAACCTAGGGCTTACAATATGTTTTAGCTCAGGAAAAGTCCATATGTTACTGTTTTTAAAGGAAATATTTATAGCAAAACTATTATCAGTTTAGTTACCATTCTTAACAATTATATATAATTCTCATTTAACCCCATATCCTTCAGTCTTTTCTCAGTTGGTTGTAAACAAATTTTGGTGATCAGTTGTTTGTTTAAACTTATATTTTTAGTTATATAATTATTTAGAGTGGGCATAATTGGGAGTCATTGCATCAGTGTCACAGACTAGGTAGCTTTTTCATTGATCTTTCCGGGAAAGCAAACCCTATTCTGCGAGCCCCAAACAGACTTCTTGCGGCACAAAATTTCCTCCATTTTGAACCACGTCTCACCTCATCCTAATGCAGTTGTAGACCTCAAATAATTATAAGAAATGATCACCAACACAGTTCTTCGCATCTTAGACAATATTCTGCGTTGCTTACTGCAACACAAATTGGTTATTAATAATGATTTTCATAGTGCTCTGCCAGCTGGCTTTGTTGGAATGACTAGAAAGATGAGTTACCACTTGGCAATACCATTTCATTCACCTTCCTATCGTAAGCACTGTGTAGATGAGATCCATTTTTTCAGTTCCAAAATTCTGGGTGAGATAAAGGAAGGCTGATGGAGCTTCCTTGGAATAAAACAAATACAACACATACATCCTCTATAAGGAATACAAAGGATCTAATGGATTGAAAGCAAAGATGAATAGCCCACATCTATCACTCTATTTCAAACGTATCTTACGGTCCAGTGCAGTGCCACGAGGAGAGACTTCAATTCAGGAGAGAGAAATGGCAGAGAAGGCAGTGAAAGTACTGGCCCTTTGTCTCTGATAACTCCCCGCGGAGTCGAGTGGCACTCATGTGAGGAGACTTTCCTCTGAAACACAGCACCTTCTCTTTGCAGCCAGAGCTGGAAAGCACTGATCATGCTGGGTTGAAAAGCATTCACACTGGCTGCTCTCTTCATTCTCTCTTGAAAGTGCTATTTGCTTTACTCCACAAGTGATGAATTCCATTGACTTGATTTTTAAAGAAAATGTGAATGGCTAAAAATGCGTAAGTACTAAAAAAAGATTGAGTAAAGCTAACTTGTCTTTTCTGATTTCAAAAGATCTTTTTACTTGGCTTAAAAAATGCCTTGGAAATCTCTTTTGTTTGTCGAGTGGATGCAGCTTTTAAATGTTTCAACACAGCTGTTTCCATCTTCTTTGTTTAAAAAAAGAAAAAGAGTCGTGGAGACCTGACGCAACAGAAGCAACACAGGTGGGAGTTATCATCACTCCTTGCCTTCTCCCTGTTGTACATGTACCCATGTGTGTGCTGGGGGTGCTGATAGAAACCTGACATAAAGGTCTAAGTTGCACATAACATATGTAGAAAGACTTCTCTAATTTCTTACCACTACTCAGTTCCTGACAACGGATCTGGAAATTTACATTTTATGGAAGCAGTTTTACGGACATTTAGGCAAAAAATCAGGAGATCTGGAAATATGCTCTACATTTTGTATTCTTGCTGACCATTCTTTGTATGATGTTAGATCATTTTTAGAAGATATTCTGTACCATAATGACTATTTTCTATCCACAATAAATATCGTATATTAAATATATGGAAAAATAGTATCGCAAAATGAAAACACAATAACAACAAACGTTCTATAAACAACAGTGACATGTCAAGAGTGGTGCCATGAGGCTGGTCCACCCCAAGTGTGAGCAGTAAGGGGATGGACTGAATGCAGTGAGCAGTAAGGGGATGGACTGAATGCAGAGAATTTTAAAACAATAATAAAACTGACTAAAAGCAGTATTTGAACATTATTAGCATTCATGAACAGTTCGAAGCAATATCATTGATGAAATTCATGTCTTTCCCGGGTTTTGTGGTTGATAGTGGTCTAAGTTCTAAACAGTTGCCAACACCCAGAATAGCCTGCTTCCACTGCCCAACCCCACTCCTGAGAAAACCCTGCTAAACCACTGAAAAAGGATTAAGTTGTTAAGGTTACTATTACTTTTCAACTTTCAAACTTGAGTTATCAAGGTCTGTGCTTTTCAAACTTTAATGTGCATATAATTATCTGTTGTTTTAATAGGCAATTTCTGATTTAGTTGGACTGGGTGGGAACAAGATTCTGTATTTCTAACAAGCTTACTGTTGATGTTGCTGCTTCTAGTCCGTGGACCACAGTTTGAGTGGTCAGGGTGTGGAAAACATTCCCTAGGAACATTAGTGGAGCAACCCTTTAAAAAGTTTCAATAAAGCAATGAAAAAAAAAGTACCAATATCCTCACAGTTCCTTACCTTTTTGAATGAAAATGTATGCTATCTTATTACTTGTTCTTTCAAAACCAGAATGCTAATCTAATATTCTGCATTTGATTGCATTGATGCATGAGGTTTTTCTTTTTTTCCAGCTTATATATATATTTATATATATGAGAGAGAGAGGCAGAGACAGAGAAACAGATTTAAGATTTAATATCTTGGCAAATTCCAGGTATACAACACTGTACTGTTAATTATAGTCACCATGTTGTACATTAGATTCCCAGAAGGCATTCTTGTTATTACTGAGTGTGTATACCCTTTGTGTGTTATACGTATTATATACTATACTCCTACAATAAAGTAAGCTAGAAAAAAGAAAGTGTTATTAAGAAAATCATAAGGAAGAAAAAATACATTTACAGTACTGTACTCTGTTTATCAATACCATAAATTTATATCATCTGTTTATAAGATGAATCATCTGTCAGTACCTATATTGATGTTACCTTATATGACACAAAACACTGTAGATGTTATATATATTACTAACACTAGACATCAAAAATGAAAGATAATGTGAAAAAGAAATTAATATTTATTTACAGATATAACAATTCATGCACTGATAATGAAGAAACAGCAATATAATTGCTTTATGGTATCTTAGTGTAATCAATAGGATTGTTTCATGGTAACCTGTACACTAATGAATGAATCATTATAAAGTTTAATGGGATTCAGTAGTACAGTCATATTCATAATACAGTATTGGAAACATTGTTGTATTTAAAAAAAAAAAATTTAACCTGTGATGATAGGCCGATACAGTTTCTCCAATGATGAGAGAGAAAGAGGAATACTATACAGTCATGTAATTCTTTGAAAGCAAAGCTATAAAACAGTAAGAAGACTAACACATTATTAATTTTATTTTAATGTCACTCATGCCTATGTAAGGATAGGCTGTCCACCTTAATAAATGTCCTGTGCAGAATGTTTTACACATATATTTTTGTATCTTGAAAAGAAATCCACAAGTAAGTGGACCTGCACAGTTCAAAATTGTGGTGTTCAAAGGTCAACTGTAAATAGTAACATGATCAAATACACATTTGAGCAGGACCACTCTGGCTGCTCTTTAGTATGGATTGTTGAGGAGTAGGGAGGTCCAGGAGGAGGTTATTACAATGCTCCTGACAAAAGAAACCTCTGAAGAGGATTCTGATATTGTTGCTATTCTGAGAATATTTCCTTTTTTACTAATGTTTCCAAAAGCAAAGATATTTGCAAGTTCTACATTTTTTTTTTTTTTTTTTTGGTCACCCCAAGTAAGAGACGTAATTGAAAGACAAATCTTCACATTTGTGAAGATTTCACCTTCACGTTCTCACCTCTACCAATGAGAAAAGAAAATCAAATTTAGGAATGTTTCTCTAATGAAGGAAACTATATATTGGTGCTATTAAAAGAGTAACATTGTATTAAATATGCAACTTTTATTAATTTTTTTATATGTCTTTATTGGAGTATAATTGCTTTACAATGTTCTGTTAGTTTCTGCTGTATAATAAAGTGAATCATCTATATGTATAGGGATATCCCCATATCCCCTCCGTCTTGAGCCTACCTCCCACCCTCCCTATCCCACCCCTCTAGGTGGTCACAAAGCATCAAGCTGATCTCCCTGTGCTATGCAGCAGCTTCCCACTAGCTCTCTATTTTACATTTGGTAGTGTGTATATGTCAGTGTTACTCTCTCACTTCGTCCCAGCTTCCCCTTCCCCCGCTGGTTCCTCGAGTCTGTTCACTATGCCTGTGTCTTTATTCCTGCCCTGCCACTAGGTTCATCAGTACCATTTGCAACAAGTAACATTTGCAACAAATAATGAATATTTCTATGGGATATTAATTTAAAAAGCATTTTGAGTATTCTTCTGTAGGATTTAAAAAGCTATTTATATAGCAAAAGCCAGGTTTATAATCTCTACCTCTGTTATAGACATGGAAGCCATGTCTGCTCTTTGTACCTTAGTCTGGTCTGCAGCACAGAGGAAAATGACACTTGGGCTATCTATACTTTTGTGCGAAGATGTAGTATTGTCAAAATAAAATAGATGCAAATTTACTTTGGGAAGTTAATAAGCTGAATTTACATGTAGATTATTGATAAAATTAATCATATATATGATTAAATCAATCTAAATTACCATTCATTTTTCCATTTAGTGTATTTTTCAACCATTATTGAGAATCTGCTATATGCTGGCCATTGCACTGGGTATATGGGAATAAAACTAAATCAATAATTTATCCAGAGAACTAGCTGGTAAAGATAGCAAATATATTCATAATACAGCAATTATGGTAGTAGTAATATTAAGCCTGGGGTGCTGACAGATCATGTGGTAGTAATATCTAACCAAAGTACAGCATTAAGGAAGACTCCTCTGACTTGAAAAATATAGGATCTAATCTGAGCAATAAATAAGGATACGGTATAAGAGAGTGAAAACCAGGGCATTCCAGGTTGAGCAAGCAACATGTATAAGGCATAAAAACATGTGAGGCCATAGTAGCACACTAAAGTATAGGGTGGAGGAGCATTTTGATGAGTATGAAACTGGAGACATAGGCAAAGGTAGATTTAATGGTCTAATGTGTCATCATAAGAGTCTTGGGCTTCCGACTGAAAATAATCAAGAAACATTGGTGATCTGAGTTTGGATTGGGTGGTGTGTGAGAGTACCTGCAGGGATACCGGGAAGCTCTGTAAAAAATTAAAACAAATAATAGTAATAGCTTGAACTGGAACATCAGTATGAAGATAAAAAGCAGTACTGAATTCAAGAGGCAGTAAAATTGACAGGATTTGAGGATTACATGTGGAAAGTAAAGGAGAGGAAACAGAGTATATAGGAATATTTTTGGCTGCAAATAACAGAAAATACAACTAAAAGTTTCAAAAAGAAATAAGAGTTTCTTCTTCTCACATAATACCCCTGGAGGTAAGGATTGTAGAAGGTCAACCTTGTCATTAGGGATCCAGTTGTCTCTAGCTATCTGCTTCATGATCCTTGACATGTTTCCTTTTTGCTCTTGCATGTGGCCTCATGGTCAAGTGCTTACTGTATTCTAGGCCTCAACATCTACCTTCCGGGCAGGATAAAAGGGGTAAAAGGAAAGATGGCATTTTGGAAATCTTTTTATATCAGATTGGCCAGAACTGTGTCACATGATCAACCAATATTGAAAGGGAGGCTGGGAAATCAAGCATTTTTAAAGCTTGTATAGCTTTTGGAGGAGAGACAGATAAGAGAGAAGAGAACTGGATAGGTGATGGGATTTATCAACCTATGGCATCTGTTCCAGAGACACACAGGAAAGTGATAATCACTAAAATGGAGGCTTCAAACAGGTGAGAAGAGATATGTGAAACACAAGCAGAAAAATTAGTCTTATAATGTGGAACATGTCCTCCATCAATGTAGAAGGTGATAGATATGTGTGTTGATACAGCCTAAAGCAAAGAAACCTAACAACACATTACAATCTCTAACTACATTGAGTATCTACAACATTTTATTGGATTATTAGTACTATCAATGGCTAGAAAAAGGAATTCATTGCAATTATTACATATCCCTAGTTCCATTCTTGTCTTTAACTCTTTCTTCTATGTGTATAGCAAAAATGTGCTACTCTTAGTATAGTACATTAAGGTAATACAATTTTTCTTCACCTCGTTATACATGTATAGATAATTCTAATATATAGCATTTGGTTTACATGAAATCAACTGTATGCAAATTGTTGCATAAAGCACATAAAATGAAGTTAGAGATGTGGGAAAATTTTGCATTATGTAAGGAAAACAGAGTCACAAAAGAATACAAGCTGAATGCAATGTGAATCATTTCCCCTGGTGATGTGTAACATGGTGGCTCTGAGCACAACACACACGAGGCTCCCCAGAGGAAAAAGAGTTTTGTTCTTAATTTCAAGATTTTCTGTGTTTCCTATTGGTTCAGCTCATGTCATTTTGGTATTATTTGTGTCATTCTTTCTTTTACTGCATGATAATTAGAACTAGAAAGAAAAGGTTATAAATCTGTTCAAATACATAAAAGAAGGCACAGTCATGTTAACAATACAATATTTGTGGAGAGCCATGCATTATTCTAAAGATTTAGAGCTCGTGTCAATTGTTGTCATATAAAACTGTAAAGACATTGCTAGTGCTAATGTTTAGGGGAGGTATATTTCTCAAGTTCACATCCCTGAAAATGTCTTTCAGTCGCTTTCATATGAAACAAATACTGCTTCCTTTCAGGAAAATGAATTATATTTTGGGTCACAAAAAAACTTTAAAAATTTTAAAAACTCGAAAATGAAAACTACAGTGAATTTTTTTAAATGTATACAAAATCTGACCTTACATAAATAGATATCTTCAAAGAGGAAATAAAAATATACAATTAAGACCTGAAACCATAAGGGACAATAATTTGAAAAAAGAAGTATAAGAAAATTAAAGGCGATAGAATCATTATTATTTCATTTTTATTTTATATCATTGTTTTTAATATTCCTGTCTGCCATATACTGTTAGGAGTAAGTAGATATCATCCAACCTATTTGTAAATACTTACATAAATCATAAGCTTTATTTGGTTATAGTTTTGAGGCTAGTATAGAGTTCATGAGCAATCATCATTATTTTTCATCATTTATTCATTTAACAATTTCTGGATCTGATTTGGGTTGAGATTCCTGGAAAACACTCTGAGATGGAGATTTTTGTGTGGAAAATTACTGAGGACTCATCTCTGGTACAGTAACTGTTGAGGAATGAAAGCAGTGAAATTGGGTGGAGAAAGAACTTTGACTGGGATGCTCCTGTGAGGAGCTCTGTATTGTGATAGCCTTTCGGCACTGTCCTGCATTGAGGTGAAGTAGTAGGGCCTTATATCCTAACCTCAACTAGTTTTTGGTCTGGGATGCACCAGAGAAGAAAGCATGACCGTGGATAAAGTGGCTCTCTTTGGCTGAAGGTTAGTTTTGGAGAAGAAATCAGCTGTGGTGCTAGCACTCCCAGCAGCTGGGAGATGAGGACTTAGTCTGGGGTTAGGTTCTGGGATCTGGAGGATACACCACAGCATTCAGTGCAAGAATCACTTTTGTGCCAGAAACACTTTTAGGTACTTGGATAGTCAGTGAATAAAACCAACATATATTTCTGCCCTTATGGAGACTGCACTCATACACTTTTCATTTTCATTAGTGTCAATTGCCCTTATTAATGCAATTTGTCTTGGGTGTTTTTTTCTTTTTCTTTTGTATATTCACACCACAGCTTGCTTGCTCAATTAATGCTTAGTTATATTTGTAGGGTATAGCTTTTTTGTTTTTCTACTTTTACATTCTGGATTATTTTGTTTGAGGCCAGTTTTCTTGTAAAGTAACATGAGATAAAATTTGATTTCAAAAAGAATATTCCATATAGAGTTACTTCATTTTTTTTTTTTTTTTTTGGTTGTGCCTCACAGCTTGGGGGACCTTAATTTTCTGACCAGGGTTTGAACCACACCCTGGGCAGTAAAAGCGCGGAGTCCTAACCACTGGACTGCCAGGGAATTCCCAAGAGTTACTTCATATTTTAATTTATATTTTTGTGTTATATGAGATCTTATTTATTTAATTTAATTTATTTATTTTTCTTTTTTGGAGTTCTTCCTGGTTTATATAATATTTTATCTGTGTTTATCATCTGTAAGATTTAGGAAATAGAAGTTCTGTTCTTAATGCTATTCGTGACTATCACTGAGTTTATAAAATTCATATTTAAACTTACATTTCTTTCATTATCAAAGACAAATAAAATATACTGTTATTTCAGATACTTCTGTTGCCCTTGTTTTTTCCTCTATCTTTCAATCTTTGATAAATATATGTTGATAAACCTATTTTAAGTAATTTTAAGTAATTTTGCTTGAATTCTATTTTGTAACCATATTTACAATTATTTGAATAGTTTTATATATTTTATACTTTTATGAGTATCTTCTCTGTTCCAGGCATTGTGTCCATACTGGAAAAAACCACTCAGCAAAAAAGATGCAATGCTTACTGTCATGGAATTTTCAGTCTAACTGATTTTAGTGCTTACTTCTGTTCTTTTTATATATTTAGTTTTATCTTTCTGAACTTATAATTTCAACTTAACCTTGGAACAGATAAATATCTGTTTTCTTAGGAATTTAAATTTAAAAATTCATATACTTTTAAGAGTTATCTTATTTTTTTGGATTTGTTTTCTAAGGGAAGATGTTCTATTATATTTGAAATGAGGTTTCAATATTTTGTAAAAAAATCTTGGATCTTCAAGAATAAAGGTATATTTGTAGCCCAAGCTCATCCTTCAATTTGAGGAAAGTTTCTCTAGTTATATATTTAAATTTTATTTTTTTTCTTATTACTCTTATTTCCTTCACTTTAGAGATAATCATATCCACTTACTATTTTCATTTTTTGTCATTTTCTTTGACATTTTGGAATAGTTTCTCCCCACATCTCATATTTAATTATATAGAAAGTTAAGCCTGCCTCTCTGCCTCTGGCTATCCAGAATATTGATTTTTATTTTGTTTTTCCATTTTGGGTTTTCTTACTTTTTTTTCTCTTTTTCTTTTTTTTTTTTTTTACATTTTTGCATTTCATCCTATACACTTAATATGACTCCCTAGTCCTGTTTTAGAGAATTTTATCTAAGCTTTTGGTGGACTTAAATAAGTGTGTACTGAAATTTTCATCTGTTCTTTGCTGAAAAGTAAATTACATAAATACACTTTTTAATGTAATGTATCAATATATTGTTTTATTTTCTTTATGCTGCACACTTTTTTGGAGGCTTACAATTTTTTTGTTTGTTTTTATTTTTGTTTGGTTTATTGGGGGGCTAGTTTGTTTAGTCAATTTGAATGGAGAGAGATCTATTAAAATTTTATGGTTTTCAATTTCCAGTGCCTAGCAGTCATTTATATACTATGGTCAATTATTTTCTGGCTAAACTATAGAGTCGCTAGAGATACAGTTTTATAACTCTCTACGAAGACAAATTAATGCTTTTTCTGTATCTATCCTGGTTTGAACATATTTTCTTAAGCAAGTTGGCATCACAAGATGTAATGCTTGGAGTAGTCATGAATTGAATGGAGGGATGTTTAGGGAGAGGAATGACCAAACAGGGCTCTCATCCTTGCTTACTGAAACAAGAGAATACAGCCATTCCCTTTCTGAGACAGAAAGAAAGGAATGCCTGTTTTCTAGAACTGGATCAAGACACTGGATGAGTTAAAATCAATTCTTTCCTTTTTAAGTATTACTTGCCTTTTTCTGATGCAGGATTTCAAGTGTGTAGTAGATATTCCAAATATGATTCTCATTGCGTTGTAATCAACCATGTAATTAATGGAAATTCTACACAGATTTTTGCCATTGGGCCTTTAATTTTTATCTAACAGTTTTTTTTAATGCCTCCACATTTGGCTTTTTATATATCTTCATGAAATTTTCAATGCTCCATTTGGATTCTGTGTGGACAGATCCTCTAATTTTGTTATAAATGTCTGTCTAATGAATGAAATACATTGTTGGCCAAGCAAATTAAATAAATGAAGGAACAGTTCTTATGTTCCCCTTATGTAAACCAAGACATATATTCTACCCCTCTCTCATAAAATTTTAGAGAGAAAAAAATCCAAGAATGTTATGTATTTCTGTTGATATTAATACATAATGTTTTTAGAATTTTTTTCTCTAAAATATTACGGGAGACGGCTAGAATGTATATCTATTGTTAACACTAAGGGGAGCATAAGAAATTTTCCTTCATTTATTTAACTTGCTTAGCCAACAATATGTTTCTCTCATCGGACAGACATTTGTATCAAAAAAGAACATCTGTTCTAACAGTGGAATTTGGGGGGCAGTCAATGCTTAAGTAATTGTGTTTAATTGATGGCATTTATACTTCATAAATAAATAAATAATAACAATATCACGAAATAAAACACTCTGAAAACCAAATTATTATGGAAACATTCCAACATGAATTTGCTTATTACTTTGACATATGAGATTACTTATCATTAATTATATGCTGGAATCATAGAAACATTTGCAAGCAAGATAGTAGATGATAATAAAATCTGACTATAGATTTGTAATTATATTGATGGTTTAGAAGATTTCTTTGTTTAATTTAGAGTAATTGAAAAACAAATGTGGTTGATTACCAATTTTGTATCCAACCCAATCTTGAAGTTCTGTTCCTTTTTCAAAAGAACTTGTATTTTTAAAATCTGCTTCTTATTCTACATTTTCCCTGCAACAACTCTCATTCCGACTCTGATTACCTTATATCCAGACATTTTTCATAATTTCTCAGCCTTCTTCCTGACTCTTGATGACCTCCACTTTATACCCTGCCAACAGATTCACATTTCTGAAAGCATTTTGATAATATCCTATCCTATTCAAAACGCTACAGTAACTCTCCTTTCTCTTATTGTAAATTTAGTTCTTTGTCCTGATAGCATTTCTTTCTCTCTTTTTTGTTGATCCATCTTGATGGAGTAGTTACTCAATCTCCTCCCAATATAAGTAATCCAGATTTTTCCCAATGTAATTAATGAAATCAGTCCTCTTGTTCTTCCCCTATCCACTTTCTGTCACCCCTAAGTTCTTCCTCCACTTTTCCCATTGGATATTAAGCATCACCGTCTGATGTAATTCCTTGCAAAGAATGTCTTCCCATTTTTTTCTCTTTTCAATTTCCCATTTGAGTCAGTTGACATTTAACCTCTTGCATCAAACTTTCCCCACTATTTATTTATATGTGAGCTGTTCCCTGTCTTCAAAAAAATGCTTTATTGCCAATAGATATACCTTTAGTGTCACTTATCATATACTGATTAAATATATAGCTTTATTTTCTGCTCAAGCACAGTTAAGTTCCTAGCAGACAGTGACTGTAGAAAATATTGTTTAAACCCTCCAGTGTTGAACAATGGACCTTATATATAGTAGTTCTCTGAATAGATACATACTATATGAAATTATGCATTAATGTTCTTTTCAGTTATATTTCATAAATATATAATTATTAGAAAAAGTAGTAGTTAAAATATTTAAAGAAGAAAAGAGCTTTAATAACACTGCACATTAAAGAGTAACATATTCTCGAACAATTTTCCAGCTATTGCTTTTGGATTTGTTAGCATAATGTTAGCTGCTAAAACAGATTCCCAAATTTCAGAGGTCTAACACAATACAGTTTTATTTTTTGTTCACATTACATTCCAATACAGTGTTGCTCAGAATTGCAATGCAGAAGGGCTTTTAGTCATGCGATTTTCAGTGACCCAGAGTGATAGATAGTGCCATTTTGAACAGTGCTCTAATGTTTCTTTGGGATTTAACTTGTGGCTAGTGGAAGAGGAAAGATATTGGAAGAACAAAACTTAGAGGAGATTTTCATATATCAAGCCTAGAAGTGATGTGCAGAATTCTGCTCACATTCCATTGCCCCAGACTCAGTCATATGGTTACACCTAACCACACTGGGCTCTGGGAAATGTAGTCTCCTTCTGGGGATTCACCTGCAGAAAGAAGTCTGCACCTAAGTAACAGGGAATCTGGATTTTTGACAGATAATTCTTTTTTTCTGCTACAGCATCCATCCAGAATTTATATTAAAATAATATATATTTATGGGGACTTCCCTGGTGGTCTGGTTGTTAGGACTCTGTGTTTCCCCTTCAGGGGGCCCAGGTTCGATCCCTGGTCAGGGAACTAAGATCCTGCAGGCCACAGGGCACGGCCAAAAAAATGAATAAATAAAAATAAATGTTAAAATAATGTATATTTAAATATCTGGGAATAATTAACTATTCCACTATTAAGAATTTTTTTAAACAATGCCAGAGATGTGACTACATTAACCTTGTATTAAGACAAGGGCATTATTCTGTTCCTATTATTGCAAAAAAAAAAAAAAAAAAAGAGAGCATTTTTTCAGTAGTTTCTCAAGTTACTACTTTATTATAAACCTTCAAATTATGAGAAATGCTGTAAGATTTTAATATGCCAAGAAGTATGCAATTAAAAGTATCTTTAACCTGTTCCACAAATTTAAAATAGGAGGGAACAGTTCTGTGGACTTTGCTAAAATAGATTTATTACCAAGTATATTTGGCCATTAAAGGGTATAAAATGCATAAACCCACACTTGGGTTTAGCCCAGCTCTCTAGGAATCAGACTGAAAGTACTGTAAACAGGCAACTCCTTTCTGTACTCATTGGGTCTCATTCCTTAGCCCCTCAGGAAATTACTTTTTTTAAGCTATACTAAACTTAATAGTACATAGTTTCTTTAGAAAAGGAATTTGAAAGTGCAAATGGAGGTAATACCTGAGACATACTTAATCTGCTTTTATAAAGGTGGTTTGATATACTTGGCAAATGAAGTGAGACAAATTTTACTTTATTAGGCTTTTTGACTAATCAAAGCTCACCAAGCACATAGCCTAATTCAACAATAAAGGAAACCTGCTGTTTAATATGCGACACTGTCATCAACACACAATTAGATGTAAGTGATGAACTATAAAGTCTTGGTTTACACACATGACAATAAACATAAGTGTACCTCACAGGAATCTTTCAAATAACTGAGGTACTCAAATCTTAGGGTGAGTCTTTTTTTGAAAAAGTCTTAATTAAACTGAAGAGGATTAGGTAAGGCAGATTTGACTGGAGTTTGTCTAAAGTTAGAAGAAAAAAGAATTATAGTTAAGATTCCTTGAGATACTGCTATATACAAATTCTTTTTATAAAATTAAATGCTGACCCAGGGCTTCCCTGGTGGCGCAGTGGTTGAGAGTCCGCCTGCCGATGCAGGGGACACGGGTTCATGCCCTGGTCCGGGAAGATCCCGCATGCCGCAGAGCGGTTGGGCCCGTGAGCCGTGGCCGCTGGGCCTGCGCGTCCGGAGCCTGTGCTCGGCAACGGGAGAGGCCACAAGAGTGAGAGGCCCGTGCACCACAAAAAAAAAAAAAAAAAAAAAAAAAATGTTGACCCATACATGCTAAAAATTCTAATAGATTTATTGTTAAGTTAGGAGCTGAATAATGAAAATTTTACTTCTTTTACTTTTCACTTTTACATATAAAAACACAAAAATCTGTTTACATTCACAACACTATAGGGTCAGGTATGTTGTTCAAATCCTGGCTCTACAAATTGCAGGTTTTGTGTTTTTAAGCCACTTACCTAAAGTTTTCTGTGCCTCGGTTTCCTAATCTGGGAAATAAGAATAATATTTGTACTATATCATAAACTTACTATGTGAATGCAATAATTTCAAAAACATAGAATGTTTAGACTTGTTTCATAATACATTCTCTTTTAATGCTAACTGATGTTAGTGCTGCAGGAAATTTTCCATAACGTAGAACACACTTTATTCCAATTTCCTGGACAGGGAACTACCAGCCCTCCTTTTTGGCAGGTTTTATGTCCTCTTTTTTCTTTAATTTACAGGTGCTGACCTCCCAACAGTATGTAAATAATTGGGCACATACTCAATTTTATCAGTACTCCCAAGTGCCTTTCCTTGAAATATATAAGCAGAAATAAAAGATTCTAGTCTAAATCTGAAATAGCATTTTAAAAAGGAAGTTAAAAAAATAGTTAATGGAGTAACCTTTTGTCTTGTATACTGATTGAGTACAGAGTCAGGCTTGCTGAGAGAGAAGACTGAAGTAGTTATTCAGGGAGAAGAGACAGGAAGAGCGAGAGAAGACAGTCCCTGAATTTTTAAGAACTTTAATGTCCTGGTTCCTAGTTTATATGTGCAGTTGATTTTCATTTTTTTCCTCATTTTTTCCCAGAGAGCATGACTTGAAGAATTGGTTCCTGTAATTTTCAAAATAAGAGCTCTAACTGTGCTATATCATCCAATAAGGGTGGGAAAATGGGTTAAATAAAGGTATAAATGTTCTCTGAGGATTTGATAATCTATTTTATAAATCTCAAAAAAAAGGGGATTAGTCTTGCTGTTTATCCCTAACATAATTGTCCATGGAATTTTATTTTCCCCTTCAACAAACATCTCCAAACAAATAATGGTCCTTGGAATGACCACAGCTAGCATCACTATACAAAGAATATATTTGTGATAGTTCTCTTTGCTATAACTCAGAGAACTAAGTCACGGTACTGGACAGGCCAAATCTTAGAATGTCCGCCATGCCTTCTGGGAAAAACTGACTCTAATCTATCCTCTGATGCCTAGACAATAATGTGTTGTTCCTCAAGACTCTAGCATAAGGGTTTCAAATCATAGATGGACTAGTGATGCACTGTCTGGCCAGCTATCAGAAATAAATGTTTTGAAATGGTATCCACTCTCTGAAATTTGAACTAGAAAGTTACCGACTTAATTGTTGCAGGCTAAGAGGTTCAAAGCTGAGGATGCCTGGGGAAAGAGTTGCAACCCTTGGAGTCATTGCATGTTGATGGATGCAACCACTGGCTTTTCTGCTCAGTCCTTCTCCCCTTTAATTGCCTACCCCTCCTCAGTGGTGAGTTTCTAGCAGCCTTATTTCACTGGGAAGCCCTGCTCTGTGGCCATATTTGCAATTGCATACTTTCTCCCAAGATGGAATTAGAACTAAGAGAAAGGCAAGTCCTTCATAATATTGAACTCTGAACGAGGGCTTAGTAATTCTGGGTGGACATATTTCATCATGCAAACTGGGGAACAGAGAAAACTGGTGTATAGAGAAGGAAAAAGAATAAAGGAAAAAAATGTATTGAGAAGCAGAGATGAATGTTCAAGGCAAAATATTCTGGTTCCCTTCCTGAAAAAGAAGACCCTGCCCTTGGGGTCTTACCTGTGTTTACCTTTATATCCCTCCTCTCCTTAAAATTAAGCTGGCTTTGGTTGGCTCTTTTTATATGCAATCAAGAATCTTAATTTTTTAAAAAATCACAGTTTGTAGGGAAGAGAGAACATAAGTAAGAAAAAACTAGGAGATAAAGAACAGAAAGAAAATTACCAGTATCTAGAAGAGAATGGAGAGTTTGTGCACAGAAGCAGGAATACTATGATAAATCCCATGGAGCCAAGGACAAATATAGAATAACCGGTTCTCAGAGCTGCCTCGTTCCATCTGATCTTCCTGTCACAATTCCAGTCTACAGGTTTTCTTAAAATGCTTGCTACCCTTTTCTTGAGGTAATTTTAGGAGGGAACTGTTTTAACCAATACAAAGTGACTCATTAAAAAGTTATCAACCACAGGGTGTTTAAAGAGGAGGAGAGCTTGCTCAAGAGCGTTCATGCCCTTACATTTGCTTAAATGGATCAATCAAATTTGTTATATAAACCACAACAGCATGCATACCTGATTAGCAATCTCCAAGTAATTGTTATGCTCAGACATTCTCTGGGCAAAGCATGTTACAGAATGTGTAGACGTTCTCATGAAAAGAAACTTTTTCAGATTTAAGATAAAAGAAACATAAAATGTGTTATTTCAAATTTTGTTCACTAGAGATTAATTTTATGTATTTTCTTCCCAGTTTCTGTCTAGTAAATGTGTTAATAATATTGCCAACTTCCTTCTGATGTTAGAAAGAATACAGAATGAAGTTTATCAGAGGAGTCTGAAATCCCTTTCTAAGAGTCTATATTAATAAATAAGTAAACAGTAGGAATTTTGAAATAGGTGTATCTTTTTATCCCAGATAAGTTTAGCATTTTAAAATGTCACCTGAGAAAAGAATAATGTTTCGTGTCTAAAGGCACAGATAATTGCACCCAACTGTGTTAAAACACAGAGCTAATTAATTTTTAATTGTCACAGTATCTGTCTCTCTTCCTCTGTCTATTTTTCCCCCTCCATTATCAGTTTAAAGTTTGCAAGGAGGAAACCACTTATTGGTGGAGCTGCTTGAAGTGACAGGTATCTGGGTTAAGATTTTATACAGAAATTTTAAACTTGTTTTATTGAAGCATAACACACACACATACAATTGTCAATTTTTACAAATTGAGCATACATGTAACCACAACCTAGATCAAAGATAGAACATTACTTCCCAAACCCTCCTACTGTCCCCTTTCAGACACAATAGACTGCACTCCCAAGGGATAAGAACTGTCCTGACTAAACATCATAAGTTAGTTTGGTCCGGTTTTTAGTTACGTAAATGCAACCATACTGCATATACTTCTTGGTGTCTGGGTTCTTTTCCTCAGTATTATGTTTGTTAGAGTCATCCACTTTCCTGTATGTAGTTGTAGCTTGCTTATTCTCACTGCAACTACTCATGATGCAACTGTTGTCCATCATGTGACTATCCCACACTTTATCTATCTACTTATGATGGGCATCTTTTTTACTCAGGTTTTAAATCTGTGTGGCTGTGCATGAATTTTCATTATTTTCACATAAGCCAGAATCTCGTGTTTCAGTTCTAGCTAGATCTTTTCGAATTTCCTGAGTAGCTAAACAATTGCACACCACCTTGTAGGACACCAGTCATATCTGGTACAGATAGATATATCAATGCACATAGTTCAGGCCCAACTCACCAATCACCTCAATATGGCTGTATCTTTAAACCATTTCTTTCTTAAAAATTAACAAGTTCTCTCCTGGAATTAGAGGTTTGATCTGAAAATTGTTGGTTTTGCACTTAAAAAATGCTGGTGCACCTTTTTTTTTTTTAATTTAGAGATTTGGATTTTCTCATTTATTTATTCATTTATTTATTTGGTTGCTCCGGGTCTTAGTTGCAGCACACGGGCACCTTAGTTGTGGCATGCAAACTCTTAGTTGCAGCATGCATGTGGGATATAGTTCCATCTAGTTCCAGGGATTGAACCTGGGCCTCCTGAATTAGGAGCAAGGAGTCTTAACCACTGAGCCACCAGGGAAGTCTCCTGGGCTTTCTCTTTTAAAGAACAGTTCTCGCTTTGTGGGATTAAACATTTGATCCATCTCAAACACAGCAAGTGTACCTCGCTGTGTTTCCTTAGCACCGAAGTCATTTCCTCATCACCTCTAGGCTGCCCTCCTAATCTACTGCTCCCTACTGTCCACTGAGTACTGGACACTCTATAAATTAATTGTTGCTACCCCAGCACTGAAACTTATGAGAAGAAAATCTGGTTAAGGTCTCCTTTCTTTACTACACTATTTATTCAGGCAACTCCACCAACAAATGAAGTTCTCCTATGATAAAAAGTAGGGCAATTTCAGAGAGAACTTACAATGTACGAAGGAAATTTATAATTTGAAGAGGAAAGGTTGGGTACAAAGTAATTAGGAAAGTAGGGTCTAAAATGCTTAAGTTTGAAACCACACTCAACCTTGGGTAAGTAATTTTACCTCTATGTGCCTCGGATTCATTCAGACTGCAATTCCAGTTTACAGAGAAGGCAACTGAAGACTAATCCTACATCTGGAGAGGTTGCTCTCCCCGGTGCCGTTGCTCTTGATGAGATATGTCAGCCCTCAGTTTTCCTGTTTTTCTTCTTGTGGACTCCTCCTTTCTTCATCAGTTCTTTTCCTGAGAAATATTTACTCTTTCTAACCCAATGGAAAAACAACACAACTATCAACTAAACACAACCTTGCTCAGAATGAGGGGCTCGTTTGCTGGATCCATTTGACCTTCCCTGATATTTTTCAATTGTGATTGAAAAATATTTTTCAATTGATTCATTCAATTGTGATTTATTCAGCCTGAAGGAGTTACTTTTAGAAATTACCTGGGGGAGCCAGCAATGAGTAGTAGCAGGGAAGGGAGTATGGCATCCTGATTTCAGTGACTGGCTCTTGGGTCAAGAGGAGCTATGACATCTTGTTTGACTTCATTATTGTTAGTACCATCAGTATGTACTTCAGGCAAATTGATTCTTTAGCTCATTGTTGTTCTGTTAAATTAAGCATGTGCAGATCCCAAACAACCATTACTTTTGGGATACTTGCATTTATTATATAAATCCATTTAGAAAAGGGAATATGTTCTCTTTTAAGAAGGTGATCTACACTTTCCATTGAGCTAAGTAAACTTGATTTATTGGAAAAAAATAGTTTCTGTTTTGCTTAAGGTACAGGTCCCTACTGAAATAATAAAAGCCCCAAATTATGCCTCCTTTTATTTCCCCAGGAAGAGATTTACACTCTTATTTTTAGAGTTCTTCAGTCTTCTTTGTTTACCAATTCTTCTCATTTTATTTTAAACCATATTAATATTATTATTAACATCATATATTTCAAATGTTTATACCTTACATATCTATAGAAGTTGGAAGTTATGTATATATTATGTAATTTTTTATCTACTAGTACCATATACAATGTAGGTACCCAATTCCTATTGGCTGATGGACCTTGAAAATGTATATTCAGCTTCCATTTCTCAACAATTTAGTGAAGCCCTGCATCAAAATACACGAAGTTCTCTTATTTGCATGACTTTTAAAAATTCTAAAGTTTCAATAATTAGGCTACTTTCAAAATTGTTTCCAGAGTGTAGGTTTTGTTTCATCACAGAAAAAATTCAGAGAGGAGACAAAGACGAAATAAGCAAAGTGAGGATTTACTGAGAAACAGTACACTCTCAGGAGGGAGAGCAGGCAGGCTCAGTTGAGCAGCTGCCCCATTTCCTTTTGACAGGCTGGTTATATTGGATGTGAAAATAATTGGGCAGAAGATTCATTGAGGAGGGAAGAGTTTGGGGGGTAATTTCCTGGGTTTTGTTCAGTTCCACCTTCCCGAGGGGAGGGGGCGTTTTTTGTCCTTGTTTGGTCTTGCTAGGATCTGTCATGGTCTCAGTACATGATGTGTACTGCTCTGGCTGCAATGCTAATTCTATTGTAATGAGAGCATAATGAGCAAAAATGTTACATTCAGACACTGGCAGTTTCCACCTTTCTTTGCCTTTAGGACCCTTGTAAGATGTATGGTTTCCTGTCACATGACCCTTGCCTCCCTTCTCTGCTCAAGGCTGGCTAACTGCCTGCTCTAACAAAATGATATAAAATGGTAAATATACGACTTAAATAAATCTTTTTGTTCTAATATTAATCTAACTTGTTGGTTGTTAGATGGAACTGTATATAGGTAAATGATCTCTTTTCATGAACGCCACAGTCTCCTCTCTGGATCTGGAGATAAAAATATTTCCACAGAACATCCTAAACAACTAACACTTCTTTTTTAAACATCTAATAGGAGCTAGCCATTGTGGTGGTTGCAGAGGTGTAGATAGATTAAACATCTAGCTTCCTGATTTCAACAACATGGGATATAGCTAGGGGACAAATAATCAGTTTAATTAACTAAGTGAATTTGCGTGATGTCAGCCTGGTCAGTAGAACACTTGTATTTGTCAGAAGAGTAGAGATGTCTTAAAATTGTAGGTGGAGCTTTAACTGAGAATTGAGGGAGAACAGAGTGATTTGGCTGGTAAACTGGTGGGAGAGGGTGTTCCAGGCAGAAGAAAGAGAATATAGAAACATGTAGAGACATGAGACAACATGGTGTCCTTAGGAACTACATGAAATTCATTAGCACTAGTTGTTACTATTCAAGATGTGATTCCATCTTGTTATACAGTTTCTTGGGTTTATAAACTCAGAGAGTAAATTCTTGTGAGAGTGTGAAGCTTCAATTTAGTCTCATTCTTGTTTATATTATTTGCTATAATATTTGGAAAGTACACTATTTGGTGTTCTAAGTACATTATTTACATAATTGTTTAAAAATATTAGAATCTCATTTGGCTAGCCAACTTTACACTTACTCTTCATCTATTAGAATTGTGGTGGGAAAAGGGATTATTGGTAGTATACAGACATCCTGATATGGGAAAAATAAAACAGTTTGGTTCTAGCACTGAGGGTTAAAGAGTTTGTAAATATAATTGTCAGGGCCCAATTCAATCTGCTGGTGATAACCAAATGACTCTACCCCACAAGGAGCATTCTTCACAGGTTGGCAGTGAGGCCATAATATCATGAATGTGTGGGTACCTAATGCACTTACCCCAGTTATGGTGGGCTGTATTTTGTGCAGCAAATTTTATACTAAGCCCCAGCAGATGACTGAACGCTAGTATTGCTGATAGATATATTTATAGTAAACTGTACTAGTTATCTGCTAACTTCCAAACTGTGTCTCGGTCCTTGGATACCTGTGTCTTTTTATGCATCCTTAAAATTTTTTCCTCTATTTGAGGTTGACTATGTGAGTCTTGGTTACTTACAACTCAAAGAATCCAATGCAATAAACATAGTCAACTTTCACTGATAAAGAGTAGATGGCTCTTTCTGAAACTGGGACTTGCCTCAAAGCTGGGAGGCAGAGTAGAGCAAAAACAGCTACTGTACCACACTCATTTGAGAAATAAAATGTCTAAGATTTGATGAAGTTAGGTGAATTATCCCCAAACTTTGGAATATGTAATAGCGAGTGGGGTAAGAGATTAAACCCATATCCTAGGTGTCTCAATCATTATATCATATTGGCTAGCATCTTTCAACTTTCTGTTACTGTTATGAATGTTATTGCTACTATTGTTTGTTGTTGTTATGATTGTTATTATTACACTTATGTGCACTTTTTATGCGCCAGGATCAGTGCTTTACTGCTTCATATACTTTATTTCAATTGTTACAACAAAATCTTGAGATAAAATGGTCCTTGGATTTTTAGTGTTTTAAATTCTATACCAGCTGCTTATTGAAATTAAAATATTTACAAATTTAACTTCTTGTTCACAAACAATTCCTTCTCATTCTTTTCCATATTTTTTCCCACTTAATTGTTAAAAGCATGATGTTTTAGAAAAATGTCTCAGGTGTGATAATTTGTTCATGTATGAAATAGAATACTTTGGCAAACATACTTCTACCTCATTAGACATTCCTTCAAGTTATCTTAGGCACCACAAGTACAAAACTCCATCAGTGATATGGCTTTAATATCCCTTTTCCCAAAGGTAATGAAAGTAGTAATCCATCACCTACTCTGATTTGCTGCCCTCAGTAACTTAATTTCCAACTCCAACTTAGAATGGTTTAATTTCTTTCTTCATTGATCCTTTGTCTTGAAGGGAATGAATTTAACTTCACTGGGAAATAGGTTTTATATATTTCAGTTGTTGTTTAGTAACTATTTACAGTTTTAACCTTTTTTTTTCATTCTAAACTCAAAATAAGCTCTATTCTATGTCTTGTGTTGTGTTTTTTATTTCAGATGAAAAAATTTATTTCACAGAGCTCATTATTTTATTTATTTCAATTTTCTTCTTCACTTTCCTAGTTGAGCCAAAATCTACAGCAAATACACCCAAGCACAATAACACACACGCAGGTTATGCTATAGTTTTGTCCAGCATCTTAACTCTTACTGAAAGAAACCATTTTTCCTTTTAAGTTGAAACATATTTTATTGTTTTCAGTGTGTATGTTCAATTTATCAACACTTGACTTTACTTGTCTTCATGGTTGATCTTTCTAAAGTTATAAGATTTGTTTTGGTTCTAACTAGTTTGCAGTTTTAATTTCTAGATTACTTTTTGTCAAATTTAATCATAATGCTGTCAGCTGGTTGGATGGCTTAACTCCATTTTTCTACTTCACTGATTTTTCCTCCATTCTGCCTTAAGTCATCATTCCCTGTAGGGGATTTGACAGACTAATTCTAGAAGTAAGCATTTGCCTAAGCCATTACTTCTGTGTCTGTTTCATTATGTGCCTCAAAAAGTTTTAAGTTAATATTTAGATGATTTTTATTACTTATTTTTTGTGTTTATATTTTTGCTTGCTTGCTCTACTTGTATTTGGAAAAAATAGAAATTATTTGCTAAATTTTCTAATAAATTTAAAATCCTCATCTGATACATTGGTATTAAGGAAAGTGATATGGGGAGTTATTAACAAGAAATTTGTGTATTTTTCTATTAAATTGCACTTGCTTTTATAATAATAATAATATATATTTATAATATATTTTATAAATATATTTATATATTTATAATAATATATTATTATAAAATAATAATTTTATAATAAATACTAAGGGAAACATAATCATGCATTTTTTGTATTCAGTGTATATTTTAAATGGTATTATCCAATGGTATTTACTACTGAATTATGAAGAATATTTTTCCAACAAAGAACAGCAGGTATTGTATTTTCTCTCTCATTAAATCATCATTAAGTTTTGAAACTAATAAAAAGAAAATTCTAATTTACAAGCTCTTTAGAATAAGTGAGTGTGTGTGTGTGTGTGTTGAAGCAGGTGTGCAAAACAGCTTTGGTAGCACCACTGTTTCTGTGTTCTGTGTTACCTTATTCTGAGCAGGTAAACTACTATACCTTGCTCAGAGGTGATCTGACTTAAAGTGGAGTCATTATTTATAATGTGAGGCTTTGAACTTAAGGGAAGTTAGGACTAGCTTCCAACATCTATAAGAAGATATGATTCTGGTCCATCAGCAGACACTGGAAATTCCCATAGAGAGGGCAGATTAGAATTAAATTCTACTTGCTGTAGGCATGGAATTGAGGAAGAAATTCCCAATTTCTTATGCTTTCCACAGGTCACACAATAAGAATTGGTAGTGGGAAATCCCTAAATTGGGTCGGGCCAGTTCAGCATTGCACGAGGAAAGTAAAATATTACACAGGAAATAGCATTCCTGATACTGATAGCCAAAGGGGGAATAAAAAAAAAGAATATGTGACTGTGTGTTCGTGTGTGTGTGTGTTGAATGTAATGAATTATATTCAACCACACTGAAGAAGCTGAAAGGAGGCTAATAATTCTCAGTGCCCTGGCATGTAAAGTACAATCAGATGCTTGGTGTGTTTAGATGCTCAGTCAACTGTATGTTCCTACTCAGAGGAATATAGAGGGTTTTGACTTAGCAGTGGCAACAGAGGTGAGTCCAGCAGTCTAGCAGCCTGTGTCTGGCGGTGAAGGTGCCGGTGGTGGTGGCTTTATAACTACACTGGTCCTGGGCAATGAGCTGATGTATACTAAGACACCCAAGCTCTCTGGACTCCTGGCCATTCTCTTAGCCTTTTGTCGGTGAACTACCAAATGCTTTCCAATAAATCCCTTTCCACCTGGATAGCAAGAGTTGGTTTTAGTTGTTTTCCAATCAAACAACTATGACTAGTAATCCCATTACTTTGCTCCCAAGATGTGTAAATAACCTGAATGATCCCCTTCTTCCCTCTCATTGGCTGGCCTGGCAATCTTATTTCTATCCCTGTCTTTCTCCTTTAACTGCCTGTTTGAGATGCTCTAATTACACAGTATATCTGTTTTGTTTTATGTTTTGTTTTGTTTAGTTTTTAATTCTCTCTTAGTTGCAGAAACATAATGTTTCAGCCAGGTACACAGATATCCACAATAAAGACCAGATTTCTTAGATTTTATTATGACTAAGAGTAGTTATGTGTCTAAGGTGTGGCCAATAATATATGAGTAGAAGTGATGAGTACATCCCCCTTTCCCACCTGCTGAAATGCATGTACAGTAATGAGTCATCTTGGAAATGTGTGTGAGCTCAACATACTAGGGATAGTGAAGCCATAAATTAAGTGAGCTTGGGCCTTGTTGACTTAGTTCCCATACCTACTCCAGTTTTGAAGTGACAGAATAATGTCTTTGAGTTAGAAGGACACATGATAAGTAATACAGAACCTCACCAACATTTACTTAACCATCATTCACCTCTGGTAAAGACTTTTAACCCTCCTCTACAGGTTAATGCCATCTTCTTGGCACTGCAATACACATTGTCATGTGTTTTTGTTTAGTGCTACCTTTTAGATAATAAGGTTGTAAATGGAAGACGTCTACAATTTGTAAGGTATCAGGCACAAGAGCTTGAAGAGTTATGACAAACATACATATGTGTCTGATATTATTTACTACCACCAATTCCAATTACATATCTTGACATATCCCACATATTTTTTTAAGATCTTTATTGGAGTATAATTGCTTTACAATGGTGTGTTAGTTTCTGCTTTATAACAAAGTGAATCAGTTATACATGTACATATGTTCCCATATCTCTTCCCTCTTCCGTCTCCCTCCCTCCGACCCTCCCTATCCCACCCCTCCAGGTGGTCACAAAGCACCGAGCTGATCTCCCTGTGCTATGCGGCTGCTTCCCACTAGCTATCTACCTTACATTTGGTAGTGTATATATGTCCATGCCTCTCTCTCGCTTTGTCATAACTTACCCTTCCCCCTCCCCATATCCTCAAGTCCATTCTCTAGTAGGTCTGTGTCTTTATTCCTGTCTTACCCCTAGGTTCTTCATGACAATTTTTTCCCTCAAATTCCATATATATGTGTTAGCATACGGTATTTGTCTTTCTCTTTCTGACTTACTTCACTCTGTATGACAGACTCTAGCTCTATCCACCTCATTACAAATAGCTCAATTTCGTTTCTTTTTATGGCTCAGTAATATTCCACTGTATATATGTGCCACATCTTCTTTATCCATTCATCTGATGATGGACACTTAGGTTGTTTCCATCTCCGGGCTATTGTAAATAGAGCTGCGATGAACATTTTGGTACATGACTCTTTTTGAATTATGGTTTTCTCAGGGTATATGCCCAGTAGTGGCATTGCTGGGTCATATGGTAGTTCTCTTTGTAGTTTTTGAAGGAACCTCCATACTGTTCTCCACAGTGGCTGTATCAATTTACATTCCCACCAACAGGGCAAGAGGGTTCCCTCTTCTCCACACCTTCTCCAGCATTTATTGTTTCTAGATTTTTTGATGATGGCCATTCTGACTGGTTTGAGATGATATCTCATTGTAGTTCTGATTTGCATTTCTCTAATGATTAATGATGTTGAGCATTCTTTCATGTGTTTGTTGGCAGTCTGTATATCTTCTTTGGAGAAATGTCTATTTAGGTCTTCTGCCCATTTTTGGAGTGGGTTGTTTGTTTTTTTGTTACTGAACTGCATGAGCTGCTTATACATTTTGGAGATTAATCCTTTGTCAGTTGCTTCATTTGCAAATATTTTCTCCCATTCTGAGGGTTGTCTTTTGGTCTTGTTCATAGTTTCCTTTGCTGTGCAAAAGCTTTGAAGTTTCATTAGGTCCCATTCGTTTATTTTTGTTTTTATTTCCATTTCCCTAGGAGGTGGATCAAAAAGGATCTTGCTGTGATTTATGTCACAGAGTGTTCTACGTATGTTTTCCTCTAAGAGTTTGATATTTTCTGGCCTTAAATTTAGGTCTTTAATCCATTTTGAGCTCATTTCTGTATATGGTGTGAGGGAGTGATCTAATCTCATACTTTTACATGTACCTGTCCAGTTTTCCCAGCACCACTTATTGAAGAGGCTGTCCTTTCTCCACTGTACATTTCTGCCTCCTTTATCAAAGACAAGGTGACCATATGTGCGTGGGTCTATCTCTGGGCTCTCTATCCTGTTCCATTGGCCTATATTTCTGTTTTTGTTCCAGTACCATACTGTCTTGATTACTGTAGCTTTGTAGTATAGTCTGAAGTCAGGGAGCCTGATTCCTCCAGCTCTGTTTTTCATTCTCAAGATTGCTTTGGTTATTCGGGGTCTTTTGTGTTTGCATACAAATTGTGAAATTTTTTGTTCTAGTTCTGTAAAAATTGCCAGTGGTAGTTTGATAGGGATTGCATTGAATCTGTAGATTGCTTTGGGTAGTATAGTCATTTTCACAGTGTTGATTCTTCCAATCCAAGAACATGGTATAGCTCTCCATCTATTTGTATCATCTTTAATTACTTTCATCAGTGTCTTATAATTTTCTGCATACAGGTCTTTTGTCTCCTTAGGTAGGTTTACTCCTAGATATTTTATTCTTTTTGTTGCAGTGGTAAATGGGAGTGTTTTCTTAATTTCACTTTCAGATTTTTCATGATTAGTATATAGGAATGCCAGAGATTTCTGTGCATTAATTTTGTATCCTGCTACTTTACCAAATTCACTGATTACCTCTAGTAGTTTTCTAGCAGCATTTTTAGGCTTCTCTATATATAGTATCATGTCATCTGCAAACAGTGACAGCTGTACGTCTTCTTTTCCGATTTGGATTCCTTTTATTTCCTTTTCTTCTCTGATTGCTGTGGCTAAAACTGGCAAAACTATGTTGAGTAAGAGTGGTGAGAGTGGGCAACCCTGTCTTGTTCCTGATCTTAGTGGAAATGCTTTCAGTATTTCACCATTGAGGACGATGTTGGCTACGGGTTTGTCATATATGGCTTTTATTATGTTGAAGAAAGTTCCCTCTATGCCTACTTTCTGCAAGGCTTTTATCATAATTCAGTGTTGAATTTTGTCAAAAGCTTTCTCTGCATCTATTGAGATGATCGTTTGGTTTTTCTCCTTCAATTTGTTAATATGGTGTATCACGTTGATTGATTTGCATATATTGAAGAATCCTTGCATTCCTGGAATAAACCCCACTTGATCATGATGTATGATCCGTTTAATGTGCTGTTGGATTCTGTTTTCTAGTATTTTGTTGAGGATTTTTGCATCTATGTTCATCAGTGATATTGGCCTATAGTTTTCTTTCTTTGTGACATCCTTGTCTGGTTTTGGTATCAGGGTGATAGTGGTCTTGTAGAATGAGTTTGGGAGTGTTCCTCCATCTGCTATAATTTGGAAGACTTTGAGAAGGATAGGTGTTGGCTCTTCTCTAAATGTTTGATAGAATTTGCCTGTGAAGCCATCTGGTCCTGGGCTTTTGTTTGTTGGAAGAGTTTTAATCACAGTTTCTATTTCAGTGCTTGTGATTTGTCTGTTCATATTTTCTATTTCTTCTTGATTCAGTCTTGGCAGGTTGTGCATTACTAAGAATTTGTCCATTTCTTCCAGGTTGTCCATTTTATTGGCATATAGTTGCTTGTAGTAATCTCTCATGATCTTTTGTATTTCTGCAGTGTCAGTTGTTACTTCTCCTTTTTCATTTCTAATTCTATTGATTTGAGTCTTCTCCCTTTTTTTCTTGATGAGTCTGGCTAATGGTTTATCAATTTTGTTTATCTTCTCAAGGAACCAGCTTTTAGTTTTATTGATCTTTGCTATCTTTCCTTCATTTCTTTTTATTTCTGATCTGATTTTTATGATTTCTTTCCTTCTGCTAACTTTGAGGTTTTTTCGTTCTTCTCTAATTGCTTTAGGTGCAAGTTTAGGTTGTTTACTCAAGATGTTTCCTGTTTCTTAAGGTAGGATTGTATTGTTATAAACTTCCCTATTAGAACTGCTTTTGCTGCATCCCATAGATTTTGGATTGTCGTGTCTCCATTGTCATTTGTTTCTAGGTATTTTTTGATTTCCTCTTTGATTTCTTCAGTGATCACTTTGTTATTAAGTAGTGTATTGTTTAGCCTCCATGTGTTTCTATTTTTTACAGATCTTTTCTTCTAATTGATATCTAGTCTCATAGCGTTGTGGTCGGAAAAGATACTTGATATGATTTCAATTTTCTTAAATTTACCAAGGCTTGATTTGTGACCCAAGATATGATCTATCCTGGAGAATGTTCCATGAGCACTTGAGAAAAATGTGTATTCTGTTGTTTTTGGATGGAGTGTCCTTTAAATATCAATTAAGTCCATCTTGTTTAATGTATCATTTAAAGCTTGTGTTTCCTTATTTATTTTCATTTTGGATGATCTTTCCATTGGTGAAAGTGGGGTGTTAAAGTCCCCTACTATGAATGCGTTACTGTCGATTTCCCCTTTTATGGCTGTTAGTATTTGCCTTATGTATTGAGGTGCTCCTATGTTGGGTGCATAAATATTTACAATTGTTGTATCTTCTTGATGGATTGATCCCCTGATCATTATGTAGTGTCCTTCTTTGTCTCTTCTAATAGTCTTTATTTTAAAGTCTATTTTGTCTGATATGAGAATTGCTACTCCAGCTTTCTTTTGGTTTCCATTTGCATGAAATATCTTTTTCCATCCCCTCACTTTCAGTCTGTATGTGTCTCTAGGTCTGAAGTGGGTCTCTTGTAGACAGCAAGTATATGGGTCTTGATTTTGTATCCACCTAGCCAATCTGTGTCTTTTGGTGGGAGCATTTAGCCCATTTACATGTAAGGTAATTATCGATATGTATGTTCCTATTACCATTTTCTAAATTGTTTTGGGTTCATTATTGTAGGTCTTTTCCTTCTCTTGTGTTTCTTGCCTAGAGAAGTTCCTTTAGCAGTTGTTGTAAAGCTGGTTTGGTGCTGCTGACCTCTCTCAGCTTTTGCTTGTCTGTAAAGGTTTTAATTTCTCCATTAAATCTGAATGAGATCCTTGCTGGGTAGAGTAATCTTGGTTGCAGGTTTTTCTCCTTCATCATTTTAAATACGTCCTGCCAGTCCCTTCTGGCTTGCAGAGTTTCTGCTGAAAGATCAGCTCTTAACCTTATGGGGATTCCCTTGTGTGTCTTGTTGTTTTTCCCTTGCTGCTTTTAATATGCTTTCTTTGTATTTAATTTTTGACAGTTTGATTAATATGTGTCTTGGCGTGTTTCTCCTTGGAGTTATCCTGTATGGGACTCTCTGTGCTTCATGGACTTGATTAACTATTTCCTCTCCCATATTAGGGAAGTTTTCAACTATAATCTCTTCAAATATTTTCTCAGTCCCTTTTTTTTTCTCTTCTTCTTCTTGAACCCCTATAATTCGAATGTTGATGCGTTTAATGTTGTCCCAGATGTCTCTGAGACTGTCCTCAGTTCTTTTCATTCGTTTTTTTTTATTCTGTTCTGCAGTAGTTATTTCCACTATTTTATCTTCCAGGTCACTTATCCATTCTTCTGCTTCAGTTATTCTGCTATTGATCCCATCTAGAGTATTTTTCATTTCATTTATTGTGTTGTTCATCGTTGTTTGTTTCTTTAGTTCTTCTAGGTCCTTGTTAAATGTTTCTTGCATTTTGTCTATTCTATTTCCAAGATTTTGGATCATCTTTACTATGATTATTCTAAATTCTTTTTCAGGTAGACTGCCTATTTCCTCTTCATTTGTCATGTCTGATGGGTTTTTATCTTTTTCCTTCATCTGCGGTGTGTTTTTCTGTCTTCTCATTTTCTTATCTTACTGTGTTTGGGGTCTCCCTTTTGCAGGCTGCAGGTTCATAGTTCCCGTTGTTTTTGGTGTCTGTCCGCAGTGCCTAAGTTTGGTTAAGTGGGTTGTGTAGCCTTCCTGGTGGAGGGGACTAGTGCCTGTGTTGTGGTGGATGAGGCTGGATCTTGTCTTTCTGGTGGGCAGGTCCACCTCTGGTGGTGTGTTTTTGGGTGTCTTTGGACTTATTATGATTTTAGGCAGCCTCTCTGCTAATGGGTGGGGTTGTGTTCCTGTCTTGCTAGTTGTTTGGCATAGGGTATCCAGCACTGTAGCTTGCTGGTCGTTGAGTGAAGCTGGGTGCTGGTGTCAAGATGGAGATCTCTGGGAGATTTTCGCCGTTTGATATTATGTGGAGCTGGGAGGTCTCTTGTGGACCAGTGTCCTGAAGTTGGCTCTCCTTCCTCAGAGGCACAGCACTGAATCCCGGCTGCAGCACCAAGAACCTTTCATCCACACGGCTCAGAATAAAAGGGAGAAAAAGTAGAAAGAAAGAATTAGTAGAAGTAGAAAAAAGAAAGGAGTGAAGGAGGGAGGGAAGGATGGAAAAAAGAAAGATGATAAAGTAAAATAAAATTAAGATAAAATATAATAAAGTTATTAAAGTAAAAAAAATTATTGAGAAAAAAAATTAAAAAAAAATAATGGACGGATAGAACCCTAGGACCAATGGTGGAAGCAAAGTTATACAGACAAAATCTCACACAGAAGCATACACATACACACTCACAAAAAGAGGAAAAGGGGAAAAAATCATAAATCTTGCTCTCAAAGTCCACCTCCTCAATTTGGGATGATTCCTTGTCTAAAGGAGGGAAGGAGGGAAAGAAAGAAAGAAAAAAGATAAAATAAAATAATCAAAATAAAATTATTAAGAAAAAAAATTAAAAAAAAAAAACGGACAGATAGAACCCTAGGACAAATGGTGGAAGCAAAGCTATACAGACAAAATCTCACATAGAAGCATACACATACACACTCAAAAAAAGAGGAAAAGGGGAAAAAATCATAAATCTTCCTCTCGAAGTCCACCTCCTCAATTTGGGATGATTGGTTGTCTATTCATGTATTCCACAGATGCAGGGTACATCAAGTTGATTGTGGAGCTCTAATCCGCTGTTTCTGAGGCTGCTGGGAGAGATTTCCCTTTCTCTTCTTTGTTCTCACAGCTCACAGGGGCTCAGCTTTGGATTTGGCCCCTCCTCTGCGTGTAGGTCGCCGGAGGGCGTCTATTCTTCACTCAGACAGGACGGGGTTAAAGGAGCCGCTGATGCTGGGGCTCTGGCTCACTCAGGCCTAGGGAAGCGAGGGGCACGGAGTGCAGGGCAAGCCTGGGGCGGCAGAGGCCGGCGTGACATTTCACCAGCCTGAGGTGCGCCATGCGTTCTCCCAGGGAAGTTGTCCCTTGATCCCGGGACCCTGGTAGTGGCGGGCTGCACAGTCTCCCTGGAAGGGGGGTGTGGATAGTGACCTGTGCTTGTACACAGGCTTCTTGGTGGCGGCAGCAGCAGCCTTAGCATCTCATGCCCGTCTCTGGAGTATGCTCTTTTAACCGCGGCTCGCGCCCGTGTCTGGAGCTCCTTTAAGCAGCGCTCTTAATCCCCTTTCCTCGCGCACCAGGAAACAAAGAGGGAAGAAAAAGTCTCTTGCGTTTTCGGCAGGTCCAGATTTCTCCCCGGACTCCCTCCCAGCTAGCCGTGGTGCACCAACCCCCTGCAGGCTGTGTTCACGCCGCCAACACCAGTCCTCTCCCTGCGTTCTGACCGAAGCCCGAGCCTCGGCTCCGCGCCCCGCCTGCCCCGGCGGGTGAGCAGACAAGCCTCTCAGGCTGGTGAGGGCTGGTCGGCACCGATCCTCTGTGCGGGAATCTCTCCACTTTACCCTCCGCACCCCTGTTGCTGTGCTCTCCTCCACGGCTCTGAAGCTCCCCCCCTCGGCCACCCGCAGTCTCCGCCCGCGAAGGGGCTTCCTAGTGTGTGGAAACCTTTCCTCCTTCACAGCTCCCTCCCACTGGTGCAGGTCCCGTCCCTATCCTTTTGTCTCTGTTTATTCTTTTTTCTTTTGCTCTAGCCAGGTACGTGGGGGGGTTTCTTGCCTTTTGGGAGGTCTGAGGTCTTCTGCCAGAGTTCAGTAGGTGTTCTGTAGGAGTTGTTCCACGTGTAGATGTATTACTGGTGTTATCTGTGGGGAGGAAGGTGATCTTCGCGTCTTACTCTTCCACCATCTTACTGGAAGCCCCCATATCCCACGTATTTCATTTCATAGGATAACTATGATAAAAGAAATCTAAATTTCTGTGCAAAGAAAACCTATTGGACCTATTGATTTGAATAGGTTCCTTGCTGGCTAAGAATCACTGAGATTGCCTTCTTAGGACCATTGAATAGACCTTTCCCCAGATGACATGTGTGTTATATTGAGCTTTCAGCCAGATTGTTAATTAGAACCAACCCCAGACCGAAGAGATTTTAGAACTTAATTATAAGGATCAATCATTGTTATGATAATCTGGTGCTGGTGATTTTTCAATATTATGTACACAATTTAAGTGGTTCTGGTTACATGCATACAGATGGAGGAGATGGCATACACAAATTCTTGTGTTCTACTGAAAAAGAAAAGTCACTTTTTAACAAGAGGCAGTCTCATTCAATTTGGGTAAGATTTCCTGAATACTTAAGGATCATTATCTAATGAAAATTTAAAAATGAAAAGCTCTGACAGTTTAAAAAAATCTAGTTATTTTGGTGACAGTCTCCGAGGAAGTTTGAATGTGGCAGAGAGGTTTAATTTTTTAGGATAATGGTTAGCATGGATAATTCATAATAAGTTTAACAATTCAAGGCTCAAAGCTGTTAAATAATTGCAACTGGATTGCCAATTGGCTTTTCTCAAATCTAAAAGGGACCTTTAATGTACTTAATATTTTGCTGAAACATAATTCAGTCTCAATGACTTTGAAAGGGACATTAATAGTTTTCTGAAAATATAACCTTGAAATTAAGTCCATTATATATTTCCAAGATTATGGATGAAACTACTCTGTCAAATAAGTCACTACATTAGCATAATGAGGTATGAGGGGAGATATAAGTGAGAAACAGCAAGTAAAAGGTACTTTGTACCACAATTTGCTTACATTTAACCAAAATGACCTTTAAAAGTGGAGCTGAAGGGTCAGGTTTATCATCACTTTTCCAACCTTCAAGTAATATATTTCTATTTAGCAGAACAATTTACTGAAAATTGCTGTATTAGGAATTATGCTTGGTCCAGCTCCCTGCATGCAGTACACAGGGTTTGAGTGGAAGCAACCTCTGAGAACAGCTGTTAGCCAACCATCACTTCCCTGAAGCAAAACATCTGAAGTGTACATGACTATCACTTCCCTTCTAGAAAGCAAGCAAATCAAAAGGCAGACAAATCATTAAAAACTTTTTTCTGGAACATATATATGCCGAAGAAGAAAATAGCAAAATGTTAAAATGCTAAAGTAGCATGGTGTATTCACATCTGTCACACTGAGGCTGGGAAATGTCAACTTGCCTGGTCATTCAGTTTTGGATGTGATTTTTACGTGTTTGCCTAAAGAAGAGTATGTATGTAAAATCACATGAAAAGATATTGGACTGAAGGTAACAGATTGAAGTTTTCAGGTACATTTCTTCATTTCCTGTATTCAAATAAGAATTTTTTTCCCTAGCTGCCTAGATATCCTTTGACTTGAGAAATTGTCTTCAGTTCAAAGACAGCTGAGGGGAATAATGTACAGCACAGTGTCTGACCCACAGCAGGCATGAGTATTTGTTGAGTGAATATTGAATGTGTGAGTACTGATTAGCTTGAAAAGTAGGCCTTTATGTTTGCATATGGCATTGGTTAAACAAATGATTGACAGAATCCTCTTGGGCAATGATTTAAAATTCTTTTAAAGATTTCCTCATTCTATAAAAATGATGTTAGTTGTGTCTTTTCCCCTGTTTGGTAGCTCTGGTGTGCTATGGTTGTCAAAACATCAATTTCTTTGCTGTGTCAGTGACTTTTAAAAGAGGACAAAATTGAAACTGATTCACACACCATAATGGTGTTGATGATAGGGATAAAAGAGAACCAGTGAAGCTGTTCTCCTTGACCTTTACTGGCAGATTTTTCAGTTAAGAGGTAATCACTATGGGAAACAATATTATCTAAGTCCACCAAGATCTCATATAGTCAGCGGTGGCAGGACCCACATTGTTCATAGATACATTGCAACAATATGGGGTGGGAAGTTCACATTCTAATTTAATTTGTCCTGAAATTCAATATTGGTCTGGAAGAGGTGGACTAAAAGAGCTAAATGCAAACTTGAAAAATACAATACAGACTGGATGAGGATACATGTACCTGAGGATCTAATTGAGTATGTAATTCAAAGGAGTTGTCACTAGATGCCATTCTTTTCACTAGATAGTATACATCTCAGCAGTCTGAATGGCTTCAGGTAAATGAGATGTAATAAAATCAGAATGATAATTCCATAAGCTATAAAAATGCAGCTATTTATATACTATAATAAGCAATAATGATAAAATGAAATAATACAGAGTAAGATTTTAAAATTATATGACACTTAGTATGCCTTCTATACTCTAAGTAGTGGCACTTAACTGTGTCATTACACTCCATTGTGGGTTTGATCAAATAATATTATAATAATTAGAGTTACTGAACTATGTAAATAAATGGTTTTAATTTTTTAAAATTAGAGTACTTCTAAAGTGGTCCATATAATAAACCGTACTTGTTCTCATGCACACTTCTATGAACTTTCTTTGACGGAACAGGGAAGACATACAAAACAAGAGACTGATATAACCTGTAGCCCTTTTTACTTATTTAACACCTTGTAATCTGGTGAATTCATAGGGCTACTTCATGCATGCATGTAAATATTTGGTATGTGTGTTGTAACAGAAAAAAAGTTTAAGGACTTCCTGATGCTTTACATTCCCATTGTCTCTAAGCTTTTACGTTCAGTCAAGAAGTGGACACTACCCAGTTCACTTAAGAACTCACTGGCAGGTCAGGTTAAGGTTTATCGGCTTCTTTATCTGTGCTTCATTGTTCCTGAAATCACTCCCACTCTTTTTTTTTTTTTTTAACATCTTTATTGGAGTATAATTGCTTTACAATGGTGTGTTAGTATCTGCTGTATAACAAACTGAATCAACTATATGTATACATATATCCCCATATCTCTTCCCTCTTGTGTCTCCCTCCCTCCCACGCTCCCTATCCCACCCCTCTAGGTGGTCACAAAGCAACAAGCTAATCTCCCTGCGCTATGCGGCTGCTTCCCACTAGCTATCTATTTTACATTTGGTAGTGTATATATGTCCATGCCACTCTCTCACTTTGTCACAGCTTACCCTTGCCCCTCCCCATATCCTCAAGTCCATTCTCTAGTAGGTCTGTGTCTTTATTCCCGTCTTACCCCTAGGTTCTTCATGACATTTTTTTCCCCCCGTAGATTCCATATATATGTGTTAGCATACGGTATTTGTTTTTCTCTTTCTGACTTACTTCACTCTGTATGACAGACTCTAGGTCTATCCACCTCATTACAAATAGCTCAATTTCGTTTCTTTTTATGGCTGAGTAATATTCCATTGTATATATGTGCCACATCTTCTTTATCCATTCACCTGATGATGGACACTTTGGTTGCTTCCATCTCCTGGCTATTGTAAATAGAGCTGCAATGAACATTTTGGTACATGACTCTTTTTGAATTATGGTTTTCTCAGGTTATATGCCCAGTAGTGGCATTGCTGGGTCATATGGTAGTTCTGTTTGTAGTTAAGGCCAGAAACTATCAAACTCTTAGAGGAAAACATAGGCAGAACACGCTATGACATAAATCACAGCAAGATCCTTTTTGACCCACCTCCTAGAGAAATGGAAACAAAAATAAACAAATGGGACCTAATGCAACTTAAAAGCTTTTGCTCAGCAAAGGAAACCATAAACAAGACCAAAAGACAACCCTCAGAATGGGAGAAAATATTTGCAAATGAAGCAACTGACAAAGGATTAATCTGCGAAATTTACAAGCAGCTCATGCAGTTCAATAACAAAAAAATAAACGACCCAATCCAAAAATGGGCAGAAGATCTAAATAGACATTTTCCCAAAGAAGACATACAGATTGCCAACAAACACATGAAAGAATGCTCAACATCACTAATCATTAGAGAAATGCAAATCAAAACTACAATGAGATATAATCTACACTGGTCACAATGGCCATCATCAAAAAATCTAGAAACAATAAATGCTGGAGAGGGTGTGGAGAAAAGGGAGCCCTCTTGCACTACTGGTGGGAATGTAAACTGATACAGCCACTATGGAGAACAGTATGGACATTACTCCCACTCCTTTTGAATGTTGCTGGCCTCTTTTAGGATGAGCCAGTTGTGAGCTTGAATCCAAATCATTATAGCACTCATTACATTTTAATGACTATTTTGTTACCTACTATTAAACAAAACACAAATGTTATGAATTAACCTGTTGCTTTCTAAAAAATTACTTGCTCCATTTTAGTGTTCTAGTGTTTTCAATCAATTTTTAAACCAGCATAACGACTACAGGAGGTAAATGCTATTACACTAGCTTTTGTTTGAAAAATCTGAGACTCATTTATCCAAGTTCACAAACAACTAACAGAGTTGGTATTGACATACATTTCTACGTGGATTATGGAGGCCAAGCTCATTTCAATAACCACAGTGTCAGAAATAAATTGTCCTTTGAAATTTTCTCTTTGATTACTTCTTTAAAACTATAAAATCAAAAATATAAATCTTGAGCATTTTCTGTTCATTAAAAGTAAAAATAGGCAGAAAGTTGTGGGGTTATCCACGGTGCCCTTGTGTCCCTTCTTTTCTCACATATCTGTAAGATCTCCTGTGACCTCTTGCTTTACCTGCCAGTCCCAAAATGTGTTAGCCATAATGGACGCTCATTTATTTTTTTTTACGTCTAGTAGAAGGTGCCAGCTTTTAAACTGACTACAACTGACAACTATTAACAACCTGAAAGTGTTTAATTATTTTTTCCTTAAAATATATATATTAAACTGAAAATTATTCAGTCTTGTATTATAGAGCAGTTCAAAATGAAAGACTGCTTTGCTAATTTATTTATTTTCACCTGCAATCAATTATTTTACCTACCAATTTAGAATTATGCTAAGAGAAGAAATAAAGTAGGTTCACACTCTACAAAGGATCTATGAACAGAGCTAAAATTATATATTTTCTAACTCCTTTACAGATATTAAGTTGATCCAGTATTACACCTGCAGAGGTTCTAAGAGGCTATTACTTGCTAGAAATCTAGAAAAAATTCAAAAAGAGATCAATAGAAACTCTTAAAAGAATGTGGTATGGCATTTTCTTTTTATTGCACTAGAGATATAGGTTTAGTAAGGGTTTACTTCTTAGTGGCAGAGGAGTAGTGAAAAAAGGCAATTTAAAAAGAAATTTTTTGACTTTGCATAATTTGTCAAATTAATTCAATAAATTTTAAACTTTTTTTATATGGATATGTCCAAATATGAATTGTCCCATTTTACTTTAATGATGGGCAATAAATCTAATCACCTAAATCTCTAAGGTTAAATTCTTCTATTTAAGTTCACTTAGAAGCATTTTTCTTTAGGTTTAATTTACAACTTACATTTTATTTTGTTTTTATTGCAAATTGAAAAAATCAAAACAAATATATTCAGAAAAGAAAAATTATTATGACATCCAGACTAATTGCTTTAAAGTTCTACTTCTGCTTTCAGTCTTGTTCAACTTTAAAATAAAACCAGCACTCACAAAAAAAGTGAAAAGCTCTTGCTTTTTAAATGTAGATCCTCATTAACAAGGAATGAAGGAATTATATGGGGAAACCATCTGATGTTTCCCTTGCCTTTTAAACAGGAATTTTTTAAACAAACACCACATATATTTAAAACTTTAAAAATAACTTGATTTTGAAATTTTTTAATTAAAATTTTATGTCATTAAATAAATTATCCCTTTATTTGCTTATAACAGTATTATCAAGAAAATGGGGGAAGAACTAACACAGATGTCTACTACTAGTAGACTGACTACAACATAATGAGCAGCTGTCACCTTTCCATTATGTAACAAAAGGATTGGTTGACTAAAATATACTTATGGGATTTCATCTGTGAAAACAAGGAAGCAAAGAAATAGTTGCTTATACAAACCTGTCTTATAAATTTATTTTCATTATATGATCCTTGAAAATCTGTGGTAGAAAATGCATTACACTATGTCACAAAGCCCCATCAAACTATTTCAAATGGTTTGACTAGTGTTAAGGTAGGAGAGAGTTATTAGATAAGACTTTGTAAACTGAAAGGTGATATACAAATAATAAAAATAGAAGTAATTATTATCAATAGAATATAGCTGAAATATGATAAAATCTTCCGAAAGAGCATTTTCTTGGTTTTCACTATATTTTCTTAATTTCATTAGAAAATAAATTTTATTTTGCAAAAACTTAAGTCATATTCAATTCTCAGTGTGTTTGGGTGTGTGATAAGATTAAATAAGTGCATTCTATCCTTTCTCTCCCACTGAATGCAATTATGAAACCTGGACAGGATGCATATAGTAGCTATTAGAGAACACTGAAAAGTAAATAGTAGCAGTCATGTTGGGGAAGAGTGGAGTTCAAAGTAACACCAAATTAGCAGCAAGTTCACCGTTTTTTTTTCCCCCTTGAGTAGTCTCCAGCCTGAACACACTGCAGTAGGAAACCCCAGATGTGGCAGTCGGGTTCAAAGAGAGTTCTTGGAGAAGCACTCTCATTTTGGTTCAGATGTGGGAAAAGGAGCTCTTAACACTTAAGAAGAGTGAGAAACCCACCTTCCCCTTAATTTATTTTCTCCACTGTCTCATGCTCTAGCCCCCAAGAAATTTGCAGAGCATAGCAGCAGAGTTGGCGGTGGGAAGTCATAGGAGCCAAAACTCTGAGGAAGGGGAACTTTCCTCTTTGATTGGGGTCCGAAAACTGTGAGGACAAACCCATGTGGCTTTTTTTCTCACCCTGTCTTCTGATGGCTTGCTTCAGATGTGGTGCAGCTACAGAACTGTGTGACAGAGCTGGATAAATAAAGGTCTAGCTCTCTCTCTGAAGGAAAGTAAAAGGGATCCCCAGGGAAACAAAACACCAAGGAGAGCATTAAGGGGAAGGAGGCTGGGCGATAAATCCTGTAATGTGGTCTATGAACTCCTGGATGGAACCCCAAGCTGCACATGTATCGATCTGATCCTAATCAGCAAACCTAAGATATAACAATTCTAAATATGAACGCATATGTTTGCTTCTATAAAGCAAAAAACTGCCAGAACTGAGAGAAGAAATCTTCAATTACAGATGGAGAAATCAACACTCCTCTCTCAGTTATGTATAGAACTAGTGGACAAAAAATAAGGTTATAGAAGAAATGAGCAACATCATGAACCACCTGAATTAAGTTGACATTTAAAGAATAATAATACCCAACAACCACAAAATATGCATTCTTTTCAAGTGCACGAGACAGTCAGCAAGATAGACCATACCCAGCATCATGAAAGAAACCAGAACAATTTTAAAAGAATAGAAATCAACATGTATGTCTCTGACTATAATAGCATTAAACTAGAAAACAATAACAGAAAAATAACAAGAAAATAGTCAATAATTTGGAAATTCATCAACACAATTCTAAATACATAACCCCTGGGGTTAAAGAGAAAATCTCAAGCAAAATAAGGAAGTATTTTGATATCAGATTTTTTTTTTTTTTTAAGAAGGCATTGGGTCTTTTTTTTTAAATTTTATTTAGTTTTGGCTGCGTTGGGTCTTCATTGCTGCCCGTGGGTTTTCTCTAGTTGTGGAGAGTGGGGGCTACTCTTCGTTCTGGTGCGCAGGCTTCTCATTACAGTGGCTTTTCTTGTTGCAGAGCATGGGCTCTAGGTGCATGGGCTTCAGTAGCTGTGGCACACGGGTGGCTTAGTTGCTCCGCGGCATATGGGATATTCTTGGACCAGGGCTTGAACCCATGTCCCCAGAATTGGCAGGCAGATTCTAAACCACTGTGCCACCAGAGAAGCCCGGAAGTATTTTGAATTAAACAAAAATAAAACATAAAAATTCGTGGGATGCAACGAAAGCAATGCATAAAGGGAAATTTATAATAGTAATTGTTTATAGCAGAAGAGAAGATTTCAAATCAATAATCTAAGCTTCTACTTAGAAGAAGAAAAATAACAAAATGAATCCAGATTAGGAGAGGAAATGATGAAGAGATCACTGAAATTGAAAACAGACTTACACTAGTGAAAAAACAATAAACCAAAATCTGCTTCTTTGAAAAGATCAATATAACTGATAAACCTTTAGCCAGATTAACAAAGAAAAAAGAAAGAGACAAATCACTAATGTCAGCAATGAAAGGGTTGTCACAATAGATTGTGAAGATATTTAAAGGGTAATAAGGGAATGTGTACAACTTTAGGCATATACATTCAGCAACACAGATCAAATGGACCTGTTCTTATCAAGAGAAATTCTATTGCTATTACAGAAATGTAGTTTGTAAAATATTCCTAAAAAGAAATCACCAGCTCAGATGATTTCCCTGGCAAAATCAACTATTTAAGAAGACAGCATTTCTACACAACATCATTATTCATTAGGGGAATGCTAATTAAGACCATGAGATATACTATGTATCTGTTCGTGTAGATAAAGTAAAAAATACTAACCATACGAAATACCAGAGAGGATGCTGAGCAAATCACTTTATTATCCATAACTGAAGAGAATGCAGAATGATACAGCCACAGAAAACAACATGGCAGTTGTTAAACGTACACTTACTGTATGACGCAGCAACATCACTACTATTTAATCTAGAGAAATAAAAACTTATGATCACCAAAAAAAATGTATACAAATGTTTATAGCAGCTGTATCCATAATTACACCAAAGTCAGCAACTAAAAACAACAAAAACTCAACTATTGATACAGACAACAACTTGAATGAATATAAAGCATGCTCATTGGGAAGAAGTCAGTCTCAAATGTTTACATGATATATGAATATAATTTGATTTGATTTATATGACACTAGTGAATAGATAAAACTATTGTGATGGAGAATCTATCAGTAGGATAAGTGTGTATGTGTGTGTGACCATAAAATTGATAATAAAAACTAGTGTATTGGAGTTATAGAGCCATTTGGTGTCCTGATTTCGGGGTTGTACCAAAAAAGAGTGAATTTTACTGTATGAATACTAAATATATAAAATTAAAAGAAAACCAGTGCCTGCAAGGAACTGCGTACTGGAAACACATTCTTGAAGAGAAAAATTTTAGAGCTACTCTAGATATATCAGGACTTAAGAAACAAAGGAGGTTAATTTTCTGTTGTTTCACATAGGCAGACACATATGAGATCATTGTTGAAATTATTGCAGATAAATCTCAAACTGATATTTGAAGAGTAATACCAATATTTAATCAATCCTAGAAAAAGAGGAATCTATATTGTTGTCTTTCTTAGTCTTTCTTCCTCATATCCTGATGTATAAGCCTGAAGCTGAGTTACAGATGCATTATCAATCAGTAGCTTTCACAATTTGATTCTACCTCTTACTACTACTTACCAAGCCCATGGAGCATATTCATATGATCCTTTCTCAAAGGGATGCATGAATAAGCATCATTTAAAGAGTTGGTTGGGACATATAAGAATGGCAAAATGTGAGGTTTATTCCTATGATAGAGTTTATTTTATATTATATTAATTACTCAGTTGTATCAATGTGAAGCTTTTCATTTGTCTAAGTCTTGATCCTGATCTTAATTTTAATTATTTTTAGAACAGGAATTATGTACACATTTCTGTTCTAACAACACAATTATATGCCCTGTAGACACTCATAAACTTATTGAAAGTAAATAAAGGTAAGATGCCCTTTCTGAAGTATCAGAGGGGAATTCAATGTGTTTCTTATGCTGAGATCAATATAATGTGGGAATTTCCAGCACAGGGATCTGTGCAGTTGTTTCCTGTTTTCATTGCTGTTTAACACTTAAGGATAAAAGATAAATAAAATAACAGTTGAATTGCTCATTTTTATGACCATGATAGTAAGGAATTACGAAGTGAATAAAAGTTCCAGTCTGATTCTTTGATATGAAGCCAACTTGTGTTACTCCAAGATCTCTAAGAAGTAAGACTATATAATTAATGTGCCAGGGGGCTAAAATCAAGACAGCAGTCTCTGTTCATAATTATCAGAGGACATCTTAGTATCAGTAATGTGAAAAGGAAATAAAATAATGTGATTATTAACATAATAATTTCATTTAAATAGCAAGAATAGCTTAAATGTTTAATACCTTTTTCCATAAAACTATTTTTTTTCTTCAACCTATTCTCATCTTGGCAGACCTCTGTTTCCAGACTTCTATTCCTAAAGTGTCAAGGGTTCTGATAAAAAGTATGTGTGTTGAAATACAGGGTTCAGTTTCAAAGAAGACCAAAATATATGGGTACTGGTTTTGCTTCATTTTCCCACAGATAATCTTCTATTCTTTTCTGCCCTCTTTTGAGGTCAGAAATTCTAATTTTTAATGCTATCTTTCACTCTTGCTTCCCATTTGGTCTAGGCAATGGGAGGTACCATTAGGAGATCATAGGGAGAAAGGGAAGAATATTTGGTCCTTACTTCCCCCCCTTTCCCACCTGTTCACAGGCCACGGTTTGGCAGAGGTTGTGTTCTTTACTTGTAGCCAGAGCTCCTATGGCTATAGCTTTTGCCTAGTTCTAGTTATATTATTTTGTGTCCTTATCTATATAAAGTTACAGATGATCATGGTTTCCCACTCTTCTTTGTCACTGTTCTTCACAGTATCTTATTGATTCTTCTATTCTTAGCCACACCATGGTAAATAGTTCTTTCTTTGTATCCACTTCAATTAACACCTGAAGAGTGCTTTTTTTAATGCCTGAATCTAGACTGGAACAGAGTGTCATCTCTACCCTGTTTAATGATTTCTTCTTTCATACTTCAAAACTACATTACTGTAAATGAAATGTATTTTACTTTGAATTACATATATAGGTATATAGCACATACCTATGCTATTATTTGGTGTTTTGAATCTATTTGATGGGTAAATTATTGCAACAAAACTTGAAATGAGGATATTTCTAAGCAGCAGTAAGTGGCTTTATGTGAATTGCCAGCATTTTCTTTTACACTGGGATAAATCTGACCTTTCCTCAAACTTTTCTCTAATCGATGACATTATGAAGAAAGGCATCTTCAACCTCAAAAGGGCACTGTTTGGTCTGGTCCTCATTCAAAGAATAGAGTCCAAGATGAAAGTAAACCTGGCACTTTTACCTGAGTCAGTTGGGGGGGAAGATGTCATTTAACCTATTGGATAATAATGGGAAGAAGTCCCGGAGTCATTTCCTAGAATTAATGAGAAAAAGGCATGCGGGCACAAGAAGTTCCTCTCTATTTTATATTGCTTAATTGGCATACATGTTTATCTGGGGGACTTTAAAAAGAAACTTGGCAATAGATATATGACCACATCAAAAGACTGGAGTCGAGATTGCTTACTCTTTTATGAGCGTTAAAGCTGGCAAAAGTACTAGGTTTATTTTAATGCAATTAGTTGGAGCCCAACAAAGAAAATAAACCTTCCTTTATATCTTTCTAGTTTTGTGTGTTCTCCTGCTAATGAGCCTCAAAGATTACCACTACCCTCAGGGAAATAACAAAAATGTTTAATTCTGCATGAAGCACACACTAATATTTTTGAGAGTGTGACCTTAATGTGATTTTTTTCAATGTGTTTTCTTATGTAAGTGGCATCCATTTACTAAGGAAAATATATAACATATCACTGATGCTCAGCTGGTCAGTAAAAATCAGGTGTAAAGTTGCAGAGAAATACACAATATATAATATAAATTTATATTCTTATACCTTATACAAATATTCAAGGTGGGTGGTTAAAATTATTCTCTTAGCGTAAGTATAATTATTTAATTATAAGCATATTCCGGTATAGTCTTAAGAATAAGGCAAGAAGTTAAACAGTTATCAACAAAGTCTCTTTATTGGCCGGAGTTTCTCTGCTATTTATCTAACCAAGCTAATTAAACTCATAAATACGAGACTGGAATAGTAATACTACTGGTTGAGTTCTGTGCTGGTGTGATTAAAAGGTTCTGTCAGAGACTAACCTTCACATATTAAGCTGAGGACAGCCTTTCAAAGAAATGATAGCAATAAGGCTTTGAGAGAGAGAGACAACACTAGAATAAAAGTTCAACATGCCCCAGAGGGTTTTGCAGTGCATGATGACTGGAAGCCTAAAAGCTAATAAAAGATAAACTTTCTACAAAAGTGCTGTCAAAAAGAAAAAGGCGACTAGGAAATAGCCCCAAGAATTAAACTTGGGCAAGCTCTTTTTACAGCAATACAGAAAAAAAAGATTAGAATGAAGATACATTCAACTATCATACAATTTTCTGCCTTTTTAAATGTATTTCCTAGAACTGACCTTTATAAAGTTTATTTCTAGTTTCTGGCAAATGTGGAAGAATGAAAGATCACTGATAGAGCTATCTTAATCCTTCAGTCTTTTGTGAAGGAGGGAATAATGAGGAAAGTTTTCTATATCATATTTGGAAAACAAGCTTTTATGAAACCATAGAGAACAGTCAGAGGGTTGATATTTTTCTCTTTCAGTACCTCTGGGACCAGTCAGGCCTGAGACTAGGAAGGAATGGGCTGCTGGCCTGTCTCCTTTATGTACACCTGATAGAAAATCAACTTCTAGCTCGGTGTGCAGGAGACTTGAATGGGCTGGAGAACATCTCCCTGATTGCGAGTCTTGGACATATGAGTTCCATGGAGAAGGATGTGTACTGTGCTGTTAGAATGGAGGAACAGACAGGACCTCAGGAAAAGTTGTATTTGAGTTAAGTGAGGAAGGCTGGCCTGCCACTCTCAGATTAGTGAGAACGCACATTGAGAAATGGTGGGGAGTCAGGACAGCTTCATGGGTGTGTGTCCTGTGCAGTCACACGAAGTCCCATGCTTAGAGGATCCCATGCTTGGTTTCATGTTCTGCTCTCACTGTCTTGAAATTCTTAAAACTTTTTAAACAAAAGGCTCTGTGTTTTTATTCTATACTTGGCTCTGCAAATTGTGAGGCTGTCCTGTGAGGGAGGGGTTATAAGCTTTTGGTAGTTTATCATATCCTAAGCATCTCTAACAGTTTAAGAGGCCGTTCCTTCCTGCTCTCAGATACAAGCTGCTCTGAACCCCAGAAAATTGGGAGAATGTGGCCCCAAACACCTACTTATGTCTCTTCTTCCATACTTCACTCAAAGCTCCAGCTTCTACTTAGTTCTGCATTGGTCAGGGATACATCAGAAATTATAATCTTTAGGCACTTCCAACTACACTGTAGGACCTGTGCCATTTGCCTTTATCACATTGCAGTGGGCAGGTGATGAGAATCTGATAAATTGCAACATCTTCAGTAGAAAGTCATTCCTTTTAAAGCTAAATGAGAGAAGAGGCAGTCAGTAAGAAATTATTGATCCCCATGGGCTGTTCAGTAGTGTAGTAAGTGCTATCTCTCCATGTTTATTCTCCCTTTTACTATGGCCCTTTTCCCATGAAGTTTTTATAGTTCCATAAAGATCCCAATAGGCAGTAAGGCCATATAGCACATCGGGTAAGAGGATGAACTCTAAGCTAGATGACTTGAGTACAATTCCTCAAGCCAGCACTTCCTGTGTAACTTTGAGGAAATACTCAGTCTCTATGCCTCAGTTTCTGCAGATATCAAAGATAATGAATGCATTAATAAATTAACTGCATTAAAAAATGGGGTTTTTACCTGCTCTTATTATTCTCCCTATTATGGCAATTCTCCCTGCTCTTATTGCTCTACCTAGGAGCTTTGCATGCTCTTGACGCCCAAGAACATGTGAAAATATGCCTACCCATAAAAAAAAATCAACCTCTGATGATGAGAATTAGAATTAGGAAGCATCACAATTCTTAGAAGCTTATTACAATATTAAGGACAACCATATATCTTGAACTTATTAGTAGCTTCAGGCCCAGAAACTGAAGAGTTATAGCTTGACTGTAAAGTTAATTCATAGGCCTCTGTAAGAGAAAAAAAAAAAAGTGTCTCTTTTACCACTCTGTGGCCTATAATTAATTGTAATTACCAGTTTGCATAGGACTGTATTGGTAGGAGGGTCAAAGATTACAAAGAACTTTCCCATTGCTCAGTGGCTACTGGGACACAGCTGTAAGGGAAATAAAACAGTATAATTAAACTTTAGTCTTTTTTGTTCCTTTCTTTAAGCAACATAGTTACAATTTTCATGTCAACAAAGAACTAAAGAAGAAATCTTCATATGCTATAGGGAGCAAGGGTCTTCTGTATGATGAAATCTTATTGATCTTGGATGCTGACTAGTTTCTACCATCGCTTTATCAATTAAAATCTGACCTAAGCTAACAGTTGCTTGATTGGGAGATGTTCTTTAAATACATTCATATTAAAGAGACTACGAAAAAGGTAAAGAAGGAAAGGAAAATCTTAATATTTTAGCATATCCTCCCTTTTCTTCACTGTTCATTATGCAAATTGCATCTAGCTTACACATTCTTATGATTTACAGAATGAAAGGCAAAGCCCTTATTCAGTTTCTAAGTGTTACTCTGTTATTCAGTTTCTAAGTGTTATTTTAAAATTGCATTCTAAGTGTTATTCAGTGTTATTCAGCTTCTAAGCATTGTCTTATTCTTATTTTTCTTAGCTCCTCTCACATCACGAAAACATTTTTTTCAGAAAATAATGTATTTCCTCACATTCATTGTTAGTTAAAACACCTATAATCAAACAAGCAAATTATACAACTCACCAGTGATCTTTTCAGGTATATCTTATCCTCATAATCAAACATGAGATTACAGAAAAAAATCAGTTAATATCTAAACTGTGTTATGTCCTACAGAGTTGGCTAGTTGAGAACAAATATTCTCTGTAATAAATTACAGGTTTTATTGAATGTTCATTTTATAACTCTTTTTTCTGATTTTAACAGTAAAATATATCCATTGTAGTAAATCAGTTCTCTGCCTCAAAAAAAGAAAAGGGTTAGAAAAATCATTTATAATGTGTTTACCCAGAGAAAACCATTTTTATTGTTGAATATATTTCCTTACATACACACATATATTGGGAAAGAATTAATAATACTAATTATGATGCATCACATGAAAATGTATAGAAAAGAAATATCTAATATTTGTCTATGAAGCTATGCAAACAAGAATAGAGGTTACAGAATTTTTCATTCTTGGAGTAGAACATCATGAATTGTTAACTCAGTCTCAATAGAGCCTCAATAGGTATAAATATCTTCACTTTACACTTCTAGCTGTTACAGGCAGGCTGATCCTCTGAAGAACAAGACAACACTTTCGTGAAATTTAAGTGGCTTTTGTGACATTTTTATCTGCTGTTGTAGCCTATTCTCTTTCTTTTTGATTCAGCCCTAATCTCCATTCCTTAGGAACACATGGGTTTTATTCTTGCTTTCTTAAAGTCCCGATAAGGTCATCTCTGGTTTTCCATCAACTTGCTTTTTTTTTTTAACATCTTTATTGGGGTATAATTGCTTTACAATGGTGTGTTAGTTTCTGCTTTATAACAAAGTGAATCAGTCATACATAAACATATGTTCCCATATGTCTTCCCTCTTGCGTCTCCCTCCCTCCCACCCTCCCTATCCCACCCCTCCAGGCTGTCACAAAGCACCGAGCCAATATCCCTGTGCCATGCGGCTGCTTCCCACTAGCTATCTACCTTACTACGTTTGTTAGTGTGTATATGCCCATGACACTCTCTCGCCCTGTCACAGCTCACCCTTCCCCCTCCTCATAACCTCAAGTCCGTTCTCTAGGAGGTCTGCGTCTTTATTCCTGCCTTACCCCTAGGTTCTTCATGACATTTTTTTTTCTTAAATTCCATATATATGTGTTAGCATACGGTATTTGTCTTTTTCTTTCTGACTTACTTCACTCTGTATGACAGACTCTAGGTCTACCCACCTCATTACAAATAGCTCAATTTCGTTTCTTTTTATGGCTGAGTAATATACCATTGTATATGTGTGCCACATCTTCTTTATCCATTCATCCAATGATGGGCACTTAGGTTGTTTCCATCTCCGGGCTATTGTAAATAGAGCTGCAATGAACATTTTGGTACATGACTCTTTTTGAATTGTGGTTTTCTCAGGGTATATGCCCAGTAGTGGCATTGCTGGGTCATATGGTAGTTCTATTTGTAGTTTTTGAAGGAACCTCCATACTGTTCTCCATAGTGGCTGAACCAATTCACATTCCCACCAGCAGTGCAAGAGTGTTCCCTTTTCTCCACATCCTCTCCAGCATTTATTGTTTCTAGATTTTTTGATGATGGCCATTCTGACTGGTGTGAGATGATATCTCATTGTAGTTTTGATTTGCATTTCTCTAATGATTAATGATATTGAGCATTCTTTCATGTGTTTGTTGGCAATCTGTATATCTTCTTTGGAGAAATGTCTGTTTAGGTCTTCTGCCCATTTTTGGATTGGGTTGCTTGTTTTTTGTTATTGAGCTGCATGAGCTGCTTGTAAATTTTGGAGATTAATCCTTTGTCAGTTGCTTCATTTGCAAATATTTTCTCCCATTCTGAGGGTTGTCTTTTGGTCTTGTTTATGGTTTCCTTTGCTGTGCAAAAGCTTTGAAGTTTCATTAGGTCCCATTTGTTTATTTTTGTTTTTATTTCCATTACTCTAGGAGGTGGGTCAGAAAGGATCTTGCTGTGATTTATGTTATAGAGTGTTCTGCCTATGTTTTCCTCTAAGAGTTTGATAGTTTCTGGCCTTACATTTAGGTCTTTAATCCATTTTGAGCTTATTTTTGTGTATGGTGTTAGGGAGTGATCTAATCTCATACTTTTACATGTATCTGTCCAGTTTTCCCAGCACCACTTATTGAAGAGGCTGTCCTTTCTCCACTGTATATTCCTGCCTCCTTTATCAAAGATAAGGTGACCATATGTGTGTGGGTTTATCTCTGGGCTTTCTATCCTGTTCCATTGATCTATCTTTCTGTTTTTGTGCCAGTACCATACCGTCTTGATAACTGTAGCTTTGTAGTATAGTCTGAAGTCAGGGAGCCTGATTCCTCCAGTTCCTTCTTTCGTTCTCAAGATTGCTTTGGCTATTCAGGGTCTTCTGTGTTTCCATACAAATTGCAAAATTTTTTGTTCTAGTTCTGTGAAAAATGCCAGTGGTAGTTTGATAGGGATTGCATTGAATCTGTAGATTGCTTTGGGTCGTAGAGTCATTTTCACAATGTTGATTCTTCCAATCCAAGAACATGGTATATCTCTCCATCTATTTGTATCATCTTTAATTTCTTTCATCAGTGTCTTATAATTTTCTGCATACAGGTCTTTTGTCTCCTTAGGTAGGTTTATTCCTAGATATTTTATTCTTTTTGTTGCAATGGTAAATGGGAGTGTTTTCTTGATTTCACTTTCAGATTTTTCATTATTAGTATATAGGAATGCCAGAGATTTCTGTGCATTAATTTTGTATCCTGCCACTTTACCAAATTCATTGATTAGCTCTAGTAGTTTTCTGGTAGCATCTTTAGGATTCTCTATGTATAGGATCATGTCATCTGCAAACAGTGACAGCTTTACTTCTTTTTTTCCAATTTGGATTCCTTTTATTTCCTTTTCTTCTCTGATTGCTGTGGCTAAAAATTCCAAACTATGTTGAATAAGAGTGGTGAGAGTGGGCAACCTTGTCGTTTTTCCTGATCTTAGTGGAAATGCTTTCAGTTTTTCACCATTGAGGATGATGTTGGCTGTGGGTTTGTCATATATGGCCTTTATTATGTTGAGGAAAGTTCCCTCTATGCCTACTTTCTGCAGGGTTTTTATCATAAATGGGTGTTGAAATTTGTCAAAAGCTTTCTCTGCATCTATTGAGATGATCATGTGGTTTTTCTTCTTCAATTTGTTAATATGGTTTATCACATTGATAGATTTGTGTATATTGAAGAATCCTTGCATTCCTGGAATAAACCCCACTTGATCATGGTGTATGATCCTTTTAATGTGCTGTTGGATTCTGTTTGCTAGTATTTTGTTGAGGATTTTTGCATCTATGTTCATCAGTGATATTGGCCTGTAGTTTTCTTTCTTTGTGACATCCTTGTCTGGTTTTGTTATCAAGGTGATGGTGGCCTCGTAGAAGGAGTTTGGGAGTGTTCCTCCGTCTGCTATATTTTGGAAGAGTTTGAGAAGGATAGGTGTTTTTCTCTTCTTCTTCTGGAACCTGTATAATTCGAATGTTGGTGCGTTTAATGTTGTCCCAGAGGTCTCTGAGACTGTCCTCAGTTCTTTTCATTCATAACTACTGCTCTGCAGTAGTTATTTCCACTATTTTATCTTCCAGGTCACTTATCCGTTCTTCTGCCTCAGTTATTCTGCTATTGATCCCATCTAGAGTACTTTTAATTTCATTTATTGTGTTGTTCATCGTTGCTTGTTTCATCCTTATTTCTTCTAGGTCCTTGTTAACTGTTTCTTGCATTTTGTCTATTCTGTTTCCAAGATTTCGGATCATCCTATCTATCATTATTCTGAATTCTTTTTCAGGTAGACTGGCTATTTCCTCTTGATTTGTTAGGTCTGGTGCATTTTTATCTTGCTCCTTTATCTGCTGTGTGTTTTTCTGTCTTCTCATTTTGCTTATCTTACTGTGTTTGGGGTCTCCTTTTTGCAGACTGCAGGTTCGTAGTTCACGCTGTTTTTGATGTCTGCCTCCAGTGGCTAAGGTTGGTTCAGTGGGTTGTGTAGGCTTCCTGGTGGAGGGGACTAGTGCCTGTGTTGTGGTGGATGAGGCTGGATCTTGTCTCTCTAGTGGGCAGGTTCACTTCTGGTGGTGTGTTTTGGGGTGTCTGTGGCCTTATTATGATTTTAGGCAGCCTCTCTGCTAATGGGTGGGGTTGTGTTCCTGTCTTGCTAGTTGTTTGGCATAGGTTGTCCAGCACTGTGGCTTGCTGGTCGTTGAGTGAAGCTGGGTGCTGGTGTTAAGATGGAGGTCTCTGGGAGATTTTCGCCGTTTGATATTATGTGGAGCTGGGAGGTCTCTTGTGGACCAGTGTCCTGAAGTTGGCTCTCCTACCTCAGAGACCGAGCCCTGACTTCTGGCTGGAGCACCAAGAGCCTTTCATCCACACGGCTCAGAATAAAAGGGAGAAAAAGTAGAGGGAATTAGTAGAAGTATGGGGAAAGAAAGAAGGAAAGGAGGGAAGGAAGGGAGGAAGGAAGAAAGAAAGAAGCAAAGAAGGAAAGAAGGCAAGAAGGAAAGAAAGGAGGGCGGGAGGGAGGGAGGAAGGAAGGAAGGAGGGAAAGAAGGAAAAACAGAAAGAAAGAAGATAGAGTAAAAATAAAATAAAGTATAATGAAGTTATTGAATTAAAAAATTCTTATTTGGAAAAAAAAAGGACGGATAGAACCTTAGGACAAATGTTGGAAGCAAAGCTATACAGACAAAATCTTACACAGAAGCATACACATACAACCTCACTAAAAGAGGTAAAGAGGGAAAAATCATAAATCTTGCTGTCAAAGACCACCTCCTCAATTTGGGATGATTCGTTGTCTAGAGGGAAGGAAGGAAGGAAAAAAAGAAAGAACGAAGGTAAAGTATAATAACGTTATTATAATTAAAATTGATTATTAAGAAAAAAATTGTAAGAAAAAACCATGGACGGATAGAACCCTAGGACAAATGGTGGAAGCAAGACTATACAGACAAGATCTCACACAGAAGCATACACATACACACTCACAAAAAGAGGAATAGGGAAAAAAATCATAGCTCTTGCTCCTTAAGTCCACTTCCTTAATTTGGGATGATTGGTTGTCTATTCAGGTATTCCACAGATGCAGGGTACATCAAGTTGATTGTGGAGCTTTAATCCGTTGCTTCTGAGGCTGCTGGGAGAGATTTCCCTTTCTCTTCTTTGTTCTCACAGCTCACAGGGGCTCAGCTTTGGATTTGGCCCTGCCTCTGCGTGTAGGTCGCTGGAGGGCGTCTGTTTTTTGCTCAGACAGGACGGGGTTAAAGGAGCCGCTGATTCGGGGGCTCTGGCGCACTCAGGCCGGGGGGAGGGAGGGGCACGGCGTGCAAGGCGGGCCTGCGGCGGCAAAGTCCGGCGTGACTTTGCACCAGCCTGAGGCCCGCCGTGCGTTCTCCCAGGGAAGTTGTCCCTGGATCCCGGGAACCTGGCAGTGGCGGGCTGCACAGGCTCCGCGGAAGAGGGGTGTGGAGAGTGACCTGTGCTCGCACACAGGCCCCTTGGTGGCGGCAGCAGCAGCCTTAACGTCTCCTGCCCGCCTCTGGGGTCCGCGCTTTTAGCCGCGGCTTGCGCCCGTCTCTGGGGTCCGCGCTTTTAGCCGTGGCTCGCGCCCGTCTCTGGAGTTCCTTTAAGCAGCATTTTTAAACCCCTCTCCTGGCGCACCAGGAAACAAAGAGGGAAGAAAAAGTCTCCTACCTCTTCGGCAGGTGCAGACTTTTCCCGGGACTCCCTTCCGGCTAGCCGTGGTGCACTAACCCCTTCAGGCTATGTTCAAGCTGCCAACCCCAGTTCTCTCCCTGCGCTCCGTCCGAAACCGAAACCCGAGCCTCAGAGCCTCAACTCGCAGCCCCGCCCGCCCCGGCGGGTGAGCAGACAAGCCTCTCGGGCTGGTGAGTGCCGGTCGGCACCGATCCTCTGTGCGGGAATCTCCCCGCTTTGCCCTCCGCACCCGTTGCTGTGCACTCCTCCGCGGCTTCGAAGCTCCCCCCTCCTCCTCCCGCAGTTTCCGCCCGCGAAGGGGCTTCCTAGTGTGTGGAAACTTTTCCTCCTTCACAGCTCCCTCCCACTGGTGCAGGTGCCGTCCCTATTCTTTTGTCTCTGTTTTTTCTTTTGCCCTACCCAGGTACGTGGGGAGTTTCTTGCCTTTTGGGAGGTCTGAGGTCTTCTGCCAGCGTTCAGTAGGTGTTCTGTAGTTGTTGTTCCACGTGTAGCTGTATTTCTGGTGTATCTGTGGGGAGGAAGGTGATCTCCGCGTCTTACTCTTCCGCCATCTTCAAGGTCCCCTATCAACTTGCTTTTTTAATACTGTGCAAATTTTCCTCTACCTTTTCTAAATCAAAATTTATGTGATCATTTTCTCAGTCAGTTGTCCATTGGTACATAATCACATTAGCAAATATGCATCTCTTAAGAGAATTAACAAGGTGCTTGGTCAAATGACATGGGGGTTTCAGAAGTGCAATAGGCACAGTCCTCTCTCAATAAGCATAGATAACCACTAGAGAAGAAAGATGCGATCAGAATACTAAAGAGGGACAAATACACTTCTGTGAGAGTTCATGCCAGAGGTTAACTTTGGTTTGGTGAATAATGATGGGAGGAAGTTTCCATGAAAGATGTACCATTTCAGTGAGCTGCATTTGGAAGAAGTCAAACAAGGTACTGCATCTCTCTCTGGGCTTCAGATTATTTTTTAAAAAAATAAAGGAGTTAGACTAAGGGAAACTCTACTTTTAATATCTAATAACTCTATCAGTACCAATTAGTGCAAAATATCAAGACATTCTATGGTGACTATAAGGATGAACAAATCAAGTAACAGATCTTCTCAGTCACTTCACTGGCTCTGGGGATTCTAATGCCCATTTGACTCTGTGTGTCACCTTGATAACACTTTCCTCTATGTCTCCACGGGTCCTGAAGCCCTACTCTATGCTTTCTGAATTCACTGTCAGTCATCAATAATCTACCCACTCCCCCATATGTGCCACTGTATCTCTGAAAGTTCCCCTCAGCTTCTTCCAGTTATTCTTCCCTGTGGACACTGCTTTCCCTGGAGCCTTCTCAAAAAGAGGTAGTTTGCTTCTCATACTCTGCATCCTTTGGCCAGGAGGCAGGTGAAGGTTCTTCCTGATTTTCATTGTTGCTCCCTCCCAGTCATTCTTCTCTTTTCCATAAAACTCCCAGCTGCTAATCTCATGTCATCCGACTGTGCTGGCACTACTCTGCCTTGTTGCATTGATCTCCCAAGTCCCTCACTCCTTTGGCTCCTGGTCACTGCCATTCTCTTCATTCATCTTGCTATCTTAATTCTTAGTGATTAATACCCATGGGGCAATAGCTCCAGTACTCCAGGCCTGCACTCCCTCAACCTCCTCTCTTCAATGAGCATGTTCTCCACCCTCATGCAACTACTTATTCCATGGTCATCCCTTAAATGTTGTCATTTCCTGTAGTGGCAAACCCTTCATAATTTCAGTTTTCCAGCTTCCAACTCTTCTACCACTTCCAAACTTTATCTCTCATGCTCTCTTATACTCCCATGCCAGCAATCCTTCTTACTAGGCCCTACCTGTCATTGTTCCTATCACTATCTTCATCTCCCTCCTGTCTTTAATTCCTCCTTACTCTGCTATGCCAGCTTAAATTCCATGGTCAATCACTGTAATCACACCCTTCTGTCTTGTTTCCTTGTACTTGCTTGCCAAAACAAAAATGGCATTGAAATAAAACTCTCCTCCTATTCCATACCTAAATTTAGCAGCTCATTTTGGGGGGAAGAATACACAGCCACATTGCCTGATCTCACTCTAAATCTGTGACTATTCATCTCAAGTGGACCTTTAATACGACTTAGCGTTAGACTACATTTCCCTGGTTAGCTCATTATACGTCTCCCTTGACTGCATATACCCTACTCACTCTTCAAATGTCAAATTCTTCCCCTGTATATAAATATGGTTGCCCTTAAATTGAGAAAATACAGAAGAGAATTTCCTCATGCTGTAGGGACTACCAAAACTACCTCTCTACCTAAATCTTATGTTGTAAACTTTGCTTTCTCTCATTAATATGAATTAAATGAATTAATTTATTAATATGAATTAAATGTTTGTGGTCCTAGCTGTAGCGAAGTACTTCACTTATTTACAAGATCTCATTTCTTCTCTCAAGACATAGCTCCTTTAATTCTACCCTCTCTTTTCCATATCATAAATTTTTACCTCTGATGAATCATCCTTATTTAGTATGCAAATATATTTCTCCCATCTTAAAAACAAACAAACAAAATAACCCCAAATACCTCTCCTCATTCCAAAGCTCCTCATATTTCACTTCTTTCTTTCACAGCAAAACTCCTAAAAAATTTGCCTGGACTTGCCCTCTTTAGATTCAGTCCTCAAATTGTGTTTTCCACCTACTAAAATCAGGACTTAGACTCCACTACTCCATCAAAACTGTTTAATAAGGATACTTATGTCCATGTTGCTAAATCCTGCAGTTGTTAATCATTCCTCATCTTGTTGGTCTTTAAGCGGCTTTTGCCTTAAATCAATGCTTTTTTCTTCTTCATCTACATACTCATTCTCTTGGTGATCTCATCCAGTCTAAGGCTTTAAATATAATTTATGTAGTCACATCTCCCAAATTCACATATCTAGCCTGGATTTCTATGCTGAATTACAGATTAGCATTTTAACTTCTTATTCTACTTTCATCTGAAGGTCTATTAGAAATCTCACATGTAACACATTCAAAACTAACTTTCAGATATCTCCCTTCATGCCGGTTCTATTTACTATCTTCTCATGTTAATGGAAATTCTGTCCTTCCCATTGTAAGCCCCAAATTCTTCTCTTTCATGCTTCTCTTTATTCACAAATCATATCTGATATGACTAAAAACTTACTGGTTTTAGATTCAACATCTATGCAGAATCTGATCAGCTTTCAACAACTCTGTCATCCATGTCACTATTCTCTCTCACTTGGATCACTGCAATAGACAAGTTCTCTGACATCTGCCCTTGCTCTTGTAGATCAACGGCCAGGGCAGTGGCCAGAATGACCTTGTTGGAACTTGAAACAGATTACGTCATTCTGTTCAAAACCCTGCAAGGCCTTCTATCTCATTTGAAGTGAAAGCAAATTCTTTACAGTGTCCTCCAAGTTCTACATTACCTGTCCATCATCTCTCTGATCTCATCTCCTAGCAGTCTCCCCTATGCTCATTCCATCTCAAATCATAAACACAGAAGGCTGGTGCTTGCCTCAGAGTCTTTCCAATTTGTACTAATTCCTCCTGGCATGTTCTTCTCCCATGTAAACATATGGCCCACTCTCTCACAATCTCAAATTTTTACTCAAATGCCATTTACTCCAACATGTTTCCCTTATCACTATAATTAAAATTGCAATCTTTCACTTTCTTTTCGCCTTCCTGGAATTATTTTCCCTGATAGTAATTCATATCACTTAACATGCTACAGTAAGTGGAAATTATTTGAAAAATTTTCATATATACAAAAGAAAATGTATACTTTAGAATGTAAATTATAATCTCAGAACTATGTCTGACTTGAATCTAGAACTAATACATATAGAAAGATGGTTGGACATGGAAGGTGGTTGAATATAAACTGGCACAAAGGAGTTAAACTTGGATCAAGGGAAGCTAAAAGGATTTGAATTCATTTAGTAGTCACCGAGGCACAATTATATTTTGGAGGACAGAGATAAAGAAGAAAACCTTCACTAACATGCTACTTTAGGAATATGAACACTTATCTTCACTAATATATCAATAGCTACAAAGTGATGTAGTATGTCATCCTTCCAGAAGTGATTTACAGAAAATATTGGAAATGGACTAGTGGCGATATTTGAGCTATTTTTATTAGCTAGTGTGAAAGAGACAGTTTGAGGAAGAGCCTTTTTGACATCCTTCAAGTCATACCCCAGTTGAAGAAAATGACAGAATAATTTAATTCTGATGGTGGCAGAGACAGGGAACAGGGTATTCACTTCAGAGTGTAGAACAGCCCCACAGAATCATCTACAGTTCATCTTTGCACTTTGTTCCTTACACATGAGTTACTTCACATGTTGGGCTGATCAGGCTCTACTGCTCAGAGGAAGGGAAAGCACATCACAGATTTTGTAAGTATAGTGCCGTGTTTAGTACCACCCATTTTTGATGTGGTTTGTTCTGTAGATGTTAGCAGAACTAGTTTGCATAACTTACCTGTACATTTCTTCATGTTCATACAGAACGGAAACTTGTTCTTTCTTACCAACCTTCCTGTGTTATTCTGACGAATTGCAGCCATGACTTCTGCAAAGGGTAAACATCTCTGAGTAGTTGATATATATATATTCACCTATGTTTCACTAAAGTGAAATTGAGGGAATGGAATAGGTGGTGAGGGGACTGTGTCTCCCACAGTTAGCATCATGCCCTGGGACTTGGACTCCATGTTATTCATATAGCAGGTCTTAACAAAAATCATAATGCAATTAATCATAGAATATTGAAACTGAAGGAATTTTACAGGTCATCTTCTCCAGCATTTCGTTTTGAGTTCCAGAGATGTGGAATGATGTTCAAGGTCAATGATGACCTTTTTGTTTTATTCAGGTTCTTCTTAAACCTGAATAACACAAAAACAATGATTTATTTTCATTTAGACCTCATTTTTTCTGACCCTAACAGATCTGCCCTTGAGATCCATAAAGCTTTTTCTGGAAATATTTGATATAATTTTGTAGTATCAGAATATATAGTGGGTATAAAAAAGGCAGAATATTCATATGTAAGGGACTGGTTTATTGTATTAGTCTGCTATTGGAATAGCAAACCATCCCAAATCTTAGTGGCTTGCCACAGCAACCATTTATTTTTATTATCTGTGCATCTATGGGTCAATTGGGGCAAATCTACTTCAGCTCGGGGCCCAGCTAGGCTTTTTGGGAGATAGATATACTCATCTGTTCCATATATTTCCTCATTCTTTTTAGACCAGAAAGTATGAGGTGAAACCGAGTAGGACCCTATGGGGCCTACCAGGACAAAAAGGCTTTCCATGTCCCCCATTTCTTATTTGTAGGAAAAAGGTTTCAGCCACCTAGACCTTCCCTGAGCTCCAAAGGGCAGATTAGAACAGTTACTAATTAGAGGAGTGAGGGAATGCAGAAACGAAGGAAAGGCTGCCAAGAAACAATAGTGCAGGGATGGGGCAGGGTCCTTGTTCCTCCTCAGGATGTGCATAGCAATCTGATATGCATCTGAGTCTGAGTTCTTCTACAGGAACTAAGGCCCCACCCAGGTGGAGGATTGTAACTTCAGGCTGAGCACAAGCATGTGGACCCCAGATTAGCTGGAACCAGAAGGGTGATGACTGAGATTCCTGGAACACCACCCTGTTACCTTACCACCAGCCAATCAGAGGAAGGTCACACACCCTGCAGACCTCCCCTCAAATTTTGCCTATAAAAACTCTTCCTCCCAAAACATTGGGGAGTTCAGGCTTTTGAGCACAAGCCACTCATTCTCATTCTCCTTGCTTGGTCCTTGCAATAAACCTTTCTCTTCTTCAAATTTCGATGTTTCAGTTTGTTTGGCCTCACTGTGCATCAGGCACATGAATTTGGTTCAGACAACAGAAGTACACAGTCTTCCCGTGGCCATTCTTATTTCATTCCTATTTTTTCTCTTTCCCCTATTATACAAGTTAAGTTAATCTGATAGCTAAAATAAATGGATCTATAATGTAATTTTCGAAAATGCATGCCTATCATGTGGTCTACTGGAGACTAGTGATTGGGTGTAAATTTTTGGAAATCTACAAAAGTTTTCACATCATGTTGAAAGGATAGTTTAATTTTCTACTAAATGTGTCTTTTGTTTAGTATTTAACAAGGAATGGTGCCTATTCTCTAAGCCTCATAGCTTCCAGTTTGATTACTTCATTCATCTTTTTTTTTTTCTGAAGAAATTTACCCGTGGCTTTGTCTATCCTCACTCCTCATCTAGTCTTCTCAGAAACCCTTTTACTAAATAGGTTAGTGCATAGAATTAATGAGGCCATAATTGTTTTAAACCTTCACATTGAAGAACAAAAAAATCTATTCCACAGCTGCAGTTTGCATACCAAGACCCAATTTTTTGTGCTAATCACCCACACTTTTGCTTGTAAATCATGAATGGCTTAATTTTAACACAAACTCATCAAAACAATTGCAAAAGCACACATTTCACTGAAAATAGATTAAAACTGTCACCTATAGAACCAGTTGACAGTGTACTTATTATTCCTTTGATCATCCCTTGCAACTTGTAATGGAAATTTACCTCACTCTAAATGAAGGAGTAATTTTCTATATGAACCATGTAGCATAATAAAAAGGGTTTTCTGGCTGATACTGTCAATGTTCTGCGCATATACACTTGAATCCATAGAAAATTTTTTATGCACAATGCAAAATAGAGCTTCTATTTTAAAAGCCAACATCAGTATTTTTTGGTCAGGCTGCTAGAAATCACTTTACCTTTGCCCACAGAGAGCCAGATTTGCCTGGAGATTTACATATTCCTTTTGATTAAAAGGGACAGCTTTTAACCAATACCTAAGGCACATAGGGATATAAATAATCCATACATTTCCCCTCTGAACAGACAATTTGGAGGTGAAATCCTCAGTGTTTCCACAGCTCTTCTCTCAAATTGAGCCAGAGTTAACTTGAGCATGACTTTGTTTGATAATGCAACTTTACTTGCCCCCCTCCCTCCCTGGTCCTACTTCCCTATTTCTCTATGAGAAATACACCCTCAAAATCCATTCTCAGGCATGCTCCGCCATTCTTTCTGTCACATATTAGTCAGGTCCTGTAGCTCTTTCATCGGTAATTCCTTTATTCCTTTATAGCAAGGCTATCTTTCCCAACTGGCCTTGCTGCAGCTTGACCTACTTATTGAGTTTAGTAGCCAGAAGAGGTGGATGTCAGATCTTAAGAAAATTATCAGTTTGCAAGGCATCCACCATAGTTGAATCTTTCGTATGGTCCTCAGACCTACCCTATCCTTGACATCCTATAGCAATTTATTTTAGCAGACCAAGAGGGTTCTGGAGTTCAATGTTCTTTAGGGAATCTTCTCAGATGTCCCTAGCCCAAGTCTCAGAGTCCTACTCTTTCCCTATCATCTGTGACTTTAGCATTGGAGACTTTGCTGAGGCTCCAAATTTGGCCTTTTTTGTAGTTCTGTCACTCTTACCACCCACCAAGCCTTGACATTACTGATCCAGTTATAATAGTTGACTATAATTAGAATGACTCTTCAAGGCTTAGAAAAAGTAATGGTTCATATTAAGAGTGAAACACTGTTAGGTGAGGGAAATTAAGTGGTACCAACTTCAGGTTACAAAATAAATGAGACACAGGTATTAAATGTACAGGGTGGGGAATAGTTAATAATAATTTAATACCTTTGTATGGTGACAGATGGTAAATAGACTTATCATGATCATTTTGTAATGTATAGAAATATCAAATTGCTATGTTATGCACCAGGAATTAATATAGTGTTGTAGGTATATTATACTTCACAAACAAACAAACTCATAGAAAAATAGATCAATTTGTTGTTATCAGAAGGGGGGTGGGGGAGGGGGAATTGGATGAAGGCAGTCAAAAAGTACAAATTTCCAGTTATGATGAATAAGTACTAGGGATATAATGTACAACATAATTAATATAATTAACACTGCTACATGTTATATATGAAGTTGTTAAGAGAGGAAATCCTAAGAGTTCTCATCACAATGAAAAATATTTTTTCTTTTTTTAAAAATTTTGTATCTATAGGAGATGATGGATATTCACTAAACTTACTGTGGTATCATTTTGTGATGTATGCAAGTCAAATCATCATGCTGTACACCTTAAACTTATACAATGCTGTATGTCAATTATATCTCAGTAAAAGTGGAAGAAAAAATAATAATAATTAAGCAGAATTGCCAGAAATGCCCTAGCAGAATGTTATGGAAGAGATATACAGGTAGCCTAAGAAAGGCAGCTATTCTAATGCGTCAACTATGAAAAACCCAATAACCTCAACCTCTTCCCCCAGTTGTCTTCTTTCTCTAACAGAGCTCAGAAGACAGTACCTTCACTAAGGCTATAAGGATCACTTTGATAGGGGAGGGGAACACTGACAGACATTGTAAAGAAGCTCAGTGTGAGCTATCCTATACACATAGGGGTTAATGACAGAGGTTACATTTATGAAAATGGGCTCTCCAGTGATAACGAGTATAACAAGATTTGAGACTAAGCATTAAACTTTTAGGATAAAAGGGGCTCTGAATGACTGTAATACAAACATAGGACACTAACTTCTAGGAAGTTCCAAGAAACAGAGCCCATACATTAAGAGAGAATGTGAATGTGGATTAGGAAGGACCCTATAATACAATGTTGAGTGTGTATGGTAGTGATTCCTCCAATCTTTCCCCCAAAGGACTCTATGGCCATTTACTCACACTGCTGTTTTAGATGTAGTGTCTTTACCAGAACATATCAACAGGCCCTCTGGCACTTGGTATGCACATTGATCTACAAATGTATGTTCTCTTTAATACTCATTAGGAAAGAGAATCAGAAGTAGTTTGAATTCATATGGAATGGAGAACTACACATATTTATAGATTTTATTTGGCCTCGTTCTTTTCCAAGTCCCAATTTCCCTCTTTCCTACTCTTTTTTTTCTTGAGAACACTTTCTAATATTTCACTTTAATATGAATATTCATCTCAAAATCTGTTTCTGAGGAACCCAACTTAAGACATGTGCCGCTCCATTTGGGTCATTTTACAAATTGACCTGAATCATTTTTGAAAGAAGTTGGGGCAATGACGAATAAGTGAAAAATGAGAGAGAATAAACATTTCCCTGTACGTCATGGGATATTTCTGCTCACACAAAATGTATTTGTTGTCGTCTTTTTTAATGGAACACTCATGCCTTGGCTCTTCTCCCATATAAAATGTCGCTAAATTCAGTCCCAGGGAACCAAGGAAATATCTCCTAGTATACTGTACCTTAGAATTGAAGGAGGCTTTCTTTTCCTGAATGTATGCAAACAAACAAACAAACAAAAATTTTAATTGTCTGTGAGTTATTTTCAGAAGAACAAAGTTCCCTAATTTAAAAGCAAGGCCACCATTGCTTAATGAGTGAACTGATAGTGCACCCTTGGGCACTGCAGAGACCTTCCAGCTTCAATTGTCAGTGCAGATACTAGCTCTCTGAGGACTGTTCATTCTAAGGTCAAAGACAAAGGCAAAAACACAGAGGGGGGAAATGGCAATGGCACCCCTGTGGACCACAGTCATCATTACTTTATTTGAGTAGGACTTCAACTGTCCATTAGGAGTCAGATGAGTGCTTAGAAACAGCCTGAATGCCTCCAGCAGAATCTTAAGCAATGGCTACTGGCTAAGAGCCCAGGAAGTGTAAATGAGGCCACTTTTCCTTCTTCTTCATTTCCTTCCTTTGCATTCCCTTCATAGATACCCTAATTCCTTTCATCTGCCCTAGCAAAAGAGATTGCAAAGGAAGATGAAGGACTGTGTGAATGGGCTTGCTGAGGAAAGTTGTTTGTTGTCTTATTTAGAGGCCTTTATAAAAAGATAATTATACTGAGCTTTCTATATAAAGATATTTAGTTCTCTTCCTACATCCCTCAAAATACTAATATTCTCTATATTTTAACTGCTATTTACTGAAATCATTTAGCTGGGTGGCTGGTATTAAAATAAGGGAGAAGTTTTACTGTTTTCTGGAAGTTCCAGGAACAAAATGGGGTTGCAGTCATTTTTATAAACTAAAGCAAGTTGTGAAGATTGGGCATTATACTGTGCCTGAATGTACTCCGGGTGTTTTGTAATGACTTTGCTAGAATCCAAAGAATGTTGTTCAAAGAGGAGGCATACTTCTTTCTTTCTTTGCCTTTTGCTTTACTAGTTTCTTATGAACCTGCAGATCCGGTGTACTCAGACCTTCATGTTTCTGTTCATAGAATTTGTGGATATATTTCTACTGAATCAATCAGACCTCAAGCTTGTACGAAAGGGCTCACTCGCTACTTCTGTGACTTGATGGTTTCTTTTTGGTTCAAAAGTAAAATGTTAAGCTTTAGCTAGACAGCAATGGCAGTAGTAAATCCACATTAAAGCCATTTCATCCTTTTTCTTATAAAGAATCATTTTTTCACAGAAGAGAAAATCCCAGTGTATTTCCAGCCTTGATGCACAAATGAATTTGGATCATACCTCATATTTACTTGTGTCCAGAAATATGAAATACTGGTAATTGGGCATGCGGTTTTCTTTTGACAGTAGTAATTCTGACTTCCTGGGAACTATTTGTGACTATTTTATTCCACTGTAAAACTTAGAAAGGAGAGATTTCATGATTTTCTCTATTAGTTTTGAGGATAATGGCCAGCAGAGGAAAAGTAAAAAACAAACAGGAAACCCTTTACTGGTTGCTGATACAACTTCAGCTACTGCCTTTGTCTGACTAAGTGTTCATTGTGTTGGAACACAAGAAAGAAAGCACCTTCTAATATTTAATCAAGATATATTAAAATATTTTGGTTTTGTATCATGAAGTGTTTACATTCATAGTTCAGTTTTTGCTTATGGTAAAGAATAGCCTTTGCATGCATTACCTCATTCTTATAACCTTGTATGGAAAGTAGTTACATCCATATATCAGAAGTGTTTGGGGAAGGCATGCTAATCAGTCATGAAGCACAAACAAGGAAGAAGAAAAGCATGTGACTGGCTCAGCATCCCTCTCCCCAGAGCAATGCCCTGATTCTCTATGGAGTAGAGCATCTGCCTCCAACACCAAATGAGTAAAAATATCCAAGCAAAAACTCATCTTTGTTTTCCTTGCAGATTGCACAATTTATCTCCAATAACATACACATTCATCATCACCAAAGCTCAGTGGAATAATTATGAATATTTACTGAATCGACCATGCAAAGCCATATGCTATGGTAGAAAGAATGTGGAAGAGATACTGAAAACTGGCACAAATAATAAGACTGCAAAATCAGCCACTTACAGTTAAGCAGCATTTGGAAATCATATATGCAATGAGAGTGGCCTACAGCTGTAAATAGAGTCCTGGATTTTCATGTGGCAGAATTAGTTTGATAGAGGATAGGAACTCAAAATTTCTGTTACAAGTCATAGGATTTTTAAAAAAGAAGTTATTATAGGGAAGTGTTTTTTGTTTGGTTTTTTTATTAGGGTATATTTGCTTTACAATGTTGTGTTAGTTTCTTCTGTACAACGAAGTGAATCAGCTGTATGTATACATACATCCCCTCCCTCTTGGACTTTTCTCCCATCCCCCCAACCCCCATCCCACCCATCTAGGTCACCACAGAGCACCAAGCTGAGCTCCCTGAGCTATACAGCAAGTTCCCACTAGCTATCTGTTTTACACACGGGAAGTGTTAATATAAGCTCTGGAACTTTTTATATTACTCTAACTCCTTTCATCTGTGATGCTGAAGAATTTCTAAAAATCAGGAGTCTGAGGGTACAGTGGAGAAAAGCGAAATGAATCTCAATTGCATTAGTGTTAAGAAGTGCTGTCAAGCCACTGCAGGGTAACATCGTAAAAAAAATAATAATAATCAATTATATGTGCTTTGAATTTTGCAGTTACAAAACACTTTTCTGCATACATTCTCATTTGATTTTTTCATAGTTGTTGTTAGATGCTATTATACCCCTTTTACACATTATAAAATAGATTCACAATGTTTACATGATTTGTTCAAGGTTACAAATATGTAAGTGGCAAAAATTGGGCCAGACTCGTATCTCCCGACTTTTATGCAGATTTAGCAAATGCACAGTGGATGAAATATAAAAAGAAATGAAGACTGTCAGAATCACAGACCTGTATTCAGTACAAATCAAAACTCTTTGAGGAACCAAGCTAAAAGGAGATTATTGAGGGTGCTACCTAACAAGCTAGAGAGAAAACACAAATTTCCAAGGTATAATGTTGGGATTAGTGGCCCAGAGAATCTGATATAATGGAAGGGAACGTCCAAAGCCTGAAGCAATAAACATTGTTAAGAGGCTCATTTTCCAGGTTAATTCATTTAAAAATTACAGTTCTTAATTGCCATTGATATTTCTTAATTTTAAACAATTCCGAAGGAGACCTTCAAGATGGCGGAGGAGTAAGACGTGGAGATCACCTTCCTCCCCACAAGTACATCAGAAATACATCTACATGTGGAACAACGCCTACAGAACACCTACTGAACGCTGGCAGAGCCTCAGACTTCCCAAAAGGCAAGAAACTCCCCATGTACCTGGGTAGGGCAAAAGAAAAAAGAAAAAACAGAGACAAAAGAATATGGATGGGACCTGTCCCTCTGGGAGGGAGCTGTGAAGGAGGAAAAGTTTCCACACACTAGGAAGCCCCTTCACTGGCAGAGACGGAGGGTGGCGGAGGGGAAGATTTGGAGCCATGGAGGAGAGCGCAGCAATAGGGGTACAGAGGGCAAAGCCCAAAGATTCCTGCACAGAGGATCCGTGCCAACCAGCACTCACCAGCCCAAGAGGCTTGTCTGTTCACCCATGGTGGGGGGGTGGGGGCTGGGAGCTGAGGCTTGGGCATTGGAGGTCAGATCCCAGGGAGAGGACTGGGGTGGGCTGTGTGAACAGGGGGCTAGTGCGCCACAGCTACCCGGGAGCGAGTCCGGGAAAAAGTCTGGAACTGCCTAAGAGGCAAGAGACCATTGTTTTGGGGTGCTTGAGCAGAGGGGATTCAGAGTACCGCTTAAATGAGCTCCGGAGATGGGCGCGAGCTGCGGCTATCAGTGTGGACACCAGAGATGGGCATGAAATGCTAGGGCTGCTCTTTCAGCCACCAAGAAGCCTGTGTGAAAGCACAGGTCACTATCCACACCTCCCCTACCAGGAGCCTGTGCAGCCCGCCACTGCCAGGGTCTCATGATCCAGGGACAGTTTCCCCTGGAGAACACATGGCATACCTCAGGCTGTTGCAACGTCATGCTGGCCTCTGCCGCCGCAGGCTCACCCGCATTCCGTAACCCTCCGTCCCCTAGGCCTGAGCGAGCCACAGCCTCCTAATCAGCTGCTACTTTAACCCCGTCCTGTCTGGGTGGGAACAGACGCCCTCAGGCCACCTACACGTAGAGGCGGGGCCAAATCCAAAGCTGAGCCCCTGGGAGCTGTGAGAACAAAGAATAGAAAGGTAAATCTCTCCCAGCAGCCTCAGGAGCAGTGGATTAAATCTCCACAATCAACTTGATGTACCCTGAATCTGTGGAATACCTGAATAGACAATAAATCATCCCAAAATTGAGGCGGTGGACTTTGGGAGCAACTGTAGACTTGGGGTTCGCTTTCTGCATCTAATTTGTTTCTGGTTTTATGTTTATCTTAGTTTAGAATTTAGAGTTTATTATCACTGGTAGATTTGTTTATTGATTTGATTGCTCTCTTCCTCCTTTTTCTTTTTTAATATATAGATATATAAATGTCTTTCCTTTTTCTCTTTTTGTGTGTATGTATATGCTTCTTTGTGTGATTTTGTCTGTATAGCTTTGCTTTTACCATTTGCCCTAGGGTTTTTTCTGGCCTTTTTTTTTTTTTTTTTTTTAGTATAGTTTTTAGCACTTTTTATCATTGGTGGATTTGTTTTTTGCTTTGGTTGCTCTCTTCTTTCTCTATTTCATTCTTTATTTTTCTTTTCTTCATTTTTTATTACTTTCTAATTTATCTTTTAATTTTAATAAATTTTATTTTATTTATTTTTTCTTTCTTTTTTTGCTCCATTTTCTTCTGAGCCATGTGGCTGACAGGGTCTTGGTGTTCCAGCTTGGTGTCAGGCCTTTGCCTCTCAGGTGGGAGAGCCAAGTTCAGGACATTGGTACACCAGAGACCTCCCAGCTCCACATAATATCAAATGGTGAAAGCTCTCCCAGATATCTCCATCTCAACGCTAAGACCCAGCTCCACTCAATGACCGCCTAGCTACAGGGCTGGACACCCTATGCCAAACAACTAGCAAGGCAGGAACACAACCCCACCCATTAGCAGAGAGGCTGCCTAAAATCATAAGGTCACAGACACTGCAAAACGCACCACATGACATGGCCCTGCCCACTAGAAAGACAAGACCCAGCCTCATTCACCAGAACACAGGGACTAGTCCCCTTAACCAAGAAGCCTACACAACCCACTGAACCATCCTTAGCCACTGGGGGAAGACACCAAAAACAATGGGAACTACAAACTTGTAGCCTGTGATAAGGAGACACCAAACACAGTAAGTTAAGCAAAATGAGTAGATAGATAGATAGGGAAACAAACACACAGCAGATGAAGGAACAAGGTAAAAACCCACCAGACCAAACAAATGAAGAGGAAATAGGCAGCCTACCTGGAAAAGAATTCAAAGTAATGATTGATAGTAAAGATGATCTGAACTCTTGGAAAAAGAATGGAGAAACAAAAGAAACGTTTAACAAGCACCTAGAAGAACTAAACAGCAAATAAACAATGATGAACAACACAATAAATGAAACTAAAAATTCTGTAGAAGGACTCAGTAGCAGAATAACTGAGGCAGGAAAACAGATAAGTGACCTGGAAGATAAAACAGTGGAAATAACTACTGCAGAGAAGAATAAAGAAAAAAGAATGAAAAGAATTCAGGACAGTCTCAGAGACCTCTGGGACAACATCAAACTCACCAACATTCGAATTACAGGGGTCCCAGAGAAGAAGAGAAAAAGAAAGGGACTGAGAAAATATTTGAAGAGTTTATAGTTGAGACTGGGAAAAGAAATTGTCAATCAAGTCCAGGAAGCGCAGAGAGTCCCATACAGGAAAAATCCAAGAAGAAACACACCAAGATACATATTAATCAAACTATCAAAAGTTAAATACGAAGAAAAAATATTAAAAGCAGCAAGGGAAAAACAACAAATAACATACAAGGGAATCCCCATAAGGTTAACAGCTGATCTTTCAGCAGAAACTCTGCAAGCCAGAAAGGAGTGGCAGGACATATTTAAAGTGATGAAAGGGAAAATCCTACAATGAAGATTACTCTACCCAGGAAGGATCTCATTCAGGTTCAATGGAGAAATTAAAACCTTTACAGACAAGCAAAAGCTAAGAGAATTCAGCACCACCAAACCAGCTTTACAACAAATGCTAAAGGAACTTCTCTAGGCAGGAAACACAAGAGAAGGAAAAGACCTACAATAATAAACCCAAAACAATTAAGAAAAGGGTAACAGGAACCAACATATTGATAATTACCTTAAATGTAAATGGATTAAATGCTCTAACCAAAAGACATAGACTGGCTGAATGGATACAAAAACAAGACCCGTATATCTGCTGTCTAGAAGAGACCCACTTCAGACCTAGGGACACATACAGACTGAAAGTGAGGGGATGGAAAAAGATATTCCATGCAAATGGAAATCAAAAGAAAGCTGGAGTAGCAATTCTCATATCAGACAAAATAGATTTTAAAATAAAGACTACTACAGGAGACAAAGAAGGACTCTACATAATGATCAAGGGATCAAACTTAGAAGAAGATTTCACAATTGTAAATATTTATGCACCCAACATAGGAGAACCTCAATACATAAGGCAAATGCTAACAACCATAAAATGGGAAATCGACAGTAACACAATCATAGTAGGGGACTTTAACACCCCACTTTCACCAATAGACAGATCATCCATAATGAAAATAAATAAGGAAACACAAGCTTTAAATGATACATTAAACAAGATAGACTTAATTGATATTTATAGGACATTCCATCCAAAAACAACAAAATACACTTTCTTCTCAAGAGCTCATGGAACATTCTCCAGGATAATCATACCTTGGGTCACAAAACAAGCCTTGGTAAATTTAAGAAAATTGAAATCACATCAAGTACCTTTTCCGACCACAACGCTCTGAGGCTACATATCAATTACAGGAAAAATTCTGTCAAAAATACAAACACATGGAGGCTAAGCAATACACTACTAAATAACCAAGACATCACTGAAGAAATCAAAGAGGAATTGAAAAAATAGCTAGATACAAATGACAATGAAAACACGATGTCCCAAAACCTACGCGATGCAGCAAAAGTAGTTTTATGAGGGAAGTTTATAGCAATACAATCCTATCTCAAGAATCAAGAAACATCTCAAATAAACCACCTGACCTTACACCTAAAGCAATTAGAGAAAGAAGAACAAAAATGCCCCAAAGTTAGCAGAAGGACAGAAATCATAAAGATCAGAGCAGAAATAAATTTAAAAAATTGAAGGAAACAATAACAAACATCAATAAAAGTAAAAGCTGCTTCTTTGAGAAGATAAACAAAACTGATAAACCATTAGCCAGAGTCATTAAGACAAAAAGGGAGAAGACTCAAATCAATAGAATTAGCAATGAAAAAGGAGAAGTAAAAACTGACACTGGAGAAATACAAAGCATCATGAGAGATTACTACAAGCAACTATATGCCAATAAAATGGACAACCTGGAAGAAATGGACAAATTCTTAGAAAAGCACAACCTTCTAAGACTGGACCAGGAAGAAACAGAAAATATAAACAGACCAATCACAAGGACTGAAATTGAGATTGTGATTAAAAATCTTCCAACAAACAAAAGCCCACTAACAGATGGCTTCACATGCGAATTCTATCAAACATTTAGAGAAGAGCTAACACCTATCCTTCTCAAACTCTTCAAAAATATAGCAGAGGGAGGAACACTCCCAAACTCAGTCTATGAGGTCACCATCACCCTGATACCAAAACCAGACAAAGATGTCACAAAGAAAGAAAATTACAGGCCAATATCACTGATGAACTTAGATGCAAAAATCCTGAACAAAATACTAGCAAACAGAATCCAACAGCACATTAAAAGGATCATACACCATGATCAACTGGGGTTTATCCCAGGAATGCAAGGATTCCTCAATATACACAAATCAATCAATGTGATACACCATATTAAAAATAGATGGACCATGTGATCATCTCAATAGATGCAGAAAAAGCATTCAACAAAATTCCACACTTATTTATGATAAAAATCCTCCAGAGAGTAGGCATAGAGAGAACCTACCTCAACATAATAAAGGCCATATATGACAAACCCACAGCCAACATCATTCTCAATGGTGAAAAACTGAAACCATTTCCTCTAAGATCAGTAACAAGACAAAGTTGTCCACTCTCACCACTCTTATTCAACATAATTTTGGAAGTTTTAGCCACAGCAATCAGAGAATAAAAAGACATAAAAGGAATCTAAATTGGAAAAGAAGTAAAGTTTTCACTGTTTGCTGATGACATGATACTATACATAGAGAATCCTAAAGACTCTACCAGAAAACTACTAGAGCTAATCAATGACTTTAGTAAAGTAGCAAGATACAAAATTAATGCACAGAAATCTCTCGCATTCCTATACACTAATGATGAAAAATCTGAAAGAAAAATTAAGAAAACACTCCCATGTACCATTGCAACAGAAAAGAATAAAACACCTAGGAATAAAATGAACTAAGGAGACAAAAGACCTGTATGCAGAAAACTGCAAGACACTGATGAAAGAAATTAAAGATGATACAAATAGATGGAGAGATATACCATGTTCTTGGATTGGAAGACTCAACATTGTGAAAATGACTCTACTACCCAAAGCAATCTACAGATTCAATGCAATCCCTATCAAACTACCAATGGACTTTTTCACAGAACTCGAGCAAAAATTTTCACAATTTGTATGAAAACGCAAAAGACCCCAAACAGCCAAAACAATCTTGAGAAATAAAAACAGAGCTGGAGGAATTGGACTCCTGGACTTCAGACTGTACTACAAAACTACATTAATCAAGACAGTATTGTACTGGTACAAAAACAGAAATACAGATCAATGGAACAGGATAGAAAGCCCAGAGATAAACCCACACACATATGGTCACCTTATTTTTTATAAAAGAGGTAAGAATATACAATGGAGAAAAGACAGCCTCTTCAATAAGTGGTGCTGGGAAAACTGGACTGCTACATGTAAAAGAATGAAATTAGAACACTTCCTAACACCATACACAAAAATAAGCTCAAAATGGATTAAGACCTAAATGTAAGGCCAGACACTATAAAGCTCTTAGAGGAAAACATAGGCAGAACACTCTATGACATGAACCACAGCAAGATCCTTTTTGACCCACCTCCTAGAGAAATGGAAATAAAACCAAAAATAAACAAATGGGACCTAAGGAAACGTAAAAGCTTTTGCACAGCAAAGGAAACCATAAAAGAGACGAAAATACAACCCTCAGAATGGGAGAAAATATTTACCAATGAAGCAACTGACAATGGATTAATCTACTAGCAGCTAATGCAGCTCAATATCCAAAAAAAAAACCAAACAACCCAATCCAAAAATGAGCAGAAGATCTAAATAGACATTTCTCCAAAGAAGATATACAGATTGCCAACAAACACATGAAAGAATGCTCAACATCACTAATCATTAGAGAAATGCAAATCAAAACTACAGTGAGGTTATCACCTCATACCAGTCAGAATTGCCATCATCAAAAAATCTACAAACATTAAGTGCTGGAGAGGGTGTGGAGAAAAGGGAACCCTCTTGCACTCTTGGTGGGAATGTAAATTGATACAGCCACTATGGAGAACAGTATGGAGGTTCCTCAAAAAACTAAAAATAGAACTACATTTTTTCTTCACCAGCAATCCCACTACTGGGCATGTACCACAATGTTCATTGCAGCTCTATTTACAATAGCCAGGACGTGGAAGCAACCTAAGTGTCCACTGACAGATGAATGGATAAAGAAGATGTGGTACATATATACAACGGAATATTACTCAGTCATAAAAAGAAACAAAATTGAGTTATTTGTAGTGAGGTGGATGGACCTAGAGTCTGTCATACAGAGTGAAGTAAGTCAGAAAGAGGAGAACAAATACCATATGCTAACACATATATATGGAATCTAAAAAAAAAAAAAAGTTTCTGAAGAACTTAGGGGCCGGAGAGGAATAAAGACGCAGATACAGAGAATGGACTTGAGGACACGGGGAGGGCAAAGGGTATGCTCGGACAAAGTGAGAGAGTGGTATGGAATTATATATACTACCAAATGTATAATAACTATAGGGAAGCAGCTGCATAATACAGGAGGATCAGCTCGGTGCTTTGTGACCACCCAGAGGGGTGGGATAGGGAGGGTGGGAAGGAGACGCAAGAGGAAAATGATATGGGGATATATGTATACATATAGCTGATTCACTTTGTTATAAAGCAGATAACACACCATTGTAAAGCAATTATACTCCAATAAAGATGTTAAAAAAACAAAAAAATAACATATATCCAAGCAGGAAATGTGCTAGACTTGGGAAATACCCAGCAAGGAGTTGTCTGCAGGCAGGTAGGGCCCTATTCTCCAAACAGGCTAAACAGTGGCTTTCAGCAATCCATTTGCCAATTCTGATTGAGATGAGTCTGCAAGGGGTCAAGACAACTTAAAGCCTAGCTACCATGATTACAAAAAGGCTAAAAGGCAGGGACAAAGTGCAGGAAATTTGTATAGAATAAGAAAACTTGATAGCCAAGGATGGTAAAAGGTAAAATGTGGTTGAGAACAAATTATTAGCTGTCGGGCTTAGATTCTTGGTTTGAATTGGAAACAACTGCAAAGAAGACTGCCCTATACAAATACAAGGCATCAGAGGCACTCCACACAGGCTGTTGTTGTGTTTTGTTCTGTAATTCCAAGTGGAAGCTCTGTTTAAGCATATTTGCTATAGGATAGGATCAGAGTGTTTGAGCTGGGAGGACACGGGAGATCACCCTGGACTCCTCCTGCCCCTCTCACCCCCAACAGGGCCACTCACATTTTACATTCAAAGAGTGACGGGCTTGCCCTCTGGCTGAGTAATTTTGCAGTTGAGATAAAGTATGTCGAAACCTGTAAGCTCAGTTCCTCTAGAGCTAGGCTACTATGGTTATTAAATGATCCAACTATGGAGCCAAAAAGGGCTGCCTGGTAATTCTGACACTGCCACTCATTATCTGTGTGAACTTGAATAAGTCATTTAGCCTCAGTTACCTCACATGTAAGACGGAATTAATAATATTTGCCTCACAGATAGCTTTGAGTATTAAGTAAAATGTTATTCTAAAATTATTATTGTAAAATGTTTAGGACATTGCTTAGCACATAATATATTATTACTGTTAATCTTCTAACAACATAACAAATGTATGATGACCCAACTCACTGGTTCATCTGGGTTCCCAACACTCAGCTGGGTTCATTTGTCCTTAGTCAACTCCCTTTCTCGTTCCCTTTATCCTAGCAATACGTGTCATTCATCTATGGGTACATGAATTAATTTTTAAGAGACCTATCCATCTCATTAAGTAATACATTTCCAGTAAAATTTATTTTTCATGTTTTAATCAATTATGTACTATTAATAATTATATAGTAATTTAATACAAAGAAACCTTGTTAACATTTAGAGCTTTATAGGAATTGAAAAATCCACTTCCATTTATAAATATAATTTACTTGAGAAATATGATAGAGCCACAAGAAAAGTTCATGCATAAAATATAGCATAATAGAATAAATTTCTTGTGTAGGAGATGCCATGCAAATATGAGTTGATGAAGGAAGGCACCTGGTTGACTGAAAATAATCCAAGGTACTTCATGCAGGATTGCTTGGTTCATGAGCTAAACTGGATTCTTTCCTTCTTTTCTCAGAAGGAGAGGCTATATTAAAAATGAGCTTCCAATGGGACCAGTGGCTTTTCCACCACTAGAGGGGTCTACAATTTCCCACTGACCTCAAGGCTTCCCGGTGATGAGCACCTGGTATTCCAAATAGTTTCTGTAAAATGCTGTCATTCAAATCCAGACTTGTAGGTGTGCAGGATATTCATGTGACTCTTCACTTATAAGATTGCTCTCACATTTTCCATAGCTTTAAGGAGAAAAATGGAGGAGAACGACCATCCACTGGAGTACAATCCATACTGCATGTCCAGCAGGGCACCCTGCCCTCTCATGGGACAATGGGAGCATAGGGGTTCATGCCTTCTCTTTGGCTGGCTTTAGCCTTGCTGGCTTCCCCCCAATAAAGTCTGTTGCTAACTTACACCATAGCTTGTAGAATCTTTGTACAACATGTGGGGCTACACATGGGACCATGTTAGCATAGAAAACAATGTAAGATTTATGAATGTTGAAATATAACATTACAATATATTTTATGTTGATAATAGTGGGTATTAACTTACTTAGGTTCTACTGAAAACATTTAAAAGAGTGAAGTAGGGCTTCCGCCTGCCGATGCTGGGGACGCGGGTTTGTGCCCCAGTCCGGGAAGATCCCACATGCCACAGAGCAGCTGGGCCCATGAGCCATGGCCGCTGAGCCTGCACGTCCGGAGCCTGTGCTCTGTAACGGGAGAGGCCACAACAGTGAGAGGCCCACATACCGAAAAAAAAAAAAAAAGAGTGAAGTAACAGTTTTATTCTGAAATTTCAATATTAATACACAAGAGGTTGTGTATTTCAAAACAATTTAAAATTTAGGTTGAAAAATTTTAGACATAATAGATCTACAACTTATCAAAATTCTTTTAGGTGCTATGAAAACAAAAATAACTCCTGATGACCAATAATCCAAATATTTAATTTTAACTGATCATGCAAGGCAGGAGGTATGGATATGAGAAGTTTATAAACAGAAACCTGCAGAAAGACAGAAAAGATTAAGGACCACACCTTCATTGAAAAGATGAATCAGAACAAACATGTGCCAAAAAGAAGACTCTAAGGTAACTTGCCTGACTTAGTTTTAATGGTGTGTGTAAAGAGTGTATCTTCTCTTGAATTTGTAACCACAGGCTACCTCTCATGTAATTTTGGGACTGAAATAATGCTACCAATGAAATCCCCAAATCTCCAAGCTGAGTACATTGCTGAAAGTGGTTCCAGGTTGGCAGTACTCTAGACACCCAGCAGAAGCAAACAGAAATACTCTCTAGAGGAGCATACTTTAAAACCAGTCTCAAAGAATTTTCTCTTATAAATCTCTAAGGAATGTGAGCTTCAATATGAAAACAGTGTGAGATTTACATCATTATAATTGGAGTTTCAGAAAGAGATAAGAAGCATAAAAAAGTGGTAATATCCAAAGAGATAACTCTAAGAATGTTCCAGAATTGACAAGAGGTATCTATTGTCAAATTCAGGAAGCCCAAGATGCAAACTTTCAGTTACAAAATAAATGAGTCGCGGGTATGAAATGTACAGTGTAGGGAATATAGTCAATAATAATGTAATATCTTTGTATGGTGACAGATAGTAACTAGACATCATGGTGATCATTTTGTAATGTATAGAAATATCGAATCACTATGTTGTGCCCCATGAACTAACATAGTATTATAGGTCAATTATACTTCAAAAACAAACAAACTCACAGATAAAGAGATCAGAGTTTTGGTTATCAGAGGCATGCATGTTATATATGAATGTTAAAGAGAGTAAATCCTAAGAGTTCTTACCACAAGGAAAAAATATTTTTTCTATTTCTTTTATTTTGTATTGATATGAGGTGAGGGATGCTCACTAAACTTATTTATCATTGTATTAATCACATTATGATGTATGTAAGTGAAATAATTATGCTGTATACCTTAAACTTATACAGTGCTGTATGTCAATTATAGCTCAATAAAACTGGAAGACAAAAACACATATCTCAGGAATATACTGTATGGGAAAGTGGGAAAAGAAAGAGATCCTAATAGAAAGCCTTAGATATGAAAAGGAATGGTGAGCAAATAAAATAACAGGGCTGTGACAAATTTAAACACACAATGGTTGAGTAAAACAATGATCATTTCTGATAACAATAACCTAACCTAACCTAACCTAACCTAACAATCTTAGGTTAGATTCTCTCATAAAAAGACGCTGGACACAATTTGAGTGCAAATTGGGAGGCAATCTCAGGAATCACTGGTAGTTTAACGGGGAACTGAGAAAGGGAAGAATATAAAGCTAATATACAGTTTGAGCAAGTAACTCGTGTGGTAACTGTGGTTCAATCCCTCTGGGGACCTTTGGGAGACTCCACAAAGCATGACTCAAAATCTATGCACCTGAGGTATAATTTAGATGAAGCATTTATCCAGTACTTGAGAGTCACCCTCAACTATTCAGCTGAGTACTGAGGTACATATATATGTGAGGAGAACTCTGAGGCTGGAGAAAGTACTACCTAAAGGTGATCACAAAGTGGTGGAACTAATTCCTTTTACCACCAGCCTGACAGGAAAAATCCGTGATTCACAGGGCATTTAGTAGACTACTAAGAATTGTCTTGACTCAGTACTAGGGAATATACAGTCCTAGACTGAGCACTGCCCTGGTCCCACCCAACAAATCATAAAAGCAAGACCCAGAAGTATCAAGCTTTTTCTAAGAAACTTAACAGCAACTCAAGAACAAATCCCAAGAATATTCACAGGAATACCCCATCAGAAAAGGTCAATTTCACAGTCTGCCATGAAAACTTAATTATCTATTACTGCCTAAACAGTGTGACAAATTCAGTGGCTAAAAATGGTTTCTGTGCATCAGGAATCTGAGCGTGGATTGGCTAGGGACTCTATTTCAGGATCTTTCATAGGCTAAGAAGTTATCTGCCAGGTTCTGGTTATATTAAGGCTCAACTAAGAAACAACAGATTTCCAACCTCACATAGTTATTGGCATGATTCAATACAGTGCCTTGCAGGCAAATGTTGAACTGGTCGCCTTAGTTCCTCACTGTCTGTTGACTAGACGCTGCCCTCAATTTCTTGTCATATGGGCCTCTACAACATTGCAGTTTGCTTCTTCAAAGCATGCAAGCTAGCAAGGCAATATAGTCGGCTCGCAAGGTGGATGCTGCAACCTCTCATAACTTAAGTGACATTCTATCGCTTTTTCCATATTCTGTTTGTCAGAAGCTAGTCACATGGCCAGCACACACTCAGTGGGAGGGAAATATGAAAGAATGTGAGTTATGGAGGCAGAGATCTTTGGGAGTCATTTTAAGATCTGCCTACCACACAACCTAGACTTACCAAACATATAAAGGAGGAGGGAAGCATGATCAAACAAGAGGAAAGAAATCAGTCCATCAAAACCAACCCAGAACAGATGCAGTAGCAGAGAATGATGTTAAAACAGTTATTATAAAGGTACTACATATGTTCAGACATTTAGGTAGAGTGAAGAAAGATATTTGAAAAGACCAAATCTAAACTTCAAGAGAAGAAAACTGCAAGGTCTAAGATGAAAAATACATTGAGTGTATCAATGACAGACTAGGCAATGCAAAAGAAAACTTTAGTTACTTTTAAGACATGACAGTAAGCAGTATCCAGAATGAAGCATAGACACAAAAAAATTTGAAAAAAGTGAATAGAGTACCAGTGAGCTGTGAGACAGAAAAAAAATGGATGGAATTTTTTGAAATGTAACAAAAACTCTATATCCACAGATCTGAGAATCTCAGCAAACTTCAACCAAGCAAATGACAAATTGTCAAAAAACAGTAAAGATACTGTATGTACAGACTAACAAAGATAAATATGACAACAGATGTCTTGTCAAAATCAAGAAATGCAAGGAAAAGACAGTAAAGCAGCATCTTTAAATTACTGAGAGATAAAACCTATCAATCTTGAATTTTATAACAGAAATTTTTCATAAATTATGCTGGTATAAATATTTTTACAGATATACAAAATCTGGACTTTCTAATATATATATCTAATAGTAAAATGTATGGCAAAATTGATGGGAGAAGAGAAAGGAAAGTATACTTTTTGAGATTCTCATACTACATATGAAGTGATATATGATCACTTAAAGGTAGACTGTGGTTAAGATCAAGATGTATGGTATAATCCAGATGTTGGCATATCCAGTCCATCACCTGATTTTACAAATAAAGTTTTATCAAATTACAGTTATGCCCATTCTTTACTATCTATGACTTCATTCATGCTATAGCAGCAGAGCTAAGTAGTTACGACAGAGTCTATAGGAGTGGAAAATGAGCATTTATGTACTATTTGGTCCTTTACAGAAAAAGTCTGCAATCACAGATATAAACACCAAATCAACCACTATAATAAAAAAGCCAAAGAGTTAAAACTGATAAATCAACAGAGGAGATAAACGGAATTATTTAAAATGCACTTATTTAAAGTCAGAAAAATATTAAAAAGGAAACAAAGAATAAATTGTGCAAACAGAAAACAAGAACAAGATGAGAGACTTAAATATTAAATCAATAATTCTATTAAATGTAAATGTTGTAGACTCATGATTCCAACCAAGGTGGAGCTCCAGAGATCATGTTTAGTTTCCTGCCTGAAACAAACAAAAAATGATCAAAATTCATGAAACAATGGATTGTTAGACACTGGATATTAAACAAAGGGCAAGAAACAAAGGAGGTGAGCCCTATGATTGCTACAGCTTATTGCTTAGAGAGACTTTCCACGTGCTGGCCCAAGGAAGGAAAACTAAAACAGAGCCTGGCAGATTCCAGAGCTAAGCATCCCAAGAGACCAAAATGAAAAGAGTTAGGCAGAACAAGAGTATTAGCTCCTAGAATTAACTGAGTTTGGTAAGGCTGCAGCATCTAAGATCAATTTACAAAGTCAATCATATTTCTATCTTATACTAATGAATAATCAGAAATTAAATTAAAAAATACTTATAAGAAATTAAATTAAAAATACTCAGAAATTAAATTTAAAAATACTTAAATTAAAATAATACATATTTTCATACATACAAAATATGAAATACATGGGAATAAATTTGACAAAAGATGTGCAAGGCTTGTTTACTGAAAAGTACAGGCATCACAGAGAGAAATTAAATAAGACCTAAATAAAGGGAGAGATGCATGCTCAGAGGTCAAAAACCTCAATATTATTAAGATGTTAATTCTCCAACTATCGACCTATAGATTCAATGCAATTCTAATCAAAATTACAGAGGACATTTTTGAAAAATAAATTGACAAGCTTCTTTTAAATTTTACTTTGAAACGCAAAAGTCATAGACAACTAACCCAACTTTGAAAAAAACGAAAAATGTTGGAGCACTTAAAAAAAAGCTACCTTAGGAGGCTTCTGGGAAGATGGTGGAAGAGTAAGACGCGGAGATCACCTTCCTCCCCACAGATACACCAGAAATACATCTACACGAGGAACAACTCCTACAGAACACCTACTGAACGCTGACAGAAGACCTCAGACCTCCCAAAAGGCAAGAAACCCCCCATGTACCTGGGTAGGGCAAAAAAAAAAAAAGAATAAACAGAGACACAAGGATAGGGACGGGGCCTGCACCAGTGGGAGGGAGCTGTGAAGGACGAAAGGTTTCCACACACTAGGAAGCGCCTTCGCGGGCAGAGACTGCGGGTGGCGGAGGGGGAAGCTTCGGAGCCACGGAGGAGAGCGCAGCAACAGAGGTGTGGAGGGCAAAGTGGAGAGATTCCCGCACAGAGGATCAGGGCCAACCTGCACTCACCAGCCAGAGAGGCTTGTTTGCTCACCCGCCGGGGTGGGTGGGGCTGGAAGTTGAGTCTCAGGCTTCGGTGGGAGTGCCGGGAGAGGACTGCGGTTGGCAGCGTGAACACAGCCTGCAGGGGGTTAGTGCGCCATGGCTAGCCGGGAGGGAGTCCGGGGAAAAGTCTGGACCTGCCGAAGAGGCAAGAGACTTTTTCTTCCCACTTTCTTTCCTGGTGCGTGAGGAGAGGGGCATGAGATGCTAAAGCTGCTGCTGCCGCCACCAAGAAGCCTGTGTGCGAGCACAGGTCACTATCCACACCCCCCTTCCGGGGAGCCTGTGCAACCCGCCACTGCCAGGGTCCCGGGATCCAGGGACAACTCCCCCAGGAGAATGCACGGCGCACCTCAGGCTGGTGCAACGTCACGCCAGCCTCTGCCGCTGCAGGCTTGACCTGCACTCCGTGCCCCTCCCTCGCCCCGGCCTGAGTGAGCCAGAGCCCCTGAATCAGCGTCTCCCTTAACCCCGTCCTGTCTGAGTGAAGAACGGACGACCTCCGGCGACCTACACGCAGAGGCGGGGCCAAATCCAAAGCTGAGCCCTGGGAGCTGTGAGACCAAAGAAGAGAAAGGGAAATCTCTCCCAGCAGCCTCAGAAGCAGTGGATTAAAGCTCCACAATCAGCTTGATGTACCCTGCATCTGTGGAATAAATGAATAGATAACGAATCATCCCAAATTAAGGAGGTGGACTTTGAGAGCAAAATTTATGATTTTTTCCCCTTTTCCTCTTTTTGTGAGTGTGTATGTGTATGCTTCTGTGTGAGATTTTGTCTGTATAGCTTTGCTTCCACCATTTGTCCTAGGGTTCTATCTGTCCGTTTTTTTTAAATTATTTTTTTCTCGATTATTTTTTATTTTAATAACTTTATTATATTTTATCTTAATTTATTTTATTTTACTTTATCTTCTTTCTTTCTTTTTTTCCTTCCTGCCCTCCTTCCTTCCTCCCTCCGTCCCTCCTCTTTCTTTCTTTCTTTCTCTTTCTTCTTTTTCACACTTTTATTCTGAGCCGTGTGGATGAAAGGCTCTTGGTGCTACAGCCAGGAGTCAGTGCTGTGCCTCTGAGGTGGGAGAGCCAACTTCAGGACACTGGTCCACAAGAGACCTCCCAGCTCCACATAATATCAAGCGATGAAAATCTCCCAGAGATCTCCATCTCAACACCAGCACCCAGCTTCACTCAATGATCAGCAAGCTACAGTGCTGGACATCCTATGCCAAACAAATAGCAAGACAGGAACACAACCCCACCCATTAGCAGAGAGGCTGCCTAAAATCATAATAAGGCCACAGACACCCCAAAACACACCACCAGAGGTGGACCTGCCCACCAGAAAGACAAGATCCAGCCTCATCCACCACAACACAGGCACTAGTCCCCTCCACCAGGAAGGCTACACAACCCACTTAACCAAACTTAGCCACTGGGGACAGACACCAAAAACAACGGGAACTATGAACCTGCAGCCTGCAGAAAGGAGACCCCAAACACAGTAAGATAAGCAAAATGATAAGACAGAGAAACACACAGCAGATGAAGGAGCAAGATAAAAACCCACCAGACCTAACAAATGAAGAGGAAATAGGCAGTCCACCTGAAAAAGAATGCAGAATAATGATAGTAAAGATGATCCAAAATCTTGGAAACAGAATAGACAAAATGCAACAAACATTTAACAAGGACCTAGAAGAACTAAAGATGAAACAAACAACGATGAACAACACAATAAATGAAATTAAAAATACTCTAGATGGGATCAATAGCAGAATAACTGAGGCAGAAGAACGGATAAGTGACCTGGAAGATAAAATAGTGGAAATAACTACTGCAGAGAAGAATAAAGAAAAAAGAATGAAAAGAACTGAGGACAGTCTCAGAGACCTCTGGGACAACATTAAATGCACCAACATTCAAATTATAGGGGTTCCAGAAGAAGAAGAGAAAAAGAAAGGGACTGAGAAAATATTTGAAGAGATTATAGTTGAAAACTTCCCTAATATGGGAAAGGAAATAGTTAATCAAGTCCATGAAGCACAGAGAGTCCCATACAGGATAAATCCAAGGAGAAATACACCAAGACACATACTAATCAAAATGTCAAAAATTAAATACAACGAAAACATATTAAAAGCAGCAAGGGAAAAACAAGTAACACACAAGGGAATCCCCATAAAGTTAACAGCTGATCTTTCAGCAGAAACTCTGCAAGCCAGAAGGGACTGGCAGGACATATTTAAAGTGATGAAGGAGACAAAACTACAACCAAGACTACTCTACCCAGCAAGGATCTCATTCAGATTCGATGGAGAAATTAAAACCTTTACAGAGAAGCAAAAGCTGAGAGAGGTCAGCACCACCAAACCAACTTTACAACAACTGCTAAAGGAACTTCTCTAGGCAAGAAACACAAGAGAAGGAAAAGACCTACAATAACGAACCCAAAACAATTAAGAAAATGGTAATAGGAACATACATATCGATAATTACCTTACATGTAAATGGACTAAATGCTCCCACCAAAAGACATAGATTGGCTGAATGGATACAAAAACAAGACCCATATATTGGCTGTCTACAAGAGACCCACTTCAGACCTAGAGAAACATACAGACTGAAAGTAAAGGGATGGAAAAAGATATTTTAGGCAAATGGAAACCAAAGAAAGCTGGAGTAGCAATTCTCATATCAGACATAACAGACTTTAAAATGAAGACTATTAGAAGACACAAAGAAGGACACTACATAATGTTCAAGGAATCGATCCAACAAGAAGATATAACAATTGTAAATATTTATGCACCCAACATAGGAGCACCTCAATACATAAGGCAAATACTAAAAGCCATAAAAGGGGAAACTGACAGTAACACATTCATAGTAGGGGACTTTAACACCCACTCTCACCAATGGACAGATCCAAAATGAAAATAAATAAGGAAACACAAGCTTTAAATGATACATTAAACACAATGGACTTAATGGATATTTATAGGATATTCCACCCAAAAACAACAGAATACACATTTTTCTCAAGTGCTCATGGGACATTCTCCAGGATAGATCACATCTTGGGTCACAAATCAAGCCTTGGTAAATTTAAGAAAATTGAAATTGTATCAAGTATCTTTTCTAACCACAACGCTATGAGACTAGATATCAATTACAGGAAATGATCTGTAAAAAATACAAACACATGGAGGCTAAACAATACACTACTTAATAACGAAGTGATCACTGAAGAAATCAAAGAGAAAATCTAAAAATACCTAGAAACAAATGACAATGGAGAAACGACAACCCAAAATCTATGGGATGCGGCAAAAGCAGTTCTAAGAGGGAAGTTTATAGCAATACAATCCTACCTTAAGAAACAGGAAACATCTTGAATAAACAACCTAACCTTGCACCTAAAGCAATTAGAGAAAGAAGAACAAAAAAACCCCAAAGTTAGTAGAAGGAAAGAAGTCATAAAAATCAGATCAGAAATAAATGAAAAAGAGATGAAGGAAATGATAGCAAAGATCAATAAAACTAAAAGCTGGTTCTTTTGAGAAGATAAACAAAATTGATAAACCATTAGCCTGACTCAGCAAGAAAAAAAGGGAGAAGACTCAAATCAATAGAATTAGAAATGAAAAAGGAGAAGTAACAACTGACACTGCAGAAATACAAAAGATCATGAGAGATTACTACAAGCAACTCTATGCCAATAATATGGACAATCTGGAAGAAATGGACAAATTGTTAGAAATGCACAATCTGCCAAGACTGAATCAGGAAGAAATAGAAAATATGAACAGACCAATCACAAGCACTGAAATAGAAACTGTGATTAAAACTCTTCCAACAAACAAAAGCCCAGGACCAGATGGCTTCACAGGCGAATTCTATCAAACATTTAGAGAAGAGCTAACACCTATCCTTCTTAAACTCTTCCAAAATATAGCAGAGGGAGGAACACTCCCAAACTCAGTCTATGAGGCCACCATCACCCTGATACCAAAACTGGACAAAGACGTCACAAAGAAAGAAAACTACAGGCCAATATCACTGATGAACATAGATGCAAAAATCCTCAACAAAATACTAGCAAACAGAATCCAACAGCACATTAAACGGATCATACATCATGATCAAGTGGGGTTTATTCCAGGAATGCAAGGATTCTTCAATATACGCAAATCAATCAACGTGATACACCATATTAACAAATTGAAGGAGAAAAACCATACAATCATCTCAATAGATGCAGAGAAAGCTTTCGACAAAATTCAACACCCATTTATGATAAAAACCCTGCAGAAAGTAGGCATCGAGGGAACTTTCCTCAACATAATAAAGGCCATATATGACAAACCCACAGCCAACATCATTCTCAATGGTGAAAAACTGAAAGCATTTCCACGAAGATCAGGAAAAACGACAAGGTTGCCCACTCTCACCACTCTTATTCAACATAGTTTTGCAAGTTTAGCTACAGCAATCAGAGAAGAAAAGGAAATAAAAGGAATCCAAATTGGAAAAGAAGTAAATCTGTCACTGTTTGCAGATGACATGATACTATACATAGAGAATCCTAAAGATGCTACCAGAAAACTACTAGAGCTAATCAATGAATTTGGTGAACAGAAATCTCTCGCACTTCTATACACTAATGATGAAAAATCTGAAAGTGAAATCAAGAAAACACTCCCATTTACCATTGCAACAAAAAGAATAAAATACCTAGGAATAAACATACCTAAGGAGACAAAAGACCTGTATGCAGAAAATTATAAGACACTGATGAAAGAAATTAAAGATGATACAAATAGATGGAGAGATACAATGTTTCTGGATTGGAAGAATCAACATTGTGAAAATGACTCTACTACCCAAAGCAATCTACAGATTCAATGCAATCCCTATCAAACTACCACTGGCAGTTTTCACAGAACTAGAACAAAAAATTTCACAATTTGTATGGAAACACAAAAGACCCCGAATAGCCAAAGCAATCTTGAGAACGAAAAACGGAGGTGGAGGTATCAGGCTCCCTAACTTCAGACTATACTACAAAGCTACAGTAATCAAGACAGTATGGTACTGGCACAAAAACAGAAAGATAGATCAATGGAACAGGATAGAGAGCCCAGAGATAAACGCACGCACATATGGTCACCTTATCTTTGATAAAGGAGGCAGAAATGTACAGTGGAGAAAGGACAGCCTCTTCAATAAGTGGTGCTGGGAAAACTGGACAGATACATGTAAAAGTATGAGATTAGATCACTCCCTAACACCATACACAAAAATAAGCTCAAAATGGATTAAAGACCTAAATTTAAGGCCAGAAACTATCAAACTCTTATAGGAAAACACAGGCAGAACACTCTATGACATAAATCACAGCAAGATCTTTTTTGACCCACCTCCTAGAGAAATGGAAATAAAAACAAAACAAATGGGACCTAATGATACTTCAAAGCTTTTGCACAGCAAAGGAAACCATAAACAAGACCAAAAGACAACCTTCAGAATGGGAGAAAACATTTGCAAATGAAGCAACTGACAAAGTATTAAAATCCAAAATTTATAAGCAGCTCATGCAGCTCAATAACAAAAAAACAAACAACCCAATCCAAAAATGGGCAGAAGACCTAAATAGACAGTTCTCCAAAGAAGATATACAGACTGCTAACAAACACATGAAAGAATGCTCATCATTAATCATTAGTGAAATGCAAATCAAAACTACAATGAGTATCATTTCACACCAGTCAGAATGGCCATCATCAAAAACTCTAGAAACAATAAATGCTGTAGAGGGTGTGGAGAAAAGGGAACCCTCCTGCACTGTTGGTGGGAATGTAAATTGATACAGCCACTGTAGAGAACAGTATAGAGGTTCCTTGAAAAACTACAAATAGAACTACCATAAGACCCAGCAATCCCACTACTGGGCATACGCCCTGAGAAAACCATAATTCAAAAAGAGTCATGTACAAAAATGTTCATCGCAGCTCTATTTACAATAGCCCGGAGATGGAAACAACCTAAGTGTCCATCATCGGATGAATGGATAAAGAAAATATGCCACAAATATACAATGTAATATTACTCAGCCATAAAAAGAAATGACATTGAGCTATTTGTAATGAGGTGGATAGACCTAGAGTCTGTCATACAGAGTGAAGTAAGTCATAAAGAGAAAGACAAATACCATATGCTAACACATATATGGAATTTAAGAAAAAAAATGTCATGAAGAACCTAGGGGTAAGACAGGAATAAAGACACAGACCTACTAGAGAATGGACTTAAGGATATGGGGAGTGGGAAGGGTAAGCTGTGACAAAGCGAGAGAGAGGCATGGACATATATACACTACCAAACATAAGGTAGACAGCTAGTGGGAAGCAGCCGCATAGCACAGGGAGATCAGCTCGGTGCTTTGTGACCGCCTGGAGGGGTGGGGTAGGGAGGGTGGGAGGGAGGGAGATGCAAGAGGGAAGAGATATGGGAACATATGTATATGTATAACTGATTCACTTTGTTATAAAGCAGAAACTAACACACCATTGTAAAGCACATACTTTATACTCCAATAAAGATGTAAAAAATAAATAAATAAAGGCTATTCCCATCCAAAAAAAAAAAAAAGCTACCGTATCTCAACAGTTATAAAGCTATGGTAATAAAAATTGTGTGGGTCACATATTAAAAGAAACATCAATGGAACAGAATAGAACTATATATAAAAGTCAGCTGATTGTTGAGAAAGATGTGAAATTGATTCAATGGGAAAGATAATCCAATCAAATTATTTTGACCTGTGCAAAACAAAACTTCCATAATTACCTCTTTCACACAAATACAGAAACTGACTCATAATCAATCACAGGACTCTATATAAGATTTTAAAACTACAAAATTTCTAGGAGAGAATACAAGAACAAATCTTAGAAACCTTAGGTTTGGAAAAGATTTCTTAAATATATACCAAAAAGATTGGATTTATAAAAGAAAAATTCAGTAGATTGTTAATCAAAAAAAAATTTTTTTTGCTCTTCAAAAGAGACCACTAAGAAAATAAGAAGACAAGCCACAACCTCAAAGAAAATATTTGCAAAACTCATATATGACATAGGATTTGTATCAAGAATATATGAAGAGGTCTTATAATTGAGTAATTAGAAAATAAACACAATAAAAATAAATAGGCACAGAATTTGAGTAGGTATTTCACCAAGGAAATTATATGGAAGGTGCTATGGACTGAACTGTGTCCCCTACAAAATTCATATGTTGAAGCCTTAACTCCCAATGTGGCTCTATTTGGAATAAGGAAATAACTAAGGTTAAATTAGATCATAAAATGGAACCCTGATCTATTAGAATTAGTGTTCTTTTTGTAAGAGGAGAACAGAGAGCTCACTCCCTCTCTCCCTGCCATGTGAGGACACAGCAAAAGGTAATTTTCTGCACCCCAAGAAGAGAGCTCTCACTGGACACCAAATCAGTTGGCACCTTGATCTTGGACTTCCCAATTTCCAGAACTATGAAAAATAAATTCCTGTTGTTTAAGCCACCTGGTCTATGATGTCTTGTTATGACTGCCGAAGCAGACTAAGACAGAGGGAAAATAAGCACAACAAGACATATTTAACATCATTTGTCATTAAGGAAATAAAACTGCAAGAGATATGAGTACACACACCAAAATGGCTCAAATTAAAAACACTGACCTGACCAAGTGTAAAAAATGTGGAGTAACTAGTAACTAGTCTCAAGCCTGCTAGGTTAACTCTTTCCTGCACATAGCCCAAACCAAAGAACTTGAAAAATCAATGACTTAGTGAATTTTACCTATAAGGGCTTGCATGTATTAATGTGTTTCTACTGTAAGTCAATGTTATTACTTCATAAAATTTTGACTTTAAGTATGTTAATTTACCTTAATTTATCACACTCAAAATTTTACTCTTTCGACCAACAGAGATAAAAGCAAATTAAAAATGACAGATATTCAAAAGTGCATTTATCTTTTTATGGGAATTTGATATTATTTTTGTATTTATAGTGGAATTTTTAGTATTCATTCTAGAATTTGCAGTTCCCAAACAAACTCAGAAATCTTCAAGGACTTCTGAGTCATACAAAGCTTTTTTTCCTTTTTTTAAAAAAAAAATGTATTTTATTGAAGTATAGTTGATTTACAATGTTGTGTTAATTTCTACTGTACAGCAAAGTGACTCTGGTATGTATGTATGTATGTATGTGTGTGTATATATATATATATATATATATATATATATATATATATATATATATATATACACACACACACACACACACACATTCTTTTTTATATTCTTTTCCATTATGGGTTATCTCAGGATATTGGATATAGTTCCCTGTGCTATACAGTAGGACCTTGTTTATCCATTCTATATATAATATTGCAGTTTGCATCTGCTAATCCCAAACTCCCAGTTCATCCCTCCCCCCCTCACCCTCTGCCTTGGCAACCACGAGTCTGTTCTCTATGTCTGTGTGACTCACACAAATCTTGACAGTACTCAACATCCATATCCTGTCCTTCCCAAAACTTTTCTCTCATTTATCTTATGATACAGAACAAATATTTTTGAATATGAGGCAATTTATATCTACCTATTAGAGTGTACCATATGCTTCTTGAAATATTTCTTTGCATATGATTTTTATTTTTTCCCTAGCAGTTACTAAAATTCCAGAAATTTTAATGTATTTCCCTCCCCAATCTTAAGAATCACCCCAAGTAAGAAATGTTTCCATTTTGTTTCTCCAAAGTATGGGTTCATAGTAAAGCCTTAGGATGCTTAAATGTCTTCACATGTAATCCTGCTCACACTTCCCAATCCAGATGGTCATATCTTCACATTTAATGAGAAAAATGGTGATGTTTAAGTATTGGGTATGTCAGAGAATTACTTTGTGGAGAGAAATACAATTTCTCTTAAAGTGGCAGGTAAAAATAGAAAGCATGGCATTTATCAATCACAATAACAATCACTGAACTTTAGAAAATGAAACAAGGGGACAGACAAAGCTCTTAAAATAAATAAAAATATATAAACTATTTAGAAGTAATTGAACAAACTACGTATGCAGGTGCTTTTGGAATTCAATCAAATACTATTTTTTTAAACAGTTGTTAAGTATTTGAATAACTAGAATTAGGTGGATGTTGGGGCAACCTCATAGAAGTGTATAATGGTTAAGCATCTTCTTAAGGTAATTTATTTTTTGAGAAAATTTTGCATTGTGGAAGCATAGAAATATTTATAGTCTTTTAAATCAGGGACTGCTCACTTACTGACAGTGAGTCAACTTCAAAGATTTTTTTTCTTTGTCATTAACGACTTTGGGGATGGCTGAAGGCCATTAAAATAGTCACATTTTAAATCCCTGGTAGGCTTTCTAATTACCTCTGCTCTCTCAATTGCTGCAGTTTTAAAACATATTGTATTTCCTTCACTTTTACAGAGCTGTCATAAAACAATGTGTCCATGTCTAAAATGCAGTAATGAAGGGGTAGATCAGTGGCCATAAGCAATTTGGAATTCCACTGTATTTACAGTCATATAACTGAGCCATTTGAATTGGATCTTTCGAACTAATGCTATAGCTATCTTATTATATGGTTCCAAATAATGTGACAGGCTATCATTTGTCTCAATAAATTGTTGGCAATTATGACTGACAAGCAGATTAGAATAAAGCCAGAAGCAGAAATATCTAATAAACAAGGACTACTACTTATGAATATAATTGTGCAGTTTTCAGTTTCCAGTAACCCAAGGACTAGAATAACAGACCCAGGAGTGTGGTAAGAAGTTCATCATAAAAGCTGTCATTTTGTTATTGCATCTGGAGGTACAACCCAATTTTTTCAAAGATAATATCTCTATGCAGTATGAAATGTTGTATAATAAAAATAATAAATCGCACTGTTATCTTTGTATCACTGGGTCACTTAGCAAGAAATAAAACCAGAGAAGCCTAAGTAAAGAGTAGAAACCGTATTGTTCCAAAAGTCAGAATAATTTCCTTCATTCTGTTTAAATTGCTCATATAAAAATAAAGTTGATTTGTATTATGATCATAAACTTCCCTTAAAGAAGAGATTAAAGCTATGCTGAGGCTGCTTGTTTGAGCATATGCAATGCCTTGCTTAATATACAAATATTTCATTTCTTGACTAAATTCACATTTTTTCATCATTACCTGTGATGTTTTCTCCTTCTGAAGATGACTTTGAAAAGGCTAGTAAACTCAAAAATCAATGTAGCACTTTCACTAATAACTCCTCAAAACATGCTTAGAGCTATTAATCATTTACAGAAAAACTTCTGAAGCCTAAGTATCATGTATTCCAAATTTCATAATACATTAAATAATATGAATACATGTCATGTACATATTGTGTGTAGCCTAGAAAAGATTAAAAATTCACTTTCAATGATTATTGGTAATGAAAATGAGCATAATAATAAATGTAATATGTTTGTGGCACTTTTTACAATAGTTCTCAAATAATATGTTGTTTAATATCTACTCTCCCATTAGACTGCAAGTTTTATGAGTGCGTTCGAACTGTGTGCCCTTCTTCACCGCAATACCCTCATTGCATGACACTGTATGACAGTGTCTGTTATCAATGTTCTCAATAATATTTATTGAATTACCTAAGAAAGAAATAGTTACTCTTCCATAAGGAAGCCTCATTTATGAGTAAGCTGATCACTCGGTTTCACCTCTTGGTTCTCAGACCATACTCTACACTATTTGTGAACAGAGCATAATACGGTTGTTAACTTACAATGTGCAGAAATTATACAGGGTCAGATAATTGCTGGGAATTCACAAGGTATACTCACATAGGCTTCACTAACGGTAAAAGATGTGCTACAACATAAGAAAGAAAGTGCAGGCAAACACAGAAAAGCTGAAAAACTTCCAGGCATTGTTCCCTGGGTCCTTTGCACAGAATGCACTTCAGTCTTGCGAGTTTGAACTACCTAGATACGTACAAGTGATTTTGTTCTCAGGAAACTCAAGGTATGAGTTTACCAAGGGGTATTGTACTGCACTGGTCTGTGTAACAAGTTAAATCAGGTGCAAACTACCCTTCAGTAAAATTTTATAAACAATGTAAGTAATCTAGTACAGGATGCCTCAGGGGACTTTCAGATTTTAAACAAATCATTATAAATCACTAACTGCTACATTTCACCCTTATTTTGGCCAACAAATGCCATGGCTCCAGGCATCCTTGGAGATAAGCATAGATCCAACAAGGACTAGCTTCCTTGCACCAGGTGTACACCACATCCTGAAGGATAGCTTCCCATGCTGGCAGTGTCGTCTTCAAGCTGATACTTCAAAGGCACCTTCAAAAGTCTGTTTCATTACTCAAATAGTCTGGCAGCTCCTGGACTGTGTAGTATTTAATAGGACAATTGGGTCCCATGGTCATAGATGCACACTCTACTTTATTTGCTGTAAAACAAATGTGTGCTCCCTTGGTCCACATGGTTTTATATGGTGCTCCATTTCAGTGAATAAGATACTCTGTAAGTTCTCAAATAGTGTGCCTATTTAACATCCTTTAAATTCTTCTCAGATAAATTTGACTTGAGTTTTCTTGTTTTCAAAGTCTGTAGTCACATATGTAGATAATTTTTTGGTTTTGTCTTACTGGCCATTAATCTTATACTATATGGATCTTATTCATTTCATGCCAAGAGAAAAACTTTATTTCTCTTATTTATATAATTTCATTACAATGTCCCTTATTGAAAGACATTTTCAAATTCATTCGGAGAGAAAAGTTTCATTTCCAATATATGGCCTACCTTTCTCAACAGAAATCATCTAAATATATTCTTTGATTTCTTAATTAATTATCAGGAAGTAAGATACTGTAAGTTTTTCTTTGACTTGTCTGTGCCAGAACTCTCTCTCTAATCTGTATCACACATCTTTCCACCTCACTCCTTTAGCTTTAGCCACAGTGGAAACACCAAGCTATTCCGTGGGCTTTGCACTTGCTCTTGCCTCTAGTTGGAACGTTCTTTCTCACATATTTGCCTAACTTGGTCCCTGATTTCATTCAGGCCTCTGCTGGAAGGCTCCCTCCTTAGAAAGAGACTTCCTGATAATCCTGTCTGAAATATAATATTGCTATCATTCCTCAACCCCTTACTTTGCTACTTTTTAAAATTGACATTGTTTTGAACAGGGTTCCCATGACCAACAATTCATTCAGTAATTTGCTGCAAGGCCTTGCAGGACTGGAAGTAGTCATTCTCAAGGTTATAGTTTATTACATTAAAAGTTTACAGAGCAGGTTCAACAAGGAAAAATGATGAATCAGGTGGTGTCTGGAGGAGATCAGGTGCAGGCTTCTGCAGTTTGCTCCCTTAGAGGTCATACAAGATACACTTATTCCTCTAGCAATGAACTGAAACAACACACATGAGACGTTTCTGTCCAGGGATGCCAGCTTGAGCCTCAGAATCCAGGCTTCATATAGAGGGCTGCTCACACAGGCACATAGCACTTGTGCAAGCAGCCAGCCATAATTACTGAAATTCCAGACCCAGGAGGAAAGCAAGAGTCCACCATATATCATATTGCTTCCACAAAAAAAGCTGGTACAGTACGGTTCAGTGCCACAGGCACTGAAAACAACCTTACCAATTGGTAGCACAGACACTTTTCCAAAGGTTAAGTTCCCAGGGCCAGCCAGGGGTCACCCACACAAGCAAGCTCTCGTGAAGTTAGAAGAGGGGAGCAACATCAGGTCCACTACATTAACTCTTCTCTGGTGAGGAACGTTATCACCACTTGACCTATTATATGTGTATTAGTTTATTAGTTTAAATGTCTACCTCTCCTGCTAGACTCTAAACTCCGTGAGGACAGGGACTTTGTCTCTTTTGTTCAACACCATTATCTCTTATGTTTAGGACAGTGAGTGGTATAGAGGAGTCATTTCAAAGTACTTATTAAATGCAAAAAAGGAATGAACACTCATTGACCTCAGCTTGGTAGGATATATAATATGAAAGACGAAAAAGGGATAAAGATATTGCAGAAGAAGGGGATGTTGGGAGTGATGATTTTATACGTATTGGAAAAGAGATGTGAGTACTTGTGCCTCATTTTGCTCCAAAAAAATAAAGTGAAAATTCAATGCCAGGAAGTAACCTAAACAAAGTAGGTAACAATAATGAAATGTTAGGAAATGGGAGGTGATTATTAGAAGAAAAGGGAACAGCTGTTCACCATATTTTCTGAAATGAGAAAATGGGCTTTAATTTCAAGTTAAATTCATATATGACAAAAGAAAAATGGTTAGGGATGTCAGGGAGCTAAAGTACTTACAGGGAGAGGGTTGAAATCTTTATAGAAACCATTACAGAAAGAAAATATCACTTTTTATCCTGGGGTCTTTAGCTCTGATTTTACCACATTATGGAGTAGACTAACTGATGCTTTTCAAGACCTCTTCAGATCAGAGATTACTGAAATATTCCCATTCCGTCTTCCAACAGTGGCTGTATATATGATAAATATTATTCAGGAATGCATAAGGCATAAAGAAGCATAAAATGCATAGTTCCTCATAGTTTGAGATAAAAAGCAATTTTGAAATTTTGCACAGATATTTCTTTGCTTTTTCAAACTCTGATGTTAATTTATGCTTACTGAAACAAAATACGATGTCTTTGCTGAATCTTGAGTTTAAGGATGTGAGGTGTAAATGATGGAAGAAACTAAATGAAGTAAAATAAGGGATAAAGAAAACTGATGTGCATCTCACAAAAAGTCACATAATTAAAAAAATAAAAAATGATAAATTGCAAATATTGGAAGAAAATAACCTTTATAATTATTGTAGTTGAAAAATAGGACACATGCTATTATATGGATAATTTAGATGTGTTCCATAAATATTATTGATATTGCTATCTATATTTTTTTTTGTAAAAGTAATCTCAGTGAATTTTACCAAGAACTGTTTGATATAACCTACACTTAAAGAAGATAACAATAAAAAGCAGTTTTTAAGGCATCTTAAGAATGTCGAGATTTTATCTACCTGTGTGGATTCTTCTAAAAGTTATTAAAAAACAAAAGAAAAACTGTAAACCTTTCACAAAAGTGCACATTAGAGGTGGGTGATAAAAAGCAAAAATCCCTGAGCTGTTTTGAAGACATCCCTCATACCTAAACACAATGAAGCAGAACAAATGAACTTTCAGCCTTTCCTTGGAAAGAATGAATGATCAGCGATAAGCAACATTTCACAGGAAATACCTTAGTAAGAGAACAGAGAATGCAAGTCTCCTATAGCCCTCAAACATTCACTCCTCAACACCTTTCATCCATTATGCCTCCTGTTTCACTCCCTTTAATTGCAAGCACAAGTTAAACTCTTTTCCTTAAAAAATAGTCCAGAGTCTAGGAACACACAAAGAGAATAAATACAGATTCCTCAAATTAACAGAATAAAAACTTCCCTTTATCCTGTCCAAAGTTGAATATTTTATAAAGACAGTGGTAATTAGGATTGGTGGTGTGTACTTTGTGGGTATGGGCTGTCTCTTAAATGTCAATCTGATTGAAAGTGCTGATTTATAAATACACGAAAAGGTATAATGCACATTTTATGCTGTCAAACTAATTAAACCTTGTGGCCACAAGGACTGGTCCTGGTCAGTCTGGGGATAAAACGTGGTCAAGAAAAATAACTTGACTAATTAGAAAAAATCATTACACGTATTTGCATGCTCCTGGAACAAAAGATTCTGTTCTAGGAAAGAAGTTGTATAGAGATGATGTGGAAAACCCACATTCCCTTCATTTTGATCATTAATAAACACTATTGGGCATCTCATGAGAATAAAGATTTGCCTACTGGCCTGATTCTGAGGATAATTAAATTCTGCATACCTAAAATTGCTCTCTGATTCCAGCTTGGAGAAGTCATTTCTTTTCTATTATGTACTGCTGTTCTAGGCTCTGTAACTCTAGTCGTTCAGCTCAGAGATAACTGCCTTTCAGTGGTGGGCAAAGTATTATTATGCTTCATACGCTACATAGTAAAACACTTTTATATGAAAATTTTTATCATTAATATAGATATTTTGTTCTATTTTCTAGAATGATATAGTTGAGAATATGTATTTACTACATCTTGAGGAAACAAAAATCAGCTAAATTTGCAACATGGTAAATATTTTATAACTCTCATATATATTTGATATAACCAAAATAAGTTATGTGAACAACCACATCAAATATAAATCATTTCCCTAAGAATTTAATATATTAATCAATTGCATTACATTTTTTAATAGGAGTGTTTAATATCAGATTCTCATCCTTCAAACATCACTGGTGTAGAATCTAGTTCATAGCAGCATCCTTGTTTTCTTCCTTAATTCAAACCAAGACTGATTTGAAGAGAGAAACCAGTTTTTCCTCCCAACAGCCCTCTTTCTCATTTCTATTTAAAGCAGAAACTATTACTCTCAGCAAAGTTAAAGCAAATGAGTAATGAGAAGAGTCTGGAAAGGCTGTTTCTTTGTGCTTGCAGTTCGTTATTAGCGCCTTGTCTGCCATTCCACCTTGTCTGGCATATGTTGCTATATGCCAGTATCTAGTTACGATGCTCCCCTGCCTGAAGTCTTTGGCATTATTGAGAGTGAAGTGTAAGTCTGAACATTCTAGCATCACGCAGTTAATTGACCAGGTGCATCTCATTAGAATGATTGGCAGATACATGATGGACCATTGGTGGGAACAGTGGTAACTGAGAAGTCCAGCCACCTAAACAACAGAGCAAGTTCTCCTATCTTCACCACTTTTCTCTTATCATCCAAGAGCTGTGCTGAGCAGACCACTGACATGTCTGCCTCCTGATGGAAGCATATACTGAATATCCGGGTTTAAAATCCAAAAATGGTATAAAGTTTGGTTTATATAAGTATAATTAAATGGAAGCTTTGTGATTATACTTGCTATTCTCCCCAAGAGTATTACCCCCATGCTATTGAAAGTCTGATAAAGTACCACGGCATGAAATTACACTATGTTCTTAATTCCACAAATGTATGTGTTGCCTAGTTTCAATTCCATTTTGCTTTGAAATTCAGTTTCATCTAAATCATAGGTTAAAGGGGACATTGAAAAGCAGTTTTATTATATTTCTAAGTTTCCAACAAAGTTAATGAAGCTCGATACTTCAGTTTGAAAATGAAGGAAAAAAAGTATGTTATTGTAGTTTCATTTTTAAACTGCTGCATAGAGCCAGGAGAAATTATTATAATATCCACATCCTATATACAAACACATACTAATTTTATGAAATTCCTTCCTTTAAAAAATTTTTAATATACATTTTGTTAGTACCTACCATCTAGGGACAAAGCAGTCTTGAATGCAAAATGCCTTGTAGAATAAGATGCATGTTCTTAAAAAATTTATTCAGAATAGCAAATAATTTTACTCTGCTACTTTTATTCAAATTTCTAATGAGGTTTCTGGGGATATCTACTTTCTTACATTTATGGTAAAAACATATTTGCACTTAATGTAACCATGATATTTTAAAAAATCAGAAAATTCGGGCTTCCCTGGTGGCGCAGTGGTTGAGAGTCCGCCTGCCGATGCAGGGGACACGGGTTCGTGCCCCGGTCTGGGAAGATCCCACATGCCGCGGAGCGGCTGGGCCCGTGAGCCATGGCCGCTGAGCCTGCGCGTCCCGAGCCTCTGCTCTGCAACGGGAGAGGCCACGACAGTGAGAGGCCCGTGTACCACAAATAAAGGGAGAAAAAAAAAATCAGAAAATTCATGTACATATTGTTAGTGTTTCACAATATGAATTGGAAATAAGTAAGAGCAGCTTATACTCAAATTTCACCACCTCTTTATGGACAACTTTGAAGACAGTAGGATTCAGAAGGGTATTCATTAAAACTATCCATCACATTCAAAACCCTTGATTTACACAGTGCTAGTTTCCAGAACAAAGAAATCACAAAGGGGATGAACATTTCACATGCTCTATTTATCAGCTGAGTGAGGGCCTTAAATATCATGATTTTGTCAGTAAAACACGAGAAGGTGCTCTCCTGAGTTCTGTTCCTGCTCATCTAGATGTCAACAAAATACTAGAATTATCATTATGAGTCTCTGACAACTATTATAAATGAACCAGAATTTGGAATCACAATGGTAAAGTTTTTTCACAGGATCTACTCAAGTTGATGCCCAAATCAACATATATACCTTATTTTATTCTCACTGGTGTAAGACAGCAGAATGAGACAGGTATCCAAAAGGTCAACCATATTGTTTCTTGAGTTTTAGAAACTATACTGAGTTTTTGAGTAATTTTGGATGCCCAGTAGGTTTTTAAACTTAGGTGATTTAACCAATAAAACATTGGTGGTCAGGTTTGTTCATGTGAACTTGGACAGATATTATTTTTGCTGAAACATATTACCATTTTATTTCCCTAAAGAAACCTCTAACATAGTCTGAATTACAAATGATATGATGTGATGTTGGTGATCAGCCTCTGAACAATACAGGATGGGAGCAGTGGATGGCATGTAGATGGGACACAGCTAGCCAGAGACAGATATTTTATACTCTTCTGTCCCCTTTCATATGTGTCTGAAATCCTCCTGAATAAACATTTTTTAAAAACAATCTTCTACCTTAGGGGTTGCAAACTGGTGGTCGCATGCTGGCTCTGGTCAGCCAACATTTGACCCACACAGTGCTTGAAAACTGGGAAAACCCACATAATAATCAGAGTTTCCAGATTTTCTTAAAAACTAAGATGTGGCAACGAGACAGTATTCCCTCATAATAAACACTTGAATAGTGCAGATAGCAGCCGCTTCCTGTAAGAAAGGACATGCATTTGCTGTAGCCCTGGAGCTCCCTAAGCCCTGGAGCTCCCTAAGTGTTATGTCTGACTGACATCACTTATGTGCATTGTCTCCCTGGCTCTTGAAACCACTTGAAAGTTTAAGTCGGGGAAAGATTTTTCACTTTCTTGTTGAAAGATGCTGCTACTGAGAACCATTCAGTTTTTTATTATGAAGAATACAGGCTCAATGTTACAATCTTTTAATTTTCAAGGAAATCTAGAAACTCAGGTTATATGATATTTCCCAGTTTACAAATAGTGTCCGGGTCAAATATCAGTCACAAAAGTGACGAGTAAATGAGAATATTTTCCAGTGTTCTTAGAGGCATACCCGAATCAATTTGATTGTCTATGAAAGGGCTAAAAATCAAATGCAATGGAGAATACCAAGAAGTTATTTTAGGTCCTGAAATACAGAAGAGAACAACCTTCCTCCTTACCATCCAAGATTTACATGGTGTGCATGAGAGCTTTTGTATCAGTTATTTACTCATTGAGGATTTGTGGTAATTGAAGTGGTTTATTCCTGAGCTTAAATGTTAATCTTGCTATGCTTCAGTCAAAATTTAATCAGCTACTCTGACTGCAGTGACATAATCACATACATATACACACAACACGCACACACCTTACTGCATAGTAAAATATATTTTCCATATCAAGAAACTGTAAATCAAGAATATAAAAGTGACAGGAAAAGAAAGAAATATACCAGTGTTGCAGGGAACAGAAGTAAAACAAGAAAAATGAGTTACAGATGTCATTATATATCATTTATGTTTAAAAGAACTTTTTGTAACATGAATATTCAACTACAAAGCCTTGTTATAAATCAGCCATCATCAGTGAGAGATTTATCTTGCTTGCCTGTGTAATATCATAACTCATTGCTTTATGGGAAGAAAACCATAGAGTAAATTGCTGAATTCATTAAAAACTTATATATTACTGTCTAGGAAAAGACCAATTGATTGAAAACTGCTAAACCAGCTAATAGTCAATTCTTTCACATAGAAATATTTTAATGAGCCTTTATTAAAATAGGTATTTCAGATGCAGTTACAAGAGATAAAATTATGCCATGTCAGGTTAACAATCTGTTATAGTTCACAGCATAATTTTTTGGGAGTTCAACATAAATACAGTGTTTTCTAAAATTTGGTGGTGAAGATTTTTATGCCATCCAGGCTGAGGGACTTTTCTCACTGAAGGAGTATGTATAGACAGGGAATTTCAGTACCAACACTGAACCCCATGCTTACGTTTGGATTAGGCCTACTCACTGTGTACTTTAAGTTTTATTCTCTGGCCATTGGGTCCAGGGAAACCCATTAGTATTTTTTTTTTAAGATGTTGGAGGTAGGAGTTTATTTATTAATTAATTTATTTTTGCTGTGTTGGGTCTTCGTTTCTGTGCGAGGGCTTTCTCTAGTTGTGGTAAGCGGGGGCCACTCTTCATCACGGTGCGTGGGCCTCTATCGCGGCCTCTCTTGTTGCGGAGCACAGGCTCCAGACCGCAGGCTCAGTAGTTGTGGCTCACGGGCCTAGCTGCTCCGCGGCATGTGGGATCCTCCCAGACCAGGGCTCAAACCCGTGTCCCCTGCATTAGCAGGCGGATCCTCAACCACTGGGCCACCAGGGAAGCCCCCCATTAGTATTTTGATTAGAAGGAGAGTGAAAGAGCTACAGGGTAGGTTTCTATGTATCCACTCAAGGAAATGAAAGAAATGCCAACCATGAAAACTTCCCCTCCCAGTTTACATAGTTCAAATGGCATTTATAGGGAGATATGTAACTCTTTTTGAATGTCATGCAGCTCCCTGAACAGACTTTTTAAAAAATAGTCATTCACTTCATACAAGCTAGTCTCTTTTTCTAGACTACTAAAGAAAATATTAAAAATTTACTTAGACTGTAGTACAAATAATTGTTTATGTTTAGTTGGAATTAAATCACTAATACATGTGTGCTATGACTACTTTTGCCTCTGCTGAAACCTAGAAATTGGGAAAAGACAACTGAAAAGGTAACTTCCAGGGTTAAATTAATAAAATACGGCTTTGATGTAGCAAAGATTTTAAGCTAAGCCGTCACTTGCTCTTTTCCATAACAAGGTAAGGTTACCTTAGTAGATGTATACAAATCTGTTAGGTACATCTTATAGGAGCAATTGGGAAGCAATTAAACTTTCAGTATGATGTACTAGTTTCAAAGCTGGATTTTTTTCTCCCAGAAGTTCCACTTTCTTTCTTCACCAATGCCAATCCTCACACTTTGAAAATGGTTTTTTAATTATCAGAATCATTAAGAAATGAGCTGCTACTTCAATCTTCTTAACAATGCTTATGAATTTTCTCATAGAGTGTACCTACAAAAGCCAAGGATAGGTACCTGAAATATCTTCAGTGGCTATCAGGATCAGATGTATTCATGGTTTTTAACTTAGCTAGAGACATAGCATGTTTAATTCTCCTGACTTTCTATCCATCCTCAGAAAAGACCAGCAGGCAATTTCAATGAGCTAAAGATAAGGATCATATTACACTGTTTATAGTCCTCATACATTTTCTCTTACTTTGTTTTACAATTTTGCCCCAAATAATGGTTATATAATTTTTTGGCCCCATCTATCATGGAAGATACTGTTTTGAAGGGATTTTGTTTTTCTAAATTCAGGGCTGATAATACTACTGACAGTAACCTCGCTGGGCTGCCCACAAGCACTGAATTGGGAAGACATTAATTCTGCCACTTACATTTAAAATGGACCAGAAAGTTCACTGTGTCACTGAGTGTCTGGAACAGGGTATGTCAGGCTGTGGGCATTTGAGTCACCTCATATTACCTCTGCTTTAAAGTATTCCATCTATTCTTATGATTCATTAATCAGAATATCTTTTGATAACTTTTGATAACAATGTGAATCAGCTATACATATACATATATCCCCATATCCCTTCACTCTTGCATGTCCCTCCCACCCTCCCTATCCCACCCCTCTAGGTGGTCACAAAGCACCGAGCTGATCTCCCTGTGCTATGCGGCTGCTTCCCACTAACTATTTTACATTAGGTAGTGTATAGTTGTCAATGCTACTCTCTCACTTCATCCCAGCTTACCCACCCCCCTCCCCGCATCCTCAAGTACATTCTCTACGTCTGCGTCTTTAATCCTGTTCTGCCCCTAGGTTCTTCAGAACCTTTTTTTTTTTTTTAGATTCCATATATATGTGTTAGCATATGGTATTTGTTTTCTTCTTTCTGACTTCACTCTGTATGACAGTCTCTAGGTCCATCCACCTCACTACAAATAACTAAATTTTCTTTCTTTTTATGGCTGAGTAATATTCCATTGTATATATGTGCCACTTCTTCTTTATCCATTCATCTGTCGATGGACACTTAGGTTGCCTCCATGTCCTGGCTATTGTAAACAGAGCTGCAGTGAACACTGTGGTACATGACTCTTTTTGAATTATGGTTTTCTCAGGGTATATACCCAGTAGTGGGATTGCTGGGTGGTATGGTAGTGCTATTTTTAGTTTTTTGAGGAACCTCCATACTGTTCTCCACAGTGGCTGTATCAATTTACATTCCCACAAACAGTGCAAGAGGATTCCCTTTTCTCCACACCCTCTCCAGCATTCACTGTTTGTAGATTTTTTGATGATGGCCATTCTGACTGGTGTGGGGTGATACCACATTGTAGTTTTGATTTCAATTTCTCTAATAATTAGTGATGTTGAGCATCTTTTCATGTGTTTGTTCCCAATATGTATACCTTCTTTGGAGAAATGTCTATTTAGGTCTTCTCTCCATTGCTTGTTTCTTGACATTGAGCTTCATGAGTTCCCTCTATATTCTGGAGATTAATCCATTGTCAGTTGCTTCATTTGCAAATATTTTCTCCCATTCTGAGGGCTGTCTTTTCGTATTGTTTATGGTTTCCTTCCTTTGCTGTGCAAAAGCTTTTAAGTTTCATTAGGTCCCATTTGTTTATTTTTGTACTTTATTTCCATTTCTCTAGAAGGTGGGTCAAAAAAGATCTTGCTGTGATTTATGTCAGAGGGGGTTATGCCTCTTTTCCTGTAAGAGTTTTATACTGTCTAGCCTTACATTTAGGTCTTTAATCCATTTTGAGTTTATTTTTGTGTATGGTGTTAGGGAGTGCTCTAATTTCATTCTTTTACATGTAGCTGTCCAATTTTCCCAGCCACTTATTGAAGAGACTGTCTTTTCTCCATTGTATATTCTTGCCTCCTTTATCAAAGATAAGGTGACCATATGTGTGTGGGTTTATCTCTGAGCTTTCTATCCTGTTCCATTGATCTATATTCCTATTTTTGTGCCAGTACCATATTGTCTTGATTACTGTAGCTTTGTAGTATGGTCTGAAATCAGGGAGCCTGATTTCTCCAGCTCCGTTTTTCTTTCTCAAGATTGTCTTGGTTATTGGGGGTCGTTTGTGTTTCTGTACAAATTGTGAAATATTTTGTTTTAGTCCTGTGAAAAATGCCATTGGTAGTTTGACAGGGATTGCACTGAATCTGTAGATTGCTTTGGGTAGTATAATCATTTTCACAATGTTGATACTTCCAATCCAAGAACATGGTATATCTCTCCATCTGTTGTATCATCTTTAATTTCTTTCATCAGAGTCTTATAGTTTTCTGCATACAGGTCTTTTGTCTCCCTAGCTAGGTTTATTCCTAGGTATTTTATGCTTTTTGTTACAGTGGTAAATGGGAGTGTTTCCTTAATTTCTCTTTCAGATTTTTCATCATTAGTGTATAGGAATGCAAGAGATTTCTGTGCATTAATTTTGTATCCTGCTACTTTACCAAATTCATTGATTAGCTCTAGTAGTTTTCTGGTAGCATATTTAGGATTCTCCATGTATAGTATCATGTCATCTGCAAACAGCGACAGCTTTACTTCTTCTTTTCCGATTTGGATTCCTTTTATATCTTTTTCTTCTCTGATTGCTTTGGCTAAAACTTCCAAAAACTATGTTGAATACAAGCGGTGAGAGTGGGCACCTTGTCTTGTTACTGATCTTAGTGGAAATGGTTTCAGTTTTTCACCATTGAGAATGATGTTGGCTGTGGGTTTGTCATATATGGCCTTTATTATGTTGAGGTAGGTTCCCTCTATGCCTATTTTCTGGAGAGTTTTGTTTCATAAATGGGTGTTGAATTTTGTCAAAATCTTTTCTGCATATATTGAGATGATCACATGTCCCTCTCCTTCTATTTGTTAATATGGTTTGGGTATAATGAAGAATCCTTGCATTCTTGGGATAAACCCCACTTGATCATGCGGTATGATCCTTTCAATGTGCTGTTGGATTCTGTTTGCTAGTATTTTGTTGAGGATTTTGGCATCTACATTCATCAGTGATATTGGCCTGTAGTTTTCTTTCTTTGTGACATCTTTGTCTGGTTTTGGTATCAGGGTGATGGAGGCCTTGTAGAATGACTTTGTTAGTGTTCCTCCCTCTGCTATATTTTGGAAGACTTTGAGAAGGATAGGTGTTAGCTCTTCTCTAAATGTTTGATAGAATTTGCCTGTGAAGCCATCTGGTCCTGGGCTTTTTTCTGTTGGAAGATTTTTAATCAGTTTCAATTTCAGTGCTTGTGATTGGTCTGTTTATATTTTCTATTTCTTCCTGGTTAAGTCTCAGAAGGTTGTGCTTTTCTAAGAATTTGTCCAGTTCGTCCAGGTTGTCCATTTTATTGGCATATAGTTGCTTGTAGTAATCTCTCATAATGCTTTGTATTTCTGCAGTGCCTGTTGTTACTTCTCCTTTTTCATTTCTAATTCTATTGAGTCTTCTCCCTTTTTTCCTTGATGAGTCTGGATAATGGTTTATCAATTTTGTTTATCTTCTCAAAGAACCAGCTTTTGTTTTATCAGATCTTTGCTATTGTTTTCTTTGTTTCTATTTCATTTATTTCTGATCTGATCTATATGATTTCTTTCCTTCTGCTAACTTTGTTTTTTTTTGTTGCTGTTGTTCTTCTTTCTCTAATTGCTTTAAGTGTAAGGTTAAGTGGTTTATTTGAGATGTTTCTTGTTTCTTGAGGTAGGATTGTATTACTATAAACTTCCCTCTTAGAACTGCTTTTGCTGCATCCCATAGGTTTTGGGTCATCTTGTTTTCATGGTCATTTGTTTCTAAGTATTTTTTGATTTTCTCTTTGATTTCTTCAGCGATCTCTTGGTTTTTTAGTAGCATATTGTTTAGCCTCCATGTGTTTGTATTTTTTACAGTTTTTTTCCTGTAATTGATATCTAGTCTCATAGCATTGTGGTCGAAAAAGGTACTTGATGTGATTTCAATTTTCTTAAATTTACCAAGGCTTGATTTGTGACCCAAGATATGATCTATCCTGGAGAACGTTCCATAAGCATTTGAGAAGAAAGTGTAGTCTGTTGTTTTTGGATGGAATGTCCTATAAATATCAAGTCCATCTTGTTTAATGTGTCATTTAAAGCTTCTGTTTCCTCATTTATTTTCATTTTGGATGATCTGTCTGTTGGTGAAAGTGGAGTTTTAACTTCCCCTACTCTGATTGTGTTACTGTCGATTTCCCCTTTATGGCTGTTAGCATTTGCCTTATGTATTGAGGTGCTCCTATGTTGGGTGCATAAATATTTACAATTGTTATTTCTTCTTCTTGGATTGATCCCTTGATCATTATGTAGTGTCCTTCTTTGTGTCTTGTAATAGGCTTTATTGTAAAGTCTATTTTGTCTCATATGAGAATTGCTACTCCAGCTTTAGTTTGATTTCCATTTGCATGATATATCTTTTTCCAACCCCTCACTTTCAGTCTGTATGTGTCCCTAAGTCTGAAGTGGGTCTCTTGTAGATAGCAGATATATGTGTCTTGTTTTTGTATCCATTCAGCCAGTCTACGTCTTTTGGTTGGAGCATTTAATCCATTTACATTTCAGGTAATTATCAATATGGTGGTTCCTATTACCATTTTCTTAATTGTTTTGGTTTTGTTATTGTAGGTCTTTTCCTTCTCTTGTGTTTCCTGTCTACAGAAGTTCCTTTAGCATTTGTTGTAAAGCTGGTTTGGTGGTGCTGCATTCTCTTAGCTTTTGCTTCTCTGTAAAGGTTTTAATTTCTCCATCGAATCTGAATGAGAGCCTTGCTGGGTAGAGTAGTCTTGGTTGTATGTTTTTCCCTTTCATCACTTTAAATATGCCCTGCCACTCCCTCCTGGCTTGCAGAATTTCTGCGGAAAGATAAGCTGTTAACCTTATGGGGATTCCCTTGTATGTTATTTGTTGTTTTTCCCTTGCTGTTTTTAATATTTTTTCTTTGTATTTAAATTTTGATAGTTTGATTAATATGTGTCTTGGCGTGTTTCTCCTTGCATTTATCCTGTATGGGACTCTACACTTCCTGGACTTCATTGACTATTTCCTTTCCCATATTAGAGAAGTTTTCAACTATAATCTCTTCAAGTGTTTTCTCAGTCCCTTTCTTTTTCTCGTCTTCTTCTGAGACCCTTATAATTCAAATGTTGGTGTGTTTAACGTTTTCCAGAGTTCTCTGAGACTGTCCTCAATTCTTTTCATTCTTTTTTCATTATTCTGCTCTGCCATAGGTATTTCCCCTATTTTGTCTTCCAGGTCACTTATCCGTTCTTTGACTCAGTTATTGTGCTATTGATTCTAGAGAATTTAAAATTTCATTTTGTGTTTTTCAGCATTTTTTGTTTGCTCTTTAGTAGTTTCTGGGTTCTTGTTAAACGTTTCTTGTATTTTCTCCATTGTAGTTCCAAGATTTTGGGTCACCTTTACTATCATTACTCTGAATTCTTTTTCAGGTAGACTGCCTATTTCCTCTTCAGTTGTTGGGTCTGGTGGGTTTTTACCTTGCTCCTTCATCTGCTGTGTATTTCTCTGTCTTCTCATTTTGTTTAACTTACTGTGTTTGGGATCTACTTTTTGCCGCCTGCAGGATTATAGTTCCCATTGTTTTTGGTGTCTGCACCCAGTGGGTGAGCTTGGTTCAGTGGCTTGTGTAGGCTTCCTGGTGGAAGTGACTGGTGCCTGTGTTCTGGTGGGTGGGGCTGGATCTTGTTTTTCTTGTGGGCAGGACCGTGTCCTGTTGTGTTTTGACGTGTCTGTGAATTTAGTATGATTTTAGGCAGCCTCTCTGCTAATGGGTGGGGTTGTGTTCCTGTCTTGCTAGTTGTTTGGCATGGGGCGTCCAGCAGTGGAGCTTGGTAGCTGTTGGGTGGAGCTGGGTCTTAGCGTTGAGATGGAGATCTCTGTGAGAGCTCCCACCAATTGATTTTACGTGGGGCCAGGAGGTCTCTGGTGGACCAATGTCCTGAACTCGGCTCTCCCATATCAGAGGCTCAAGCCTGACACCAGGCCGGAGCACCAAGACCCTGTCAGGTACACAGCTCAGAAGAAAAGGAAGAAAGAAAGAAAGAAAAATAAACTCAAAAAGTATATATATTATTTTGTTAAAAAAATAATAAAAAAAGAAAAGAGCACCCAAACCAATAAGCAAATCCACTAATGATAACAAGGGCTAAAAACTATGCTAAGATCAATATAATAATCAGAAACAAATCAGTCACAGATAGCAAACCCCACATCTACAGTTGTTCCCAAAGTCTACTGCTCAATTTTTGGATGATTCATTGTCTATTCAGGTATTCCACAGATGCAGGGTAGATCAGGTTGATTGTAGGGATTTAATCTGTGGCTCCTAAGGCTGCTGGGAGAAAATTCCCTTTCTCTTCTTTGTTCGCACAGCTCCTGGGGTTCAGCTTTGGATTTTGCCCTGCCTCTGAGTATAGGTCACCCTCAGGCATCAGTTTCTGCCCAGACAGGACAGGGTTAAAGCAGTGGCTAATTAGGGGGCTCTGGCTCACTCCGGCTGGGTGGAGGGAGGGGTATGGAATGTGTGGCAATCCTGCGGTGGCAGAGGCCGGTGTGACATTGCAACAGCATGATGCGTGCCATGTGTTCTCCCAGAGAAATTGTCTCTGGATCACGGGACCCTGGCAGTGGCGGGCTGCACAGGCTCCTGGGTGTGTGTTGATAGTGACCTGTGCTTGCACACAGGATTCTTGGTGGCTGCAGCAGCAATGTTAGTGTTTCATGCCCATCCCTGGGGTCCAACTTGATAGTTGCAGCTCACGCCCATCTCTGGAGCTTGTTTAGGCAGTGTTCTGCCTTTTGTGGGCAGACAGGGAAGGAATCCCCTCTCCTTGTGCACCCTAAAACAATGGTCTCTTGCCTCTTAGGCAAGTCCAGACTTTTCCCCAAACTCCCTCCTGGCTAGCTGTGGTGCAATAGCCCCCTTCAGGCTGTGTTCACACAGCCAACCCTGGTCCTCTTTCTGGAATCTGACCTCCGAAGCCGGAGCCTCAGCTCCCAGTCCCCACCCGCCCTGCTGGGTTAGCAGACAAGCCTCTCGGGCTAGTGAGTGCTGGTTGGCACTGATCCTCTGTGCGGGAATCTCTCTGCTTTGCTCTCTGCACCCCTATTGCTATGCTCTCCTTTGTGGCTCTGAAGCTTCCCCCCAACCATCTCTGCCAGTGAAGGCTCTTCCTAGTGTGTGGAAACTTTTCCTCCTTCACAGCTCCCTCCCAGAGGTGCAGGTCCCATCCCTCTTCTTTTGTCTCTCTTTTTTCTTTTTTCATTTGCCCTACTGTGGTATGTGGGGATTTTCTTGCCTTTTGGGAAGTCTGAGGTCTTCTGCCAGTGTTCTGTAGGTGTTCTGTAGGAGTTGTCCCACATGTAGATGTATTTTTGATGTATTTGTGGGGAGGAAGGTGATCTCCACATCTTATTCCTCCACCATCTTGAAGGTCCCCCCCGAATTTGGTGTTTGTGATGTCTATCAAGACATGGATATATAATGGTTGTCCAAGTATTGCCATTTCAGTACTTTACTTTAAAAATATAGTTTTATGTTTTACATCAAGGATATGCTTCTAATAAACTCTTTTACTCCCATATACTCTGATTTATTATTTTTTACTTAAAAAAAATTATTTATTTGGTTGCGCCAGGTCTTAGTTGTGGCTCGCCTGCTCCTTAGTTGCAGCACGTGGGCTCCTTAGTTGTAGAATGCAGCCTCCTTCATTGTGGCATGCGAGCTCTTAGTTGTAGCATGCATGCGGGATCTAGTTCCCTGGCCAGGGATCAAACCCATGGTGCGGAGTCTTAACCACTGTGCCACCAGGGAAGTCCCCACTCTGATCTATTCTTGAGATAAATAGAAAGGGCTAGAATTCCAGCTAGTAAAGAATGTCTAGTTATGTGTCAGACATGGTCATCTGCTGTCCTGGGTATCTCACTGCAGACCTTCAGAATCCCTGCCTAGGGGATTAGCTCTTAGAATAAAACACTCACTCACCCCTAAATAAGTGATGGTATAGTGACTTAGAGAGGCTGCTGACAGCAAGAGAGGGGAGGAAAGAAGGGAGAGAATGAAGTCCCCACCAGTGGGTGCTAGACATATTCCTGAGTCTCACATTATATACCATTAGCTAAAACCCTCCCCTTCCATCCTGTAAGACTAATCAAAGCAGTTGGGGATACTATTCTAAAGAATATACAATGATCCTGTTGATGAGCCACATTTTACCTTTTTATTTTCAGAGTGAATTTCAAGGCAGTAATGGCACACAGCTCATTTAACTGTGGAATTCTCTTACTACTGCTTTACTTTCTTTAGCTTGATTAACTTTTACTCTTTGTTATGGTTGGATTGTGTTTGTTGCAAAAAGATATGCTGAAGACCTAACCTCAAGTACTTCAGCATATGATCTAATTGGTAACTAGGGTCTTTACAGAAGTAATCAAGGAAAAATGAGACCATTAAGATGAGCCTAATTCAGTATGGCCAGTGTTTTTATAAAAAGTGGAAATTTGGACCCAGACACTCACAGAGGGAAGCCAGCATGAAGAACCACAGGGAGAAGATGGCCATGTGACTGAAGTGATGCATTCACAGGCCAAGAAATGCCAAGGATTGCCTGCAGACACCAGAAGCCAGAAGAGGCAAGGAAGGATTCTCATGGCCTTGTTGACACCTTGATTTCAGACTTCTAGCCTCCAGACTGTGAACAGTAAGTTCCTGTTATTGTAAGCCATCTGTTATTTTTGGTACTTTGTTACAGCAGCCCTGAGAAACTAATATTTTCCAGTCTTACCCTAAATGCCACATCTTCTGGTAAATATTCCCTGACAACATTCCCCCAAATAATGTCCTCTAGGGCACCAAACTTATATGTGGCATGTGGTAGACAATCAATAAATGTGAATCAAATGAATGAATAAATTGTTTAAAAAATGGATAGCTGTTTAATTCTTAAAGAAGCTGGGAATCCTTGTGGAAAACATTTGTGTGTTAAGGCTTATCCCTACCAATCATTTCCAAGAAGGTAAGGACTGTAGCACTTGAAGTAAAATGTACAGCTCCATTAAATTAAACTATCATTTTAATAGTTACTTCTTATCAGCTATATTTTAATTAAAACTAGAAGTAATTACATTGCTGTCATTGAGTCTGAAGCCTAATTTTAAGAGGAGGAATTTTGATGGGAATTGTTGCAAGTTTCACTCTAAAATATTTCAAAGAAATGAATCACAAAATGTGGCAAAGATGTTGCCTGAAAACCAAAAATGAAGATATTATTCATATTTTATGGTAGCATATCAAGTGGAATTTCTGGAAATTTTATTTGAGTATCAAGTCTTAAAGTTGGTTTTCTAAATCATAATCAAATAGCACTGCAGATCCACCAAGCCTTTCCAGAAAAATTAAGAAATAGTCTCATACTGTGAAACCATACCAGAACTTGGATTTCCTCAAGACTGTTCCAATTTTCCTTATGATGAATTGAGGAACAAAGAGCTTGAGAGATTTACTTAAGGGACAAGTTGATGGGAAACTCAGAGCCAGAGCATGAGCTCTCTGAATCCAAAGCATTCATGTTTTCCATTTCAAGTTATTGCCTCTTCTAAGAGTGCAATGCCCTGTACACATCCTAATAATGTTTAGCCACCTTGTGTCCTAAACCCTCTACTACATGAGGCAAACCAGTTATCCCATTCTAAAGACATTAGGAAACAAATTTATTTTTGAGGGACCAAAAAGCACTCCTTAATTCCTGATGTCTTGACAAAGTCCACTTGTCTCTGCCTCTGGCTGCCACTGTGGCCAAGCTATCATCACTACTCCACTGGATTTTTATACCAAACTTCTACTGACCTGCCTGCTCTCATTGTTGTCCCCAATTACAGCCACCCTCCACCCAAGCCCACTGAGTTTTCACACAGAAGTTGGCGTTCTTTTAAAATCTAAGTTTCATCATGTGAATGTCTTGCTTAAACCTTTAAAATCCTTCCTATTATTTTTGAAATGACGATCAAAATCCTTAACCTGGCTTCCAGACTGAATGATTCCTCACCCCTCCTCATACACACTCTAAACTTACCCTGCACAAATCTCCATTGATCCAGTCACAAGGGTTTCTGGATTTCTCAAAGTGGCAAGCTCTGTCTCACTTCCTCAGAGTGTAGAAGAATTCCCTTCTACCTGAAATGATTTTTGTCACCTAATTTCTTCCTGTGCCTTCTTTACATAATTAGCTTCCATTCATTTTTATATGGTCTTTCCTTAAATGCCATTTTTCCGAAAAGCTTTCCTTGCTCTTTGAAAACGTTGGTTAGGACTCATTTTCTTTCATAGTACTTATCACTCCCAATTATAATTATATTTGTATTGATACGATACTTGGAATCTCTTACTGCCACAAGACGGTCATCTCCCTGAGGGTAAGCACAGGGCTCTTTTGTTCACCAATTAAACCCCCTAACACCTTGCAAGTGCCAGACTCAATAAGTATATAATGAATCAACAAATGAAAGGGAAGACAGCATGAATTAATTGGTGGTTTTCATATCAGCATTCTCAACCATTGTTCCTGAAGGTCACTGCATGAGAATTTCCACATATCTGTGTTGAAATACAGATTCCTAGGCCTGTGGATAGTCTACTGACTCAGACTCTCTAGGCACAGGGCCTTATATCAAAGAAGTGATTCCAGTGTGCTGCTTAGTTTGTGGAATCACTCAGCTAAACAATGTTTCCAACAGTAACCATATGTGAAACTGTGTAAACTCCGAATTCAATCTCTTTACAGAAGAGGGAGTATGTATGTAATTATCCAAGTAACTTGTATAAATATATGAAGAATTACTAGGCTTGGTTTACATGATGTAAAAATGAATAATATAGAACTTATTTGCTTGGAGGAGATCACAAATTATTACATTAGATAGATTTATAGATTACAATAAATTAAAATATTTTTCAATATGTTGAGATGCAACATTAAGTCCAGATTAGAAAGTATGAAGGAAAAACTATGGGGTGTTAAGACCCCAATTTGAATTGAGTCTTAAGAGATGAGTAGGAATAGAGGAAGGAGATTTCTGGAAGATAAAGTAACTAGAAGTTATGGAATCATGAAAGAGCATGGCTGCTTCAAACACTGAGTCAGAATACATGAGAGGCTAGTGTGTAAAGGGCATTTGTAAGCCAAACCAAAGAACTTAGATGAAAATTTTAATCAATATAGTAACATTTACAAAGACAATGACACTGCCTTTCAGGACTTTGTGATGAACAAACTGATCTCTTAGCTGATTTTACAAGCTTAGGTTTTTTTTCCTGCCAACTATGAGACTAGTTGCCTTTGAATTAAAAAATATTATATTTCCCAACAAGAATATTTTTTATTACTATGTATACTAAAATGAAATCTTCAGTCTTCTAATTCTCTGTATAAAATGTCATGTTGGAATTTAAATTGGTATTTAAAGACATCTTCCATCAACAGATGAATGGATAAAGAAGATGTGGCACATATATACAATGGAATATTACTCAGCCATAAAAAGAAATGAAATTGAGTTATTTGTAGTGAGGTGGATGGACCTAGAGTCTGTCATACAGAGTGAAGTAAGTCATAAAGAGAAAAACAAATACCATATGCTAACACATATATAAGGAATCTAAGAAAAAAAAAGGTCATGAAGAACCTAGGGGCAAGACGGGAATAAAGACACAGACCTACTAGAGAATGGACTAGAGGATATGGGGAGGGGGAAGGGTAAGCTGTGACAAAGTGAGAGAGTGGCATGGACATATACACACTACCAAAGGTAAGGTAGATAGCTATTGGGAAGCAGCCGCATAGCACAGGGAGATCAGCTAGGTGCTTTGTGACCACCTAGAGGGGTGGGATAGGGAGGGTGGGGGGGAGACACAAGAGGGAGGAGATATGGTGATGTATGTATATGTATAGCTGATTCACTTTGTTATAAAGCAGAAACTAACACACCATTATAAAGCAATTATATTCCAATAAAGATGTTAAAAAAAATAAAGACATCTATACATTTACCAGTAATAAATTAACAAGAAATACCTGATTAAAAAAAAAGACATCTATACAAAAGTATGCCTTGTATTCTTCAAAATTATAATATATTTAATTTTATATGGACTGCTATCTAGCTATAGAAAATGCACATTTTGTATCGTTGATGTGGAAATGTATCACAATTGTTAACTGAAAAAGGTTATGTAAACAACAGAATGGGCATTCTCTAATTCAATAGTTCTCAGCCCTAGCTGTACTTTAAACCACCTAGAAAGCTTTCTAATTGATAGTAGGCACTCAGTATATGCACCTTGTGTTGATTTAGAGTTCCCTTATTAGTTTAAAAGACTAACAATAAGTATTAAAATCTGTACTATGATAATCTGCTAACATCAGGGGAGAGAGAAAGACCAGAAAAAAATTATATTAACATTTTTTGAAACTTAAGCTCTAAAAGCACACTCCTTGCATATTCTCAACTGACTAAAAGAAATGCTTTAGTTACCTCCATGATAATGTCTGAATTTCTAGTTGTTCTCTTTTAGGGACAAATATTTGTGATTATTTTAAGGATTGTAAAGAAAATTATTTTATACATCATAGTTTGCTCTTGCCAAATTACATTAATTGTTGGACTAATCTCCAACATTTTTCTTTTTCTTTATAGTTTTCTGCACAAATGTCAGCATTTAGTATTACAATGAAAAAGTAAAAAAGAGTATTGTCTGAACGAATTTGTTTCTGTGAGAACCCTGAAATTCAAGCTTGCCACACATTAGTGGCTCTGCCTTGATGTGATGTGTGAGCAAACTACTGTGTGCTGGATTAATATCCATCCCTGAAGAACAGTCTAGAGAAGCTTTCCTACTCAACTGAGCTGCATTCTAAAAATGATTATAATTTATATTTAATCCTTTGAGCTTTATCTCTTTCCAAAATGGCAAGGAGTTTTCCTGTCTCTGACAGTGCTTGGGCATATGAATTAGAGCATTTAAAAAACATAGTTGTGATGAGAAACACATATTTCTTGGTGTAGAAAGAAAGCATGGAATGAATTAGGAAGTTTATTTAAATTCTAAGTGATAAATAATAGCTGTATATTTCTATATACTTCAGCTCTTGATTTTCCTCTTCTGTCTAATGGGAATAATAAGTTTTGCCTTAATTCACAGAGTTACAGTAAGAATACAGGGTTCTACACATATACTGCTATATTAAATAATATGGTACCTTCAGTCCGAAGTCACTTGATATCTGCTCATTCAGTAAATATTTTTTGAAGACATACAATGCGGGTATATTTAATGAATAAAATCTTGACTTCAAAGTCAAACCTTGCTACCTCTTCCTACTTATATGACCTTTTGAAATTAATTTTCTCTCTCTGATTCTCAGTTTTCTCATCAGAAAAGTAGAAGGGGAATAACAATATGTGTCTCAGTAAATTATTGGGAGAATGTAATCGGACAACATGCATTAAAGACAGACTCAAATAGGAATTGAGTAATGACAGCATGTTAGGACGTTCAGGACAGAGTTAACACAGCAGGACTGGTCCTTAGAAGGGCTTGTTTGCAGAGCTGGCCCTTGGCTGGCTTCAGGAAGTTTGGCTTTGAAATGTTCTGTAAACTGATCAAATCTCTGTACTGCTCTGTGTAGACTGTTTGTATAGGCAATGTGATTTATGGTGAACAAATGCTTTCCTTCTGGGAATATCGAATTTTGGTAGCTGTGGCTAGGCAGAGTGCCTATGTGACCAGCCACTAATAAAACCTTGGACTCTGAGTCTCAAACAGACTTTCCTGTGCGGAAGTCGTGTACATTTCACTGGTGGAGGAAGGTGTGTGTTCTGTCGCCCCTTTGAGGAGCACATAGGAAACCTGTGGTGGGATTCATTCAGTCTCTGCGAGATGTGTCTTTTTCCCCTTGCTAATCCTGTTGTGTATTCGTTCTCTGTAGTATTTCACAGCCATAAGTATAATAGCCTTCGAGTCCCCTGAGTCCGTCTAACAAATCGCCAAATATGTGAGTGGCCTTGGGACTCCCAATCCAAGTAGTAGCAATGATGGAATTTGTTAAAACGACCTCCCTTCACAGAAACATGACTAAAGCGTTGTTTGGGGAAAAGAAAGAGGTAGGGTTGCTGAAGCCCTGATGCCTGGATGGCTTTGGAATCACCCATATGTGAAATAGAAGGTGAGCTGTCATCTGTTATGAGAGGTAAAATATACCAACAAAATTGAAAAATGACAAATCTAATCCTAGCTCAATGGATCCCTTGGTTTCTTTTTGCTGTGGTAGCTAAGGTGGCAAAAGATGAAACAAGAAAGAACAGAAAGGGCCTGAAATCCCCAAGATTACACTTTTTAAGGTGGGAAGGAGTAACTTACATTTTCTGAATGGCTACAATGCCTTTACATTTACCAGAATTAAGTTAGTACTAATCTGACCCAGAATTATGATGAATAAATGCATGTTATAATTCCCACAGCAGCCAGGAAGAAAAAAAAAAGAAGAATTAAAATGATGTATTAGACGTCTATTTACTCATATATATATTAAATTATACATACATATATATATATATATCTACCTTGCAGGAGATATCACTGAATATGATTGTTCTTCTAGGGCTTTGAAATTATGAAAATATTAATACAAAACTGAGTTATATGAATATAGACAATTCAAATTAGAATTCAAGTATAATATAAAAGAAATTATTTATTCAACAGTGTCTTCAAAGTGTACATCACATTTAAACAAGATTTAAATTTAATATCTATTTATAACATTCAATATTCTTATGAATTAAGAATATTGAAATTTCTATTTAAAAAATAAAATTGTAATTTTATGACTGGAAGAGACCTTAACAACAAGTTCTTCATTTATAAATAAGGACTGTCAGAGACTATCAGGACATCCATAATTTGCCAAAAATCAATTTGTCCCATTCCACTGCTTTTTCCAGAAAAATATGTACCTCTTGTTTCACAATAAACGGCTCCCTTAAAAGTGTGTATATCTAATTTATTTTTGAAATATTTTAATAGTTTCATGAAGTTAATACTTCAGTATTAAAATTCTCCTTGCTTTAGGCTTTTTGCCAAATGGTTAATCATGTGCCATTGCAACCAAAAACCATAACAAACAACGTTAACAGCCATTTTGCTGCTCAAACACCTCCCCTACTGAAAATCCGCTTTCAAATAATTTAGAAAATTTTTTACATTGAAAATAATAAAACTTTAATTTACTTGGTTTATAAAGTTCCTATTTTATGAGTTAGAGTGAAATTATCTATATTTAGAACTAAGCAAATGTTAAACACTAGCTGCAATTCGTTAATAACATTAATGTACAATAGAACCCAACAAATTATCCCCAACAACTTACAGCATTTTTTCACCTTTAAGACTTTATTGAGAACATTAATTAAATAAATCGCCCTTTTGCACTATAGCTACATGAGCATTCATGACTTGAAGTTCATGAAGCAGTATAATTTGGGGTGGGTGTGAGAGGAACAGTATGTGTGAAGATGTCCTTGGGCTTGGACTCACAGTGAAACACTTCAGAATGTGACAATTTCCTTCCTTAACAAATCATGCAATTTCCAGTGTCATCCTTCAGGTGGATGACACTGCTCAGTTGGATTATCACTCATGCAGCTTTCTGCCATAAAAAGATTGGTTCCTGAGAGTTGTAAAGTTCAAGAGGCTGAACAAAATAGAAAGGAGGAAAAGAGGAGGAAAAAAAAAGTTTTAGAGTGTTCGTGAAGCCCTCTTCAGGCTGTTGGATGTACTGGGAGTGAGAAGCATACCTTTGTTGTGCGTCAAGGTGAAAGGACTTCCCGGTGATCACTAGAAAATGTGTGCATGGGTAAGCTGGAGTGCCTCTTCAGGCTGTTGGATGTACTGGGAGTGAGAAGCATACCTTTGTTGTGCGTCAAGGTGAAAGGACTTCCCGGTGATCACTAGAAAATGTGTGCATGGGTAAGCTGGAGTGCCTCTCAGGCACGCTCTGAGTACTAGTTCTTTAGCTTGTCTAGTCTTAATTTTTATTTTTAACTGTAAACAGAGATTGTTCAGTTATATTTGTATCAAACAGATTAACTAATAGAAGCCATGTTTGAAATCTTTAGAATCTGGTAACATTTCAAAATACCACATAGATAAAGCCATACATAGAGAGAAACTTGAAGCTTTTAAATACTTACATTAGAAAATAAATAATCTTAAATCAGTAACCTAAAATTCTCTATTAAAAATGAGAATAAAATATAAAAATCACCAAAATCTATGTAGTAGCCAAGTGATAGAGAAAAAAGATAAGGGTAAAATTAAACACTAAGTTTTCCCAAGGGTTCTTTAAAACTTTGTATTCAACTGCATGTGTTTCACTATGCAGTGTGTTACTGTACAATAATGTAAATTTCCTCTGTAAAGAGCACAATAATGTAAACTTCCTCTCCTACATACTGGATAAATGGAAAGGCATTGCTGAGAAATAAACAAGCCACAGCTACACTACTTGAATTTTATGCCCAGGGTCACGACTGGCTCAAAATCCAAAGTTCTTATCCGCCACCAAGAACTTACTCTCTAAATTTAAAGACATTCCTGATTTCATTATTTGAAAGTATACTTGCCACTAGCCCAAGGTTTGATGAATATTATGAGCAACTCAAAGCTCGGCTTAACATTATGTTGATTTTTGCAACTCAGCACTCATTAAATATTGCTTGACTGAAAGAATAAATGGATGAGTATATACATTAATAAATTTAAAGGAAGGATCATTTTTAGGGAGTATGATTTTATTTCCTTCTCATTTATATTCAAATGCTTTTAACAGAAGTTTGAAATTATCTTTCTCTGATTTCATCTCATTAGTTTTGAGTGATCTTAATGCCACTCTAAATACATATACATATACATATATACTATGTTTCTAATAAGCGTGCCTCATAATTATTTCTCTATACATGCATTTGTACATTTTTGATTGTACTGGATATTCATATGAAAATGAAAAATTCTTTCAAAAACTATCAACTTCAAGCATCTGCTTGGATTGTTCAATATTAAAATTTGGGTCTTAACCCATGGCCTAGAACTCTATTTAGTAGCTTTGACTCAGTCAACTGAACAAGTTCTTGCTGCACATTTTGTGGCTTCTTAGGTCAGCTTCAAATGCCTGTTTGCTTTGATATTGGTCTCTTAGAGTTGGTACCTTCTAAATATCACAAAATTGGCACGGATAAGGAAAAAATAGCCCAGTCTTTTAAAATATATGTACATGAGATCCATTATGATGCTCATTTGGGAATTTTGTCTGCACTTTAGTTAAATTTAATAGATCTGAGGCTTCCTTATTCCTGGTTCCTAAAATGAATCTGCAAGTCAGATCCACAATCATTAAATGTAATTTAATCAATCTTCAAAAATCATAAAAGCTCTAAAACCAAATTTTAAAAGAATTTGTGGCAAATGTGACCTCAACTGATATATGAGTATTAGTGTGAGGAGTTGAATATTCATATATTAAAACTATGGACCATATAACAGCTTTTATTTTGCTCACTGATTTGCAAAGAAGGACCCATTTTGATTAATCTGGAAGCCTAACCATAGATTTGGATTTCTGGGATCATTATGATTGACTTTTTAAAAGTCAGATCTGATGTATTTCGATTATATAGACATGGCTTGAAATATATGTATCAAGACAAGCAGATGGTCATAAGAGACCCCAATATATTTACTGGACATTTGTAGTTTTTATTTCTCTAAAGGTCCAAGGGGAGAATCTGCAGCTAAGATCAACTTTCTAGGAGACTGGGTAGTGTGTAAGAGGTGGGAAAGCTCTTTTTGCTTACAGGCTTGTTTCCAGCTTCACCGAAGGTCATTGTATATAAGCTCAAATTCATCTAAGCCCTGACATCTTCATGTATACTTGGCCTTCATACTCAGATACCTTGGTGTCTAAACCTTGCTCTGTTTAAACCATATGTATTAGGTATTTCTAACATATATTGTAAGAAAATAGAATAGGAGGAAGAAAGAGTCCCCCTCACTTAGGGCTCTAAGCTCTAAGCAGCTCCACGTTTGGCAGCATAGAGCTGGCCCAGTTTAATCCTGGAAACTAGGAATGAGAGCAGCTGGATCCTTTCACCTCATCTAGAGTGTTCACAGGAGTCCTGATTGAGCATCACAATGGATCAATTGATCAGATTTTTTTACTTCCTTGTGTTTTTTTCCTTATCAATACTGTCCTATTTAGAGATTTAGAGGGAAGTGACAGTAAATATTCGTATCAGTGCCAACATGTGCTCATAGCTGGCCTAGGGACCTAGTTACAAAATGAACCACAAGAACTTCTTTTCAGATGACCTAGTCAAAGATACTAAATACCTAGTAACCATGTGCTTCTCTTTCCACTATGTGATTTTTTTCCCAATAAAACCTATATATTTACAGAATATATACTGTGACTTGTTAGACCTGTGTGGGCTTAATTATACCAAACCAAGATATTTAGTCCCTTCAGTATTATTCAGTAAATCATAATTAAGTTAATAAATGTACAATTGATGAACAAATCTACATAATTATGTATGTAAATTTTATTTTAATGAAACTACCATCATATCATCATACCCATATTTTCAAGCAATTGATAACTTTTAAAGAGATCAGGTTTGGAATTAATTCTGCTCATATATACTTAAAAAAAAACTTTTTAAAAGAAATGCCTACAGTATTATTTTATGAACTACAGAACTCTAGTACCATTACTTCATAGTTATTCTTACTTTTGTAATGGTATTACCAAGTATAATTATCCATGTTGTGATTCAGTCATTAATTTTGATGAAAAATCAAATTTCCTGCTAGGCGAAGAATTTGTACACACTAAGAATATGTCTAAGAAGATTTTACAGACTTAAGGCATTTTCAAAACTAGATCACTACCGATAATTCTGTAGTAATTTTGTGAATATTCTCCTTATGAACCAACTAAATTCAGTAAGAGACAATTCCTCATTATTGCCAATCAGAGTTTCTGCTGCCACTGCTTTGGGAATTATTGCCATGGAAGACAGAACCAAGAGCCTACCCACCACCGTTGCAACAGAAAGAGGGGTCCTCACTTCTCACTCATTGCAGTCTCCTTCCAGAAACTGTGAGAGCAACATTGCAGCTAGGCCAGGCCTGAACTTACCCATCCTTGTCCTTACTTGCACTTACCTCTGTCAGTCTTAGGTTTTCCAGGCTATTTTTGCTGATATAAGACACAGTCCATGCTTCGTCCCAGTTGAGATTCTTTCCTTCAGATATTCCTGTGAATTTGTAGATACACATAAAGTCAGGGAAAAGAAGACAGTTCATTTAACTATACATCAAGTATATTTGAATCTTAGATCTAATCCAATTAATCCTAAAGCACTCACATACATTGACATGAAATACATAAATCCTATCTACAATGACAATGAGAAGTGATTTTACAGCATTATATTGAGCTCATACGCCAACATTTTAACAGTTTCTATGCCAGTCACTGTTCTAAGTGTTTTACACATATTACCATATTTAACATTTAGAATGACACTTTATGGAAGATACCAACATACCCAGATGAGAAAACTAAAGAACAAAGAATCTAAGTAATTGCTCAACTTATAGCTAATTAAAAGGCAGAGCCAGGATTTAAAATTGAGCATTCCAGGTCTAGAATATGCACTTTTAGCCACTATACTATACTCAATTACAATATATATAAAATGTCGTTGCAACCAAAAACCGTAACAAACAACGTAACAGCCATTTTGCTGCTCAAAAAGTTAATTACAGCTCTATATCTTCCATGAAACATGGTAGGATTGCTTTTTCATTCTCCTTTGTAAGTGTTTGGTATTTCCATGTAGTTCTGGTAAATAAATCTTGTATCTCATTTTCAGGCTTGATATTTATTATTTTTTTTAACATCTTTATTGGAGTATAAGGGCTTTACAATGCTGTGTTAGTTTCTGATTTTAACAAACTGAATCAGCTATACATATATCGCCATATCTCTTCCCTTTTGCGTCTCCCTCCCATCCTCCCTATCCCACACCTCTAGGTGGTCACAAAGCACTGAGCTGATCTCCCTGTGCTATGTGGCTGCTTCCCACTAGCTATCAGTTTTACATTTGGTAGTGTATCTATGTCTGTGCAACTCTCCCACTTCTTCCCAGCTTACCATTCCCCCTCCCTGTGTCCTCAAGTTCATTCTCTACGTCTGCATCTTTATTCCTGCCCTGCCCCTAGGTTCTTCAGAACGCCCCCCTTTTTTTTTAGATTCCATATATATGTGTTAGCATAAGGTATTTCTTTTTCTCTTACTGACTTACTTCACTCTGTAGGACAGATTCTAGTCCATCCACCTGACTAAAAATAACTCAATTTCGTATCTTTTTACGGCTGAGTAATATTCCATTGTATATATGTGCCACATCTTCTTTACCATTCATCTGTCAGTGGACACTTAGGTTGCTTCCATGTCCTGGCTATTGTAAATACTGCTGCAAAAGAGTCATGTACCACAGTGTTCAGGCCTGATATTTAATTGCCTGTGTGAGACCCTTTGACACAGAGAGGGAAACATCCAAGATGGTGGATACTCCATCTGTCTGTATTTTTTTTAGTAATTAATCAGGAACTGTTCCTCTCAATTTGTGAGGAAATATAGTTGAACAAAAATCAAAATTGTATTACTTTAAGGCATACAAATTTAGGGATTGCTTGTTAGAAACAGTAAAATCTAAATACACTTCATGTTTCTGATATGAGTATAACAAAAAATGTAAACAAAACATGCTAAGCAATAAACTTAATAATTCTAAAACTTTCATCAGAATTAAAAGATGACAAATATTTTCTATCAAATATAATTTTATATTTATTAAATAATTTCATGTCTCTGTACGTTGCTAGTAAATGATTTCTTGCTTCTATTACCATCGTTGAAGTAAAATTTAAAGTGTCTAATGTCAAAAGACTAAGAACATAAAATAGGTAAATGGTTTATTATCAGAAGACTAGCTCACTTAAAGCACAATAAAATTTTTGGACTGTAATGATCTAACTTAATCCATCGACAAGTAGGTATTAGCTTCCTGATGTATGCTCATTACTGCTGATCTAGGAATTAAGACAGATAAAAAAGAAGTTTTAGAAAAGTAGCCAGATATCCATAAGATTTTTCAAGTTCTATTTTATAGATAAAGATTGGATATGATGCATCGAAGACTGGAATAACAGTTTCTGGAGCCAAGAAATTTATCACTAATAACTCAAAATGTCATTTTCTTTTGAAATATGTTATCAATTGGTTTTAAGTAATTTTAAAATGCTATATGTGTTTGTTTAATTTTAAAATGTTAGTTCTATATAAATTATAGAACAAATAATTTTTCCATAGTTAACTAAAAAAGGTGGATTTTCCCTCCCAAAAGAACTGTAATTAACAAATGTATATATTTTATCATTAGGAATGAATTAGAAATATACCAACTTTCCTTTGGCTACTTAAACACTTATTTCATGGGGAAATATCTATGCAGAGGTTTTAAAAATACTGTTGAAAAAAGATAAATTTCCTCATAACACAGTTTATGTAAAGTTATATATCTCACCTTCTGAAGGTATCTGTCAACTAATGGTTTTTATGGACAGAGATAATTCAAGTCATGTCACTGGTACAATTCTGGACAACATATTCACCCAAATAAAATAAGTTTAGTTTGTCAAGGAAAACAGTTGGGAAATAAACATGATAGCAAGATTTCCAGTCTCACAGAAAAAACAATTACTGTGTTTGTTGTACAAATAATACCTCTCCAATTTTCCTACAGCTCTCTTGTCGTTTAGGAGTGAAAGCTTTATGTGTTGCTACCAAAGTCATTTCCTTAAATTCTTTTGTAACATTTGCTTTTATAGGAAGTGAAATATATTCTACTTTTTAGTTTTTTAATGGGAACCATATGGTAACAAGAGTAAAGCTGATGAAGCTAGAATTAGTGGAATTAGAGAGGACAGAAGGTAGACCTGAACTAAGTTATAGAAATGTGACTATTGAGTATCTCTTATTAGTGGAAATGTATTTATGTTTAGATAATCATACAATGAAAAAAATTATTTATGAACAATTTTTACACTGAAATTTGAGAGAGATGAAATATCTTCCCAAGCCCTCGTTTTTGGAAGGTTTTATTTTTATTCTCTTTGTTATTAGTTAAGTGTAAACATCATTTCCCTTTTTGTCCCTTGTCTTCCTCTGATCTAATTTCTTTTTTGTACAAAGTCACTGTAGGGAAGAAGGGGCAGAAAACTATGTTAAAAGGTAAAATGAGGCACATCAAAATATTCAACAGTTTATTGGAGCTTACATGGATTGGAATCTGGCAGCATGAAACCAAAGGTGAAGGAGTGTTCCACTAAGAGGAGATAGAGGCAAGGTTTTTATAGAGAAGTCAGTGAAGCAAAGCAAATCAATTCTTTGATTAGTTATAGCTTAAGCAGTTGCCTTATGTTGTAAAGCCTAGTTCGTTGTTTATGACTGGTTGTTCTTGAGTTTCACTTTCTTACATTCTAGTGCATGGACTCTGGCTCAAGTTTTGGTTTGCTTATGGGCTACCAAGGCATTAGAGCCCCTTCAGTCTAATGGCCTCCTTATTTAATTGTTTTAACAATTCATACTTGAATTGTGAACAGAGCTTGTTTAGGAACAAAAACAGGAGGAAAAAAATAATTTCACTATCCATCCTCTTCCTCAATCTTGAAGAAATATTATTTTGAAAATTGCTGTTTGTACAGTCAGTGTTTTCATCCACTTCACTTGGATTCTCACACAGCTACATTTTTTTAAATGTTGTGGGAGTACTTATAAATCAAATATTAGAAAATAAAATTTACCAATGGAACAACCAAAACATGTTGCTCCCCAACATGTTGTGCTAGCCCTTTGGCGAGATAAAGGGAAGGACTCACACTTTTCTGCCCTAGAGGAGTTTTGTAATTTTGGAGAGATAAAACACCCAAATACAATGAATCAGGGACTACAGTGTAGCCAACAGCACAGCCTGTGATCCTAGAAGGCTTATTCTCTTCCACCTTTCTGACACAGTTTCAATCTAATATTCAAACAATATACTATATTGATTAAAAAAATTGGCTTTGGACCACCCAGACCTGCCTGATGGTCCAGTGGTTAAGATTCCGTGCTCCCAGTGCAGGGGGCCGGGTTTGATAGTTGGTCAGGGAACTAGATCCCACATGCATGCCACAAATAAGAATCCACATGCTGCAACTAAAAGATACTGCATGCCCCAACAAAGGTGCTGCACATGGCAACAAAGATCCCATGTGCTGCAACTAGACCCAGCACAGCCAAATAAATCGATATTAAAAAAATAAAAAAGGAACCACTGATACCACTTCCTGGATATATAAACTTGGATAAATTACTTATAATCCTTAAATTTTAGTTGCCTTATCTGAAAAATGGAGATAATGATAGTACTAACCACACTGGAGTTTTGAAGAATAAAATAGGATAATTACAAAAATTTTTTAGCTCATAGCCTCACACATAGTAAATGTTCAAATAATTATTAATTTGTTGTCATAATTAATAATAGGATGACTCTTTCATTTACTGCCAGAATTAAGTCCATTCTAGATAAGCCTGCACTGTGTGTGAGAGGAAATCAATATATGTATATTGGATCACCAGCAATTGCATAATGATTTAGCTATCTATGCTCAAGTCAACAATAGCTCCTCAAGGCACAATTGTCCATTTTCAGTTTTCTTGTTATCTCCAGAGATACACTTTCACTTAGCTATGGTGGTCAATCCATCAGATATACGGTAACCAGAAAGCCTAGATTTCCTGTTATTTTCATTATTTTTCCTGCTTTCTATAATACGGACTTGTTTTTAATAAGAAATAAGTGAGTTCAAGAGAATTACAGTCATGTTTATTCCTCTTCTGCTATGCATGTTAAATCCTTCGTAATGTTCTACCTGGTATTTCTGTGGGATCTAAACTGTGGGCCAGTTATTTTGTGAAGCAACATTGAGTTGGATGTATATTTGGACAGATTTTTTTTTTCAGTGAAACAACACATCAGAGATAAAAATGTTAACACGGTAGAAAAAACAGAGATTTTAGTTATTCTGATAATCTGCAAAGTATTTCATCTTCGGATAGTTCTGAAAAAAATGATGTGTGCCTAACACTTAGCTTTTGAGTTATCAGATATAAAGATTTTTAAAGTTGGCGTTACAAATGTGCTCAAGGGCCTTCCCTGTTGGTGCAGTGGATGAGACTCTGCATTCCAAATGCAGGGGGCCCAGGTTCAATCCCTGGTCAGGGAACTAGATCTCACGTGCATGCCACAACTAAGAGTTCACATGCCACAACTAAGGAAGCTGCCTGCCACAACTAAGACCAAGTGCAACCAAATAAACAAACATTAAAAAAAAAAAGAAAGGTGCTCGCAATGGATATCAATGGGCAAAAATGTAGCTGATTCAAGATTCATGGATTAAATTCAAATATTTACTTATTTGCAAAATAATAGCAGTAGTTTCCTTCAATTCAAAGTACATATGTTTTTCACCTATCCTTCTCAAACTCTTCCAAAGTATAGCAGAGGGAGAAACACTCCCAAACTTATTCTACGAAGCCACCATCATGCTGATACCAAAACAAGACGAAGATGCCACAAGAAAAGAAAACTATAGGCCAATAACACTGATGAACATAGATGCAAAAATCCTCAACAAAATACTAGCAAACAGAATCCAACAGCACATTAAAAGGATCATACACCATGATCAAGTGGGGTTTATCCCAGGAATGCAAGGATTCTTCAATATACGCAAATCAATCAACGTGATACACCATATTAACAAACTGAAGCAATCCCACTACTAGGCATATACCCTGAGAAAACCGAAATTCAAAAAGAGTCATGTACCAAAATGTTCATCGCAGCTCTATTTACAATAGCCCGGAGATGGAAACAACCTAAGTGCCCATCATCGGATGAATGGATAAAGAAGATGTGGCACATATATACAATGGAATATTACTCAGCCATAAAAAGAAACGAAATTGAGCTATTTGTAATGAGGTGGATAGACCTAGAGTCTGTCATACACAGTGAAGTAAGTCAGAAAGAAAAAGACAAATACAGTATGCTAACACATATATATGGAATTTAAGAAAAAAAAATGTCATGAAGAACCTAGGGGTAAGGCAGGAATAAAGACGCAGACCTCCTAGAGAACGGACTTGAGGTTATGGGGAGGGGGAAGGGTGAGCTGTGACGGACGAGAGAGAGTCATGGACATATACACACTAACAAACGTAGTAAGGTAGATAGCTAGTGGGAAGCAGCCGCATGGCACAGGGATATTGGCTCGGTGCTTTGTGACAGCCTGGAGGGGTGGGATAGGGAGGGTGGGAGGGAGGGAGACGCAAGAGGGAGGAGATATGGGAACATATGTATATGTATAACTGATTCACTTTGTTATAAAGCAGAAACTAACACACCATTGTAAAGTAATTATACCCCAATAAAGATGTTTAAAAAAAAAAAAAAACAAACTGAAGGAGAAAAACCATATGATCATCTCAATAGATGCAGAGAAAGCTTTCAACAAAATTCAATACCCATTTATGATAAAAACCCTCCAGAAAATAGGCATAGAGGGAACTTACCTCAAAGTAATAAAGGCCATGTATGACAAACCCACAGCCAACATTGTCCTCAATGGTGAAAAACAGAAACCATTTCCACTAAGATCAGTAACAAGACAAGGTTGCCCACTCTCAACACTATTATTCAACATAGTTTTGGAAGTTTTAGCCAAAGCAATCATAGAAGAAAAAGAAATAAAAGGAATCCAAATCAGAAAAGAAGTAAAGCTGTCACTGTCACTGTTTACAGATGACATGATACTATACATGGAGAATCCTAGATATGCTACTACAGAAAACTACTAGAGCTGATCAATGAATTTGGTAAAGTAGCAGGATCCAAAATTAATGCACAGAAATCTCTTGCATTCCTACACACTAATGATGAAAAATCTGAAAGAGAAATAAAGGAAACACTCCCATTTACCATTGCAACAAAAAGAATAAAATACCTAGGAATAAACCTACCTAGGGAGACAAAAGACCATTATTCAGAAAACTATAAGACACTGATGAAAGAAATTAAAGATGATACAACAGATGGAGAGATATACCGTGTTCTTGGATTGGAAGAATCAACATTGTGAAAATGACTATACTACCCAAAGCAATCTACAGATTCAATGCAATCCCTATCAAACTATCACTGGCATTTTTCACAGAACTAGAAGAAAAAATTTCACAATTTGTATGGAAACACAAAAGACCCTGAACAGCCAAAGCAATATTGAGAAAGAAAAACATAGCTGGAGGAATCAGGCTCCCTGACTTCAGACTATACTACAGAAGTTACAGTAATCAAGATAGTATGGTACTGGCACAAAAACAGAAATAGAGATCAATGGAACAGGATAGAAGGTCCAAAGATAAACCCATGCACATATGGTCACTGTATTTTTGATAAAGAAGGCAATAATATACAAGGAAGAAAAGACAGCCTCTTCAATAAGTGGTGCTGGGAAAACTGGACAGCTACACATAAAAGAATGAAATTAGAACATCCCCTAACACCATACACAAAAATAAACTCAAAATGGATTCTTTAATATAAGGCTAGACACTATAAAACTCTTAGAGGAAAACATAGGCAGAACACTCCATGACATAAATCACAGCAAGCTCTTTTTTGACCCACCTCCTAGAGAAATGGAAATAAAAACAGAAATAAACAAATGGGACCTAATGAAACTTCAAAGCTTTTGCACAGCAAAGCAAGGAACAAGACGAAAATACAACCCTCAGAAGGGGAGAAAACATTTGCAAGTGAAGCAACTGATAAAGGATTAATTTCCAAAATATACAAGCAGCTCATGCAGCTCAATGTCAAAAAACAAACCACCCAGTCCAAAAATGGGCAGAAGACCTAAATAGACATTTCTCCAGAGAAGATATACAGATTGCCAACAAACACATGAAAGAATGCTCAACATCATTAATCATTAGAGAAAGGCAAATCAAAACTACAATGAGGTATCACCTCACACCAGTCAGAATGGCCATCATCAAAAAATCTACAAACAATAAATGCTGGAGAAGATGTGGAGAAAAAGGAACCCTCTTGTAATGTTTGTGGGAATGTAAATTGATACAGCCACTATGGAGAACAGTATGGAGGTTCCTCAAAAAACTAAAAATAGAACTATCGTACCACCCAGGAATCCCACTACTGGGCATATACCCTGAGAAAACCATAATTCTAAAAGAGTCATGTACCACAATGTTCATTGCAGCTCTATTTACGATAGCCAGGACATGGAAGCAACTTAAGTGTCCATCGACAGATGAATGGATAAAGAAGATGTGGCACATATATACAATGGAATATTACTCAGCCATAAAAATAATGAAATTGAGTTATTTGTAGTTAGGTGGATGGTCCTAGAGACTGTCATACAGAGTGAAGTAAGTCAGAAAGAGAAAAACAAATACCGTATGCTAACACATATATATGGAATCTAAAAAAGAAAAAAAAAAGGTCCCAAAGAACCAAAGGGAAGGACAGGAATAAAGAGGCAGTCATAGAGAATGGACTTGAGGACACGGGGAGGGCAAAGGGTAAGCTGGGATGAAGTGAAAGAGTGGCATGGACATATATACACTACCAAATGTAAAACAGATAGCTAGTGGGAAGCAGCCGCATAGCACAGGGAGATCAGCTTGGTGCTTTCTGTCCACCTTGAGAGGCGCGATAGGGAGGGTGGGAGGGAGACGCAAGAGGGAGGAGATATGGGGATATATGTATATGTATGCTTGATTAACTTTGTTATGCAGCAGAAATTAACACACCATTTTAAAGCAATTATACTGCAATAAAGATGTTAAAAAAAAGAATAAATATATTCAAAGGAGAATTTATAAAGTAGCCATTTTACAAAGCAAAGCAATAAATGACAAGTTCCCACAGATGGATGACCTAAAGCAGGCACCTAAGTGGGCAGCGAAACTATTAACTCCCTGCTGTGCGACAAGCAGTCGTTCAAGTGAATTCTTTTTTATCTACTATGAAGAGAGGGAGTTTTCAAGACTGAAGGGATTCTCCCAGGGCAGCAGGTGGTAGAGCAGATTTTGGTCCACCTCCCCACCCTCTTCTTGGGCACAGACAGAGAAAGACATCATTTTCCTATCATAGAGGCAACATGAAAGCAGGAATTTTCTGTATACTGAGAGCTTGGATCATCTTTTATCTATTCCACTCTAAGGCCAGTTCATGATCAAAGAACCATTTCCAACCTCCCTTCTACCCGTCATCTCCAATCAGCAGTGGAAGTAGAGCGACCTGAGTGACTGAATATAGAAGCAGAAAATAGAGCCAGACAAAGATTCTCAGTGGGACAGAAAACCATTTAAGGGGGCTGAGAGTTAATAGGGCAAGAGAAGAGAAAGGAATCTAGAAAAAAAAAAGTTTTGCTCGCTAAGAAGGTATAGCCAAATAGGTTCGAAGGTAGAGAATTAATGTCCTAAGTTTTATGGAGAAAAGGAGCCTGGTGGGGATGTGAGTGTGGGACTGTTTTATGGTGTAAGAAACTGTTCCCACATCTCCAACACTCTGTGGACTTTATGGATAATATTTGAACCCAACATAAAGGAATTTTTTTCCTTCCCCATTCCAAAAGAAACCCAAAAAACAAAGTACATATGTTTTTTATATATTAACAGATGTTTTTAGATTCACAGAATTGTAGAGCTGGCCTATAAGGAACTTTAACAGCAATCTAATTTAACCCCTTCATTTTGCAATAAAATAGGTAAACTCAAGAGATTTATGAGAGATGCCCAAGGTCACACAACCAGCTTGAGGCAGGGCCTGAACTGTAATCTAGATCACCTGATTTCCAATTCTGTGATACTCAAATGAGAGGACAAAGATGGATGCTCCAAATGTTTCAGAAAGGCCAGTGATTTCAAGACAGTTTTGTAGTTCTCAGTCATCAATCTCACTTACTGCCAAACTTTTCAGGGGAGCTGGTATTATAGACGCAGCATTTATACTCAAAAATGCCAACTGTAACCACAATTGCTTTATGGAAGGAATGGAAACAGAGAGCTCTCTTTACATTATGCAGCCATTATCTAAGATTATTCATTATACTTGCAGTGTTACCAGAACATTTCATGGGTTACCAGTAAAGCCTGAGATTTAAGTAATTTAAGTTTTCTGTTAATCATATTATTCATCATCTTTTCCTATTGAAACATTTACCTGAAAGAGTCAAAGCTGTCAATATGCGAGGCAACAGCTAATGAGAACGTGATCACTCAAACAACCAGAAACTATAAGTTTTCTCTGTGTTCACTAGTCGTGAACTGAAAATGGTCCACATTTTATATCCATTATTTTAGAAAGTCAAAATTCAAGTATTTGCTTTTTTTGATGCAAAATATTTATTATTATTCTTTCTGAGGATCTATTTTGGGTTTATATATGGCTTTATAAAGAATACACATTAGAAATTCTCATTTTTAATTAATTTAAGTTGATAGTTAAAATATAAGTTTTCATCAGCCAAGTACAGTGCTTTTCTAATCCTCATCGTGCAACAAAATACTCCATTAATGTAAATACAATTGTCAAAATACCATTAATTTAAAAGCAAGTATTTTTCTGCCCTGTAGTGTTTGTGGAGGAAGAGTCTGATACCTAGAATACTCATCTCTCAAGATTCTTCATATCAGCCAGCCCTTCTGCACTGAATATAGACATAGACACACAGATACATACAGAGGCTTGTTTTTTTCTACAACTGTTAGCCTACTTCATTCAAATTATCTTAAAAAAACTATTCCCTGATATTAAAGCAGGAAAGGGAATAGAAGGAATAAATGAAAACTGATTTATAGTGGAGTGGTCAAACTTAATGTTAAATGGTAAGAGAGAAATGAAAAATGGCCCCAGTTGAGCAGAATGAACAAAACAGAGAGAGGCTGCAGCTCAGAAAGAAATCACAGATTATTTGTATCTCAGAAAAAGCCCACTCAAGATCTCAAGGCATCCCACTAGCACAATTCAGGACAGGTGATCGTCAATCCTCTTCCATGTATCTATTGTTAGGAAACCTTCTTTCTTTCTTTATTATTTTTTTAAACATCTTTATTGGAGTATAATTGCTTTACAATGGTGTGTTAGTTTCTGCTTTATAACAAAGCGAATCAGTTATACATATACATATGTTCCCATATCTCTTCCCTCTTGCGTCTCCCTCCCTTCCACCCTTCCTATCCCAAAATCTTTATTTCTAATGTTTATCAACCTTTATTATAAGGAAATATGTTATTATTAACCTAACTCATGAATTTATGATATTCTCCTTTTTGGGCATTAAATGAAAATCTGATCACATTATTCATGTGGTAACAGATAACTAAAAAATCTTCCTATATTTAACTTGCTTAGAGTAAAGAAAACTTTATTAATCCGTATTTATCTCAAACTGACTAAATACAAACATCTTTGTGGAGGATGCTTTTTAGTTATTATAACTAAGCAAATTTTACTACAGCTCATGAGAGCCAATGGTGTTTTTACCTGAAAGTATTAAAATGCTAAGCCTTCCAATAAATCAAATATTTAGACAAGAGCCTAGTTTATGGCTGGGAATAATTGTAGACCTTTATCTGGGTTCATTCATTCACTGTTTTATATAAAAAATGTTTACTGAGGGTCTACTGTACACAGAACACTGGAAAAATATAGAGGTTGAAAATATAAATAAGAAATGTTTCTTTGTATAATAAACTAACAAAGTAAGAAAATAATTTAAAAATATACACAAAGAAGGGGCCAGAGGTGATTACAAAAGGGAAAGTAATCCTCCTTGAGATGACCAATGAATATTTTAAATATAGTGGAAGGTTAGAATTTCAAAAAGTGAAAGTAAAGCTTCCAGTAATATTATGAAAAAAATGCATAAATTTAAACATATAGACAGAAATGATTAAAGTTTATATAGAAAATAACAGAGGACATAGGTTATAAGAAAAAGAAAGTAGTCTGTTTGATTTCTATAAAACAGTGAAGGGTTTTCATTGACTATGATCTGTCTAAATGTGATTTTTTTTGTTCAGTTAGTTCAGTCTTGATGAATTTTTCAATACAAATACTCAGATCTTTCTTCAATTCTTGAAAAATTTCAAGCATTATATCTGAATATTTTCTTTCCTCAGTTTTCTATAATTATTCCTCCTGAAAATCCTCTTGAATAAAATTGAAGCTTCTCAATCTGTTCTTCATCTTTCAACTCTTAATACTTATCATCTCTTTATTTCTCTCTGATATGTTCTGTGGTATGTCATTTCTAAATTCTAGTAATTATTTTCTCTTCATGACTGTCTACTAGTCTATTTATTTCCTACACTGATTTTTTTCAGAATTTATTTTCATTTTCAAGCTTCCAAAGAAAAGATTGTGTGTGCTTTGTCTCTACTCTCTTGACTAGAACTTCTCCTTGACATTTAAAATAAATTGTAACTTTGCTCTAGAGTGCTACTGCTCCTAGTCGGTCATTTCAAAATTTATAAAAGTCATCTGGTTTGTCAAGTCACTATGGATTATTGCCTTGTCTTCTGATTTGTCCCCAAATATCTTCCACAGTAGTCTCCTTCATATATTGATGAGCTATGTTCTTTGTTTTAATTTATGAAAAACAAAGCAACACATAATAAGCTGATTATATTAAGTTATTCAGCATATCCTTATCATGTTGAGGCTCACGTGTTTATTTTTGGTTTCTTAAACATTTTTTTTAAACATTTTCTTAAACATTATGCCCATATGTCTTTATTCAGCTTATACAGAAAATCAAATTGGAAAAGAAAAAAATCCAGACATCTTAACAAAGATCCTTAATTTTCCAAAAATATTTAAAAATTATATAATAGACACTGAACTTACAAGCAGAGTTAAAAGAAAATGACATTCTATAAAACTTGCTTCAGTACAATCATATTCAATGACTCATACTGTTGTGCCTTCTAACCTCTGCTCTTAAAAACAAGCCCTTAGAAGGTCATTGCAACCTTAAATGATGTTGATTTTCTTCAGATCATGCTGTAACTTGACAGGAGTCATAAAAAGGCCACACTGTAAATGATATATCTTGGTTACTAATGTCCTTTTCTGCTGGCATTCAGACAACTCTTGTCACAGCTCTTAGACCAGAAAATGCTTTCTTACCCTTAAAGAATAATCTGAAAACGCTACCCAGAGTGTTGTCAAAATCCCAGAAATGTTTTTCTGTAGGTTGGTCATGTCTTGAAAGGAGAAAAAAACTATAGAAAGGCTTCTTTTATGCTCTTTTGGTAATGCAATGTATATATACACACATATAAAAGTTAAGAAATTTTAATCTCATAATATTATATTTTTGGTTGAGGAGTTTTTCTTTGTTTGCTTATTTTTACTTATGTAATTTAAACTAATGTAAGTGCACCAGGAGATGTGGTTCTGGTTATCTTCTTGAAAATTAAGATACAGCTCAAAAAACAGGCAGGGAGGGAGGAAGGTTAAGATTTCTCTCTAATCCATGTAATGCATTTAAAAACACTCACATATATATTTATGTGTTGGGTTGATCATCTGTGCTTATTCTTGGTAATTGAACTAATTATTCATAGATTTTAACATTTATACCTTCAAACTTTAACAAGCAAAATGGTTGGAAAGAACAATAATTAATTTTTAAATAAATGATTATTAAAAATTTCTTATTACAAAAAGTCCTTATCTCCTAAGTTGACAGAACACATCTTTGAGAAATTTTTCATAATATCAAAGGTGAGAGTTTATGTTATTCAACACTGCAAGTTTTTATAATATCTTTAGCCTTAAGAGTAGAAAATCTTTTATGATAGTGATATTCATTTTATATACACAGAACAGAGCTAAGTAGAATTGGTGCTAAATAAATGTTGTTTGATGAATTGAATAAGGGAAATAAGCTTCCCGTTTACTCCATTATTCAAGGAGTAAATTAAAGGTGTTTCACACTAATACGATATTTTTTAAAAAGGCAGAAGAACATGTCTGTATCATTTTAAGAGGGAGTTAAGAAAACAGTAATAAAATTAATTGCCATTGAACAGATACAAGCTGAGCTTTTCAGAAGGAATAATTCATAGAAATCTTACAGACATTTTAAAAGTACATGCTACAGGGGCTTCTCTGGTGGCGCAGTGGTTGCGAGTCTGCCTGCTGAGGCAGGGGACACGGGTTCGTGCCCCAGTCCGGGAGGATCCCACATGCCGCGCAGTGGCTGGGCCCGTGAGCCATGGCCGCTGAGCCTGCGCATCCGGAGCCTGTGCTCCGCAACGGGAGAGGCCACAACAGTGAGAGGCCCGCGTACCGCAAAAAAAAAAAAAAAAAAAAAAGTACATGCTACAAAACTGCATGTCATAGGATTATAAAAAATTAATATCAACATTTTATAGACAAATGAGTCTATAAGGAACTTTAGATACCTTCTAGCCCTGTTTCAAGCACCTGGAAGATCTATCTTTAATTTGAACTGGCACATAAATTGAACATTGCTGAGAGGTCAAATTACACTTTGGTGAAGACAGGAGGAGTGATGAATAATAATAATGACTGCACTTTACATTTATATAGCAATATATGCCATTTAATCTCCTTTTATATCCATAGCTCTAGAGCAGAATGCAAAGATTTCATAATATCAAAATTATGATCCAGCTTTATCTTCCATACATTTACACCATGCAGCTTACACACTTTCCATACTGAGTATATTTTTTCCTGGAAATGCCAGGAATTCTCATTACTCAGATTAGTGTATGACTCAAAAATCAGATGTACAGTTATAGACAGTACCATCTCTGTAACTAAAGATCATTTATTAATATAAGCAGTGATCTTCAGATCGAATAGACACTTTTGTATTGATTTTTATAATGATGGAAAACCAAAGCAAAGGCCATTCAAAATTTCACATCAAATGTATTTCCTAATGTAGCCCAAGAGTATATATGATAATATAAAGATAATATTTTGAGGTCCTTCTCTGAAACTAGAAACATAACAGCAACTATGCTAATGCCTCTTTGCTTCTGCCATTGTCAATATTCAAGCAATGTCTGAATAGTTACTGCTCTGGATGCTGTGGTAAAAATTCCAGGAATAAAAAGGATGGGAGTTGGAAAAAATGACCTTTATACAGTACTCTCCAATGTTAAAAATTGTATGATTCCAGTCATTTTACTTTGCTGATAGGTAGAAAACCACTCCATATTCTTCACCATGGATAACGTTTCATAATCACAAAGCATCTACTATTTTGTTTTCACTAGACTTTTCTGAATATCTAAAGCTCTTGGATACAAGTTTATTACACAAATTCTAAGCCTTCATGAAATTATTTCCAATATTGTTATTACTAATAACTACATTAAATCTTTTAAAATTATATTTTTATAAAATATTTTCTTCATCAATTTCCAGGATATTCGATAATCTGGATCAATGTTGTTTAAGAAAATTTTGGTGAAAACAGAAAGAAGTTCTAAAATAATAAAAGCAACAGGGAGTCTTGGGGTCACAAGTAGGAGGATCTCATGAAAAACACCCAGTCAAGGAAGCCTTTTTGTCTCCACAGGCCAGAGACTCTCCTCCCCTAATAGAAGACACCAAGGTAGGCGGGTGGCACAGCCACTAGCACCCTCTTCATTACTCTGCATCTAAGTCTCCATCCCCCCTCCTTTCCCCCAGGCAATACCAGCAGAGACCAGTGGGAGCCACAATAGCACTGCATAAATAAACCAGCAGGCCAAAATAATACTTTAAGTGTCTGAAAATTAAATGGTAATTGGAACCACAATCTACAAAAGAAGTCCAGGACCACGTGCTAAATCCAACCAGGGTAACTTCTCGCTAAAATAAAAGAGGTAATGTTGACCCAGAGCCTCCTAACAAAAAAGACGAAATGTTAAGATTAAAAATCACTTATACCGAAGTCGAGACAATCACGACTTTAGTGAGGAAAGACAGTCAACTGACACCAACACCAAGATGAACCAGATGTTGGAATTATCTGCCAAAGATTTTAAAGCAGCTGCCATAAAATGTTTCAACAATAAATTTAAATTTTTTTTAAATAACTGAAAATTTTAAAACATCTTAGCAAAGAAGCAGAAATTATTTTAAAAAGGAACCAAACGAAAATTGTAGAACAGAGAAATATAATAAGTGAAATTTTAAAAACTTGTTGAATGGACTTAGTAGGTGAAGACGACAGGATAGAATCAGTGAACTTGAGAATAGATCCAGTATGGCAGTTTTTTACAAAGTTAAACATACACCTACCAGATGACTAAGCAAGCCCACTCCTTGGTATTTATCCTAAAAACTGGAAGTTTATGTGTGACAGTAAAACATGTACACAAATGTTCACAGCAGCTTTCTTTGTGACAGAAATAACTAAAATGTCCTTCAACAGGTTAATGGACAAACAGATTATGGCACATCCATACAATGGGATACTATTAGAAGTAAAAAGGGAAACTGCTGATAAAAGCAAATGTCTTGAATGAATTTCAAAGACGTTATGTTGAATGATTACATGTCTCAAGATTGCCTACTGTGTGATTCCATTTATTCAACAGTCTTTAAAATACAAAACCATAGTCATGGAAAACAGATCAGTGGTTAATCAGCGGGTATGGGTGGGGGTGATGGGATCACTCAGAAAGGATAGCCTAAGGAGATCTTTGAGTCATGCAGCAGCTTTGCATCTTCATTGTGGTGGTGACTATCCAAATGTATACATGTATTAAAATGCCTACAACTGTGTGACAAGAGAAAAGCATCAATTTTGATGCATGGTAGTTACAAAATATAAAGTATTAATAGAATACATACAAGAATAAAAAACAAAGAAACTATTATCACAAAAGTCAGAATAGTAATTACTTCTGGGAAAGTACGGGAATGAGATCAGTATGGAGCCCAAAGGAGCTCCTGAGATCCTCATAACATTCTGCTTCTTAACCTGGGCATTTGGCATGTTTTAAATTTTTGATTTACAGTCATCCTTTGGTTTCTGCATAAGACTGCTTGCATAAGACTGCTTGCATAAGACTGCATCCTTTGGTTTCTGCATAAGACTGCATAAGACTCCCCCTGCCCCAGATACCAAAATCAGAGGAAGCTCAAGTCCCTGATATAAAATGGCATATGTAGAACAGTCGACCCTCCACAACCATGGGAAAGGAGTGCAGACTGTATGTATACAGCAACAATTTTGGATGATATCTGGAGACAACTAGTAAGATTGAAGATGCATATATCCTATGCCTCAATCATTTCATATATTCTTTTAAATAAATTTTCATGCATTTCTCCAAGGAACTATACATTGAAGCATTTTATGGTAAAGAAAATATGTAAACATGACCTGTCCATAAAGTAGAAAATTGATTAATTAAAGGGTGGTTTATTTATATGATAAAATAGTATATACATACCACTGAAAATAAATAAGCATGTCCTATGTATCAACATGAATATATCTCAAAAACCTAATACAAGCAATTAAAGTAGGTTGTGAGATGATACATACCATCTATTATTATTATTCAAAAATTAACTGAGTATATAAGACATACACAAAAATAATAAATATCAAATACATGATTGTGCTTATCTCTTGGGGAAGAAGAAAAATAAAATGCAGACAGGAATAGAGGAGATTATAACTTCATCTGTAATGTTTTGTTTAAAAGAAGAAAATAACAATCAAATACGGCAACATTTGATAAAGTTAGCTGGCGTGTGTAAAGGTACTGATTATAGTATTATTGTCTATATCTTTGAAAAATTTCATAACTTAATGGCATGTTGATTATATTTCCACGTGCAGAAACTGATTTTTCTTAAGTGTGCACTGCTTCAGTCATTTATGTTACTTTCCTGGCCTCTGTGTGCATCTGGATTTGTAATCTCTGCATTTGGCTGTGAGGCTAAAACTATCTCTTAGGCCTCTGACAACTGACAACCTTTATAAACACCTGGTGCTTGGCCCTTGACCCCTTTTGCTTCTGTTTTTAGCACACTGTGTTTACCACCACCATGGTCACCAACACTGCTCCTGTTCTATCACCCCTATGACCTACAGTTCTGGTCATCCATACGCTGGACAGAGCAACTCTTTTCTTTGGGGCTGCTTTACCTGAGATACTGCTTCTCTACTCCTTTTCAAAGTCCCTGAGAAGGAGACTAGGAATGCCATTACTAGAGCAGGTTAAGGAGGTAAATAGTCTCATCTCTTGTTGCTCTAAATGTTTTCCTACAGATTAGAAAGCTCCATCTCTAGGTGGAGGAAGCTGGAGTTGTTTCTCACATTTGTGCAAGTGAGGCTGTTCCTGCTGAACACTGGAAGCCCTACAGGCTCCCCGTCCATCAAACTATTATTTTTCTCCAGCTGTCCCTAGGAAATCTTATCATGATATGCAAAGCTTGATTTTTCTAAAATCATTTCTAAAAAAAAAAAAATCAAAGCAAATTTCTTCTCTGTGGAAAGGAGGTTGGATCTTTACCAAACAAACTGCTAGGATTCTGTCGACATACCCACGTCTGTAACATCTCTCTTTTTAACATTTATGCAAAACACAAATATATAAAATCTCTACCACTGAAGGGCTCAAGGTAAAGTAATCGGTTGTTTAAACAAAGTGAATCATACTTCTTGGCTTATGAATCTGAAATGATCAGTTTTTAAAATTACCCTTCACATTATACAAAGTAGGTAGATTTAATGAGTTCATCAATATGACGTTCACTGAAGTTCACGGTTATTAAAACAATTAAGTAATAGGTCCTAAGATTTAGTTATTAGAGTATCAACGTATGTTGGTAAAATGGGAATCTATTTCACTTATGCCAGAAACACTTATGAAAATGTGTTTGAAAGATATTTCAGAGCTTGGATGAAGTTAATTAGCATATAAGAACCACTTAAGGAAATACTTCCTTACAAGAGGCTACTTCTGTATGAGAGCTAGAAGAGATTTATAACATGGAAAGATTGTGCCTAACTTTTACCTCATCAAGTCTAAAAGAAATAGACTTCTCTCTTTTTCCAAAAAGGGAGATGGTTTACCACTTAAAAACACTTTCTTTTTTAAACTCCTTTGATAAAAACTATTTTGTTTCTAAGGTATTTTTAAATAGAGCACGCAAATGCTAGTAGTTTCTCTAGTAAAATATAAACTGTGTACGCTGTAAAATATAAAATTCTGGGGGAAAAGGGGGGTTTGCTTTTTGCTTGTCATGTACTTATGCCTTTATGTGTTCATTATATGGTTCTTCTATGTTGTATAGATGTGTGTGTGTGTGTGTGTGTAAAGCCTTTGTGTTATCACATTACTGTTACTGACTGAAGAAATGTGATTTGTGCTAGATGCATAAAGAACCTTTAATAAGACTTAAGGAAAAATTTTTTCTCAATGAGTATGATTAAAAAAAAATACTTTACATGTGCCTGGGGAATTTGTGGTATAGAAAGCCTTTTCCACAGGCATTAGCTCAAAGAACATTATTATACTGATGGAACAATGTCTAATAATGCAAACTGATTTGAAGCCAGGGAGACTTGCCTTCCAATCTCTTCCTCTATTATGCTAGTTCTGTGGCCTCAAAGGACTCACAAAACTTCTGTTTGTTTGTTTTGTTTTTTAATCATTACTTGAGGACAAGGAAACTTGCAAGATGGCTATAATAATTAAGGGCAATGATCCTAAGTTTCTTGTATAGTGGCTAGAGTAGTACCTAGCATATATTAATAATTAATATTTAACAGTGCACTGCTATGTAATTTATAAAACATGTTTACCCTTTTAAAGTGTACAATCAGTGGTTTTGAGTTGTGCATTCAGCACCATGATCTAATTTTAGAATGAGCCGCTAACCATTAGCAGTAACTCTCAATTCCCCCACACTACACTCAAGCTGCAGGTAACCATTAATCTACCATCTATTTATACAGATCTGCCTATTCTGGATGTTTCATATAAATAGAATTATGAAATGATTGGCATAGCATGTTTTTGAGGTTCACCCAAGTTATATACATCAGTACTTTGTTCCATTTTATTAACAACTACGTTTCATTGTATGGATACTCTACATTTTGATTTATCAGTTGAAGGACATTTGAGTTGTTTCTACTTTTTGGTTATTATGAACAATGATGATATGAACATTCATATAGAAACACTTTGTGTTGTGTGTGTACATATCTTTCATTTCTTTGAAGCTCTTTCTTTCTTTAAGAGTGGAGTTGCTGAGTAAAATGACAACTCTATATTAACATTCTGAGGAACTGCCAAATTGTCTTCCAAAGTATCTGCGCCATCATACGTTCTGAGTGGCCATGTATGAGAGTTCCAATTTCGACACATCCTTACCAACTCATTATTTTCTACATTTTTTATTATAGTCTTTCTAGTTTTTTTTATTACGGTCTTCTGTTTTTTAATTATTATTATAATTATTCTAGTGAGTGTGAAGTAATTTTGAGTTTTATTTCCCTAATTATGGTGAACATCCTTTCACATGCTTATTTACAGTTTGAATTTCTTTTTTGCAGAGTTGCCTATACAAAGTCTTTGACCATGTTTTAATTGGATTATTTGTCTTTCTATTATTGAGTTCTAAGAATTCTTTATGTATGATTGATAAAAGTCCCTTGTCATATATGATTAGAACCCAATGGCCATAGGTCCCAGAATGCACCAAAAAAAGTACATTGACTGAAGTCATCTTTAGGTACACAATTTGAAGTGACAAATACAAAACCCATGCTTGCAACAATTGAAATAAAACTATTTTGTTCAGAGAAGTAAAGGGGGCATGAATACACCAAGACTCACACTGACAAAGCTAAATAAAATAAGAAAACTAACTTAGCAATAGAGAAAAGAACCTCTGAGTTTTGAAAACAGCTAGTTGGGAACATTGCTAGAGCCCCTTCCTCAACATACTCACTTATACTTCCTCAACATACTCACTTACAGGAAATGTGGAGATAATTGGTTCAGGAAAACCAATTCATGCAATGATAAATAAAAATTAATTAGTAGAGCAATTATATAAAGATACTTAGAATTACATAATAAATTTCAGTCATTTTATTTATTGAAATCTTTCACAAGAACACTTTAGTTATGTGATAGGTAATAATTTTGACAAAAGAGTAAGAGCTGAAAATAATGCAACTGACAAAGGGTTAATTTCCAAAATATACAAACAGCTCATATAACGCAATATCAAAAAACAAACAACCCAATCAAGAAATGGGCAGAAGACCTAAATAGAAATTTGTCCAAAGAAGACATACAGATGACCAACAGGCACATGAAAAGATACTCAACATCACTAATTATTAGAGAAGCGCAAATCAAAACCACAATGAGGTATCACCTCACACCAGTCAGGATGGCCATCATCAAAAAGCCTACAAGTAATAAATGCTGGAGAGGGTGTGGAGAAAAGGGAACCCTCCTACACTGTTGGTGGGAATGTAAGTTGGTATAGCTACTATGGAGAACAGTATGGAGGTTCCTTAAAAAACTGAAAATAGAGCTACCATATGATCCAGCAAACCCACTCCTGGCATATACCCAGAAAAGACAAAAACTTTAATTTGAAAAGATAGATGCACCTCAATGTTTACAATAGCCAAGACATGGAAACAACCCAAGTGCCCATGAACAGATGATTGGCTTAAGAAGATGTGGTGTATAGATACAATGGAATATTACTCAGCCATAAAAAGAATGAAATATTGCCATTTGTAGCAACACAAAAGGACCTAGAGAATATCATAGTAAGTGAAGTGAGTCAGACAAAGACAAATATTATATGATATCAATTATATGTAGAATCTAAAAAATAATACAAATGAATTTGTTTACAAAACAGAGGCAGATTCGCAGACATGGAAAACAAACTTATGGTTATCAAAGGGAAAAGGAGTGAAGGCAGGGATAAATTAGGAATGTGGGATTAACAGATACACACTACTATATATAAAATAGATAAGCAACAAGGATTTACTGTATAGCACAGAGAACTATATTCAATATCTCATAATAACCTATAATGGAAAATAATCTGAAAAAAATATATATATAACTGAGTCACTTTGTTGTATACCTGAAACCAAAAAAAAAAAATATTTGGCAAGAAGAAGAGGAGGAAAAAAAAGAATAATAGCTGAAGCTGAACATGCTCACACCTTATAATTCAGAAATTTTATTTGTAAGAATATACCCAACAGAATATACCCAACAGAAATGTGAACATACATTTACCAAAATTCATGTGTGTGCATATATATGTATATATATACACACACACATATATATACACACATATACACACACGTATACACACACGTATACACACACGTATACACACACATATATATCAGAATGTTTATGGCTTCACAATTTTTAATGCCTAAAACTGGAGAAAAACCACATGCCCTTCAACAGTAGAAGAGATAAGTAAATTATGGTATGTATACATATACTATACAGCAATGAGAATGAATAAATTCAGAAAGAGACACTAATATGTATAAACCTGATAAATAGAATGTTGAGTTATATAATCCTGATTTTAAAAATACATAATAAATCATTCCATTTCTTGAATTTCAAAAGCAGGCAAGATTAATCTACATTAATCTTGGGAAGGTGTGACTCAAGGACTGTATATCCATCTCACCTGCCCATGAAATATGAAGGACACGCACAAACTGAACTAGTGGCAGCATTGTTACCACCAGTACTTTTTGAGAAGATTAAAAATGTTGATTGGACTTACTATTATCCTTGTTGCACTATTGAACTGGAAATAAAACAAATCTTATTCATAACTAATAAGATTCACCTAAAAGTGATGCAGGAACGCATGGAAAATTCAGAGAATACATATTTTTATTATCTTCTCAAATGTAAAGATGTCAAAAACTGGAAGGGAACTAGAGTAATTGGCTGATTGATTTATTTGTAGTAAAACACTTGAAGCTGCCACTGACATGTTGCTTGGGATGAAGATCCCAAACAGCCAAAACAATCTTGAGAAAAAAGAACACAGCTGGTGATATGCTTCCTGATTTCAAATTATCATACAAAGCTGCAGTAATCAAAAGAGTATGATATTGGCGGAAAAACAGACACAGATTAATGGAACAGAATTGAGAGCCCAGAAATAAACCCACACATATATGGACAATTAATTTACAACAAAGGAGCAAAAAAAACATGTAATGGAGGAAGAATAGTCTCTTCAATAAATAGTGTTGAGAAAACTGGGCAGCCACACACAAAAGAATGAAACTAGACCACTATCTTTTCACCATACACAAAAACTAACTTATTAAAAACTTGAACGTAAGACCTGAAACTATAACATTTCTAGAAGAAAACAGAGGCAGTAACTCATTGCTGTCAGTCTTTTAGTGATGTTTTTGTGAAGTTGACTCAAAGACAAGGGAAACAAAAGCAAAAATGAAGAAATGGGATTACACCAAACTAAAAAGCTTCTGCATACAGAAGGAAATCATCATCAAGATAGACATTTTTAAAGATCAACTTGTGTGAAAGAAATGGGGAGGAAGAGTATTGAATAAAAGATCTGAAAATCCTCAGCCTACTTGGTAAAGATACCTGGAGTGGATATCATCCATTAGAGTTGTCTTGTATCAGGATGGTATGGTCTGGACTTTATACCTCACCTTGCTCAGTAACAGGATTCAGGCTGCCTTGGAAAGGTTGACTTCAGGCAGTGCAGTTCTCTACAGCTAAGACAGATGCTGAAGAGCTTCTGACTGCTGACTGCATTTTCTACAAGTGGGCAGCAAGACCCATGTCTGCATATCATGTACCCAAGCCCATATAAATCTGCTCTAGTGAGTCCAACATATCTGGCACAGCAGCTATGATTGGAAGTACCACTTGTTTGAGGGTTCAGTAGTCTAATGACAATTATCCTTCAGGAACTACCTGGTTTTTGCAGGGACCAGAATGGTAAGTGTAACAGAACTATAATGAGAATCACCAATCTGGCATGTTTTATATTTTTAATAATTTCACTAATCTCTGTCATCACAACCCTACCCTCCCTTAAACCCTACCCAGCACACACATGGGATGCAGTGTTATTTGATTTACTAACACTGTGGGGTACTGTGGGATAGTTTCAAAGACCTGCACTCAGCCTTCCGCTGTATGAAAGCTCTTACCTCACAGACCAAGGATTCCATGAGGAGGCTGCATCAAGTGTTAAGCACCTAGATCCAAATTATGAATACAGACCAGGAAAATGATCACCTGGTCGGTCTGCAGACCCAGTAGACCACTGTATGGACAACTTTGGCCAGGATTCCAATCATTACTTGGCCCGATATATGTTCACACTCTAACAGGAGTACCATGGTCTCTAGGTAACAACATCAACTCAGAATTTTTATTCAAAGGTCCTCAAAAGTTCTCGGTGTTCCCCTTTTCTTAGTGTGCTGTAGCCCAAGTAAATGGTCATAGACCTCTTTGGGGGAAGAACTGGGGTAATCATTACCATATATAATCATAGTTTTCCAGACCAGCTCTTCTGTTAAGTAGATTCCAGGTCTAAACTTTAGCCCACATTCAGAAATTGACAAAGGATCCATGAACTTTTTTTTGAGACATTTGCCTTCAGATTCCTTGTTATACATCCTGGATTTATCCTTCTTGTACAAGGCAAGTAACATTCTGCTTTTGTCTATCCACTTGTCTTTTTCTCATGGGAATACTATGTTCTAGGATCCTTCTGCATAACTCTATACAGTTCAGATCCCCTTGATTGAAACTATGACCTGTCCAGTTATACTAAGTGTCTCTCCTAGCTTCTGGAACTTAGATTCTGCCACTTGTCCTCTACTGTTTTAGTGTCATCATCCTTATGCAATCAATGAACTAAGTTCTGTAACAGTCTCTTCTACCATTACCTAGGACCTGCAGAGGAAAGCCATCACCAATTTTTTAGTGATGCTGGGGCTCTCTCACCATCCATTCCTTATTTGTTTGGTAAATGGTATATACTTTGGGATATACCACAGAACAGAGTCATCTGGAGACTTTCCTGACTTCAAGCTGCTCACTTCTCTGAACCATATAGTCCCTACCTTTATCATTGGCCACAATAATTCTGACTTTTCAACTTCTCTCAACATGGACACTTTTCCTGACTTCTAGGAACCATTCTAGTAGTGAGTTTGCATTAAAACATACTTTTTAAAAATAAATTTATTTTATTTATTTATTTATTTTTGGCTGCTTTGGATCTTTGTTGCGGTGAGCGTGCTTCTCATTGCGGTGGCTTCTCTTGTTGTGGGGCACGGGCTCTAAGCACACAGGCTTCAGTAGTTGTGGCACGCCGGCTCAGTAGTTGTGGTTCAAGGGCTGTAGAGCACAGCCTGAGTAGTTGTGATGCACAGGCTTTGCTGCTCCGCGGCATGTGGGATCTTCCCGGACTAGGGATTGAACTGCTATCCCCTGCATTGCCAGGTGGACTCCTAACCACTGCACCACCAGGGAAGTCCTAAAACATACTCTTGAAATTACATTAACTTCTTTTGTTATATTAGAACACTAAGTTTTCTGATAGTTCTATTTTTCTTCAAACAGAGAGACTAATGACAAGCCTGGTAGATTTAAAGATGTTTCCTCCTTTAGATTTGTCTATTTTCTATGAAAAAAAGAAACCTGTTAGCGTTCTAACTTACCTTAAATTTCACTGACATATCTTTTATATGTCTTTCAGGATTCTCTGTCACTGTTTTCTCAGTATCTGAGAGTAATTCCCTGACAATTTCATTTGCTTAATCATAGTTTGAGATTACCTATATTTCTTTTGAATAAAGTTGTTCAAATTGTCCATCCTTTTCTACCATTTATTCTCTCAGATATACAAAAGAGATTATGTATATATGTATATATACTTCTTGAAAAATAAGCAAAAAATAAAAACAAATCTTGAAAGAAATATGATGATTTAAGTTTTCAACAGTCTTCCTTCATGTTTATATTACATTTTGTTTTCCTGATTATTTAAAAGATAATAAATATCTTAATAAGACAAAGAAAAAGTGCCGAATAGTTTCTATTAACTTTTAAAATAGATTAAGAACCACCCCGACAAACTCTAAATATGGACAATTTTAAAAAGCATGGTTAGCCTTTCATTTTCTAAGACTGATATTTTTTCAGAAGATACTCAATAACTATTTGCTGTTATTAGTACTTATTACTTATAGTATGTTGTTCTAATTTGTACTCAATAACTATTGGTTGAAGAGAAGTTACTTGAATTACGTATTTTAAAAATAAACCAAAGGGCTTCCCTGGTGGCGCAGTGGTTGAGAGTCTGCCTGCCGATGCAGGGGACACGGGTTCGTGCCCCAGTCCGGGAAGATCCCACATGCCGCGGAGCGGCTGAGCCTGTGAGCCATGGCTGCTGAGCCTGCGCGTCCGGAGCTTGTGCTCCGCAACGGGAGAGGCCACAACAGTGAGAGGCCCGCTTATCGCAATAAATAAATAGATAGATAGATAAATAAATAAATAAACAAACCAAGGACTTCCCTGGTGGTCAAGTGGTTAAGACTTAGCCTTCCAATGCAGGGTGTGTGGGTTTGATCCCTTTGGGAGCTAAGATCCCACATGCCTTGCGGCCAAAAAACCAAAACATAAAACAGAAGCAATATAGTAACAAATTCAGTAAAAATTTTAAAAATGGTCCACGTCGAAAAAAATTTTTTAAATAATTTAGAAAAGTAAACCAAACTGTTTTGCTGTTTTTCCTATCCTTTATTTCTCTCATTCTTTACATTTATATTTTTCAGAAGTCTTCTATAATTTACCTACCAGATTTTTAAAATTCTTCATACCCGTTGAAGAAAAAAAATTATGTTTCAAGTCATAAGAAGGCAATTATGTATCAGAGTTTGCTTTTCTCTATTTCTCTATCTCTTTTCTCTATTTCTCATAGTATGCTTTTCTCTATCCTAAGAATACAGTTCAATAGAGTTTTGGAAAATTCTCATTACTCTTCCTCGCAATCATTCTGGTGATTCTTTGTATTTGCTGACTTAATTTTCTCAGTCTTTTCATTGAGTTTATGGTTTTGGCTGCTATGATGAGATGCAAAAGGAACAGGCAAGGACTCAAAAGCAGATTTTATAAAGGTTAAAGAAGTCCAGCATTCATTTCAACTTCCAGTAATGCACTGTACTCTATCAGGCATGCCAATTCGGAAATCCTTACCCTAGTGCCAGACAGTTAAAATGAATATGTTATCATGAATATTCATGATTGTATTGAGAATGGAAAACTGTATGATGTTTAACTTTTTCTAGTTGTTTTCCAAAATTTGTACTTGCATGGCCCTCCTTAGCTGTTCTTACTTGAAAGAAAAAATTTAATGGTCCATCATCATTTTTTTAAAGGTTTATACACGGAGTTTAGCAGAATGTAGGTGATTTAATATTTCCACTTACAAAAGATAGTTTCCTCTCATTTTAACCTTTCAGGATGAAGTCAAAACATACCTTTGTGTAGACAGACAATAAGCACCTGACAATTTTGTAAGTGAAATGAATTAGCCCACTTTGCTTTATTCTCAGTATTTGCTTTAGGATAGAGCATGTAAGAAAAACTCTTGTGGTAAAGTAAAAATAAATCACTGCTCTTTGAAAGTTTTAAGGAGGTAGAAAAGATTTCATTCTTTTTCCTCCTTACTTTTTTAGGCCAATGGTTGTCAACCATGTAGATTCAAAGTGATATCATTGAATAACAGGAAGGGAAACACGAAAAGGATTTTAATTGCACCATTTACTTGCTTCCACATGACTCATCCCCATTATTTGAAGATAATTGTTTATTTGTTTTCTATGTAGCATAGAATCCATATGCTTCATATGGCAACAAATAAACAAAAAACAATTATGTCTTATGCTACATGGCCTTCTTACTGAATGCCATTTAACTTAAGAACAAATGTTACTTCTCAGTGTATGTGCAGTTAGCTTTCCAAAGGAATGTACAAAAAAGGACAAAATAATCTGTTTATCATATTCTGCTGTTAGACAGATATTCAGTAGTGATTAGGCCAACTTCGATGGGGTATTGCTAAGGCTATTTATGACAGCTTTATATATTCCAAATTTTTGCAATAATGACAGATAGAAAAAAAAATTATCTGGATAGCTTACTGTTTCCTCAATTTGGTTAAAATACACTATCTGTGAGATAAATTATTAGTAGAATGGGCAAAGACAAACTCAAGTATAGACTTATTGACTAATACTTTTAAAAGTAAATTTTAGATATTCAGAACTATAATAACATAGAGAAAATCATACTAGATTCAGTCAATACATTTAAAATAAAATGAAGTAGCAGTTGATAATATACTCTGCACTGTTATTGGCTGTATAATTTGGAATACCCAAAATGAAAATTAAAAGGGCTTAATTAAATTTGGATATTAATCATGGATTTCTACCTTAAAACTTGTAAAACCTAATCAACAAGTCTCCTATCTTAGAACTATATTTGACTATTAAAATTTAAAATTTTTTGAAAACTGAGTTTCATATAAATATTTAGCACATCATTTCCTTCTAGATATTCCTTAATCCTTTCTTCCCAATTCAATATAAGCTACTCTGCTTAAATTGGTTTAAGTCCACTTCCACAGTCATTAATTAACTAAATATAAAGGCTATAATGTATGAGTCAGAAACATTTTCATTTCTACTGTCTGTCTAGGAAATAGGTTTTGTATCTATTGTTTTGAGATTGATTGGATGATTAGATGACATTTGGAAGTTAACAAGAAACTATTTCTTAACAGCAACTTCTTTTTGACACTAAGCACCGCAAAATATTACATTAAAACTTGTGAGACTAGCAAAATAAGAAAGGAAATTTATGAGAGCACACTTCTGGTAACACCTAAAACTCTAAATCTGATTTACACAAACACCTTGTTTTTCTATTGGCTGAGCACCAGTACATTTTCAGAAGGGGTCTAACTATAGTTTTCTTCATTGCTATATATGTTTACATAAAATTGGGAGTCAGGTGTCTCTTCCAATAGTCAGGTACCTAAAGAGGCGATTAACTTCTTATTTTCTTGATTCTCGTTAAACTCAAACATTTCAGTCTCTTTAGCAAGGAGAGCTCCAAACATTATGTGAAGTTTGGAGATTAGAACTGTAGTACATTTTCTTATGTAATGCATCTATTTGGTAAATATTCAATAGCAGAAAATCAGAATTAGGACCTATGTAACAGAAAAATCCTTTTGACATTATTAGGGCATCTCTAGTTACATAGGTTGTATATGGTGTTAATTTTTTTGTTCTGGTTGTGGGCAGCTTCAAAAAATAAAGCAATATTTATCACACAAAGGGAAAAAGGATGAATTTTGTGCTGTTTCTCTATACTGTTTCTTAAATAAGGGCTCCAGCACACTTTGACTCCTCCTAGTTTTTCTTCCTCTATTCTCACTGTTGCCATCCTTTTTATCCACACACTCTATAGGTTTATTTTCCTATTTCTCACCAATGCTTATCATTTCCTTTCCACAAGTATGTCTTTATTCATGTGCTTTCAACTATTTTAGCTTCCCTTGGGGATCCAATGGTTGATTATAACTCCCCAGAAAAAGCTTACACTCATTGTCAATATTAATGAGAATAATATGATTTTGATTCTCTGTTTTGATCACTGATTTTTCTTAAATTCTCATCTACTCACTAGCCCACAGTTGCAAGCCAATGACTCAGTGTGGAAAGAAGAGGTTTTAAGAGTTTTTAAATGAGTAGCTGGACCTTGATTTCTCATCTATTCAGAGATTCTCCTATTGCTTCTCTGATATCTTTGATTGTGGTAGGCAGCTGCATCTCATGAGTATTGAGTTCTCTAGGAGCCCTCAGTCAGCTCTTACCAAGTGGGACTCCATTGCCAAGAGTAATCTTTTTTCCTTCAAAGTTTTGTGGTTGTTCCCAATGTAGAGGTATATGGGTGTTCTGGAGCAGGAGAAGGAAGATGCAGGAGACAGACTGAAAGATGAGTGTGTGGAGAAGTACAGGGTAGCAATAAATAGCAGAGAATGAAATCACGGGATTTATATTCTCTGACTGGTAACAACAGGCAACAAAGAATGCCAAATAAATGCTAAGTAAATATATTAATTTTTTTCTTAATTTCTTTTTTGTCAACACATTGGTCTTAAAATACAATGGAATTAGACATATCTCTACCACAGATTTATGATTATTTGCTATCTCCTAAATTTATGTCAATAATGTTTATATTGAACACTTTACATATGTATTGAATACGTCCACAGTGCAATTGGGCTGTCCATGGTATGCTTTATGATGCTTCTTTATACATTGCCACTCTCCCTATCCCCAGAACTCAACCCAGCACCAGCAAATGAGTAGATAAAAACATCATGTCTGATAAAAGACTGAATTTGTTTTGATAATTAGTGAAATATAAACACAGCTTGTAATTTTTTCTCTTATTTTGCTTATTTTATATTATGTAGTTTCAACTTAAGTCTATATAATAGCAGATTTTTTAAAACCCTGATATTATGCTCGATACTATTGAAAAATGAGTCTTTGTTTTAACTTTATCTTAAATTAGGCAGTTAGCATGTTGACCTCAGCCATTTTTGGCACACAATGTGCAAAATAGGTGGCAAAAATTTAATAATTTAGTAACTTTAATCTTGAAGACAAGATGCTAACAATAATAAAATAATACATATAGTTTTTAAAACTATAGCTCCTTAATTGCTGCCAAGTGATTTACTATTGTCTCAAAGGTTAGTGGAGAGCACTCTCCACTTAAGCAACACTTGGCAACAAGAATGCAAGTCGCTTCAGTATATGAGATTCATGCTTATTGATATCTTTGGCATCAAAAGGGATTTTAAAATGTTTTATTGATGCTCAAAAACAGCATGATATGCAAATTAAGTTTTGATCAAATGTTTACTGTAACTGAATATTATATATCAGAGTGTATTGAAAAGTTATTTTAGAATAAATATCTTTATTTTAATTTAGAAATAATCTGCAATACATCAAGAAAACATTAATTCAATCAATGTAGTAGGCAAAACAGAAAGAAGAAATAGCTATTAAAGTAATATAGATGTGATTTTAAACTCCTAAATATGTATTTTAAGCATGTGTACTCCAGTAGAAAAAGAAGTGAAGAATCTTCCTAAGTATTACAATAACTCCTAAAATTTATCTCAACAAAATAAAGCATACAACCCAGTTATCTCCTTATTTAAATTACATACTAAGCTTTCAGTACAAAAGATTGGTATGAAATGAAGCAACCAACTTTCTGATCCAAGGTAAATCATCTACAATCTGGGAAGGAATTTCTTTTATTTCTTCCTTACAAAATCACTATCTTTTGAATTATATTTAAAAATATGATGTATCCTGCAACTAGAGATTATCATACTAAGTGAAGTAAGTCAGAAAGACAAATACCATATGATATCACTTACATGTGGAATCTAAAATATGATGCAAATAAAACTATCTAAAACAGAAACAGACTCGCAGACATAGAGAACAGACTTGTGGTTGCCAAGGAAGTTAGCAGGGGGTGGGAGGGGTATGGATGGACTGGGAGTTTGGGGTTAGTAGATGAAAACTATTACATAGAGAATGGATAAACAACAAGGTCCTACTGTATTGCACAGGAAACTATATTCAGTATCCTGGAATAAACCATAATGGAAAAGAATATAAAAAGAATGTATATATATGTATAATTGTGTCACTTTGCTGTACAGCAGAAATTAACACAAATTGTAAATCAACTATACATCAATAAAAGTTAAAAAATAAAGTTTTATTAGAATACACAAAAAAAATGATGTATCTGTATAAAAAGCCTACATGAAAAACCACATCAGCTACAGTGTTACAGGACATATTTAAGAACTTTAAAATATAATCGTGTCCTACAAATTTTTAATCTACTAGTATCTTTATAGATTTTTATTCTACCTCCAAGGTAATTTTATAGTTAGTTCTTAACTTTAGAGGCCATCCTAAGTTGAAGTTAGTGCTAACCACATCCATAACCAAATAGAGACGCCCGTGTGTAAAAATCAATGATATAGTTTATGAAGTGTCCAGATGCCTTCCCTAAGAATTCATTTCTCATACAATTTTATTTAAAATTGCATCACAGTGATTTCACCCCAATTTTTTCTCAAATGCTTGGATCATTAAAATGGATTTAGTCCAGTAAAAAAAAGTCCAGCAATTTTTTTTATTCTTATGAATCTTAATTACAGTTGTGTTATTGTTAGTATAAAGAAAAGCAAGCCTAATTTATTATGATGAATAGACTACATATGGGTAATATATTTTGATTCATACAATTAAAGTGCTCTATGTAAATAGTGCAGAGACGTAAAGAAAGTTTTTACAAAGGGACAAATTCAGCCTTTTAAAAGTTAGTGAAGCAGAAAAACTTTAAATTGTTTACAATTTGGGTTTTGGAGCAATTACAGAATGTTCAGTTTGAATAACCAATCATAAGTCACTATACATCTTCACTGAATACAATAGGTGCTGACATTTTTAGATATTGTATTTTAACAATTAGTCATTCAAGTTGGAGAACATTTTTTCAAAACATAAAAATTAAGAAAATTCTATATCTTTCCATTTCTAACTTTTTTTTTTTTTTTTTTTTTGCGGTACACAGGCCTCTCACTGTTGTGGCCTCTCCCCTTGCGGAGCACAGGCTCTGGACACGCAGGCTCAGCGGCCATGGCTCATGGGCCCAGCCGCTCTGCGGCATGTGGGATTTTCCCAGACCGGGACACGAACCCGTGTCCCCTGCATCGGCAGGCGGACTCTCAACCACTGCGCCACCAGGGAAGCCCCATTTCTAACTTATTTTGATGTTGTCTTTTTGTTTAGTTGATTGTGTGATCAGGTCACTCCTTTCATTTTTTACTGTTAAACATGTTTATTTTTTAATTTATTTTATATCTATTCTAATTAGATCATTCTTATTTATGTAAGATTATATAATCTTAAATAAAATTACTCTCAGACATATATATCTGCTATAAATAAATATAATAGTAAGTTTAATGATAATTTTCAGAATATACCATCGTTAAAATGAATAGGTGAGTATAGACTGGGAGAAAATATCTATGAAGTATCTTTCAAATAAAAGACTGAAACGGAGTGGGACCCTATGGTCCTTTCCCTCCCACCATGTCCTCAGCCTGCCTTTTGTCTGTAGAAAAACTTTAGCCAAAGAATAAGTTTAATCAGAGAAGCGAGAAAATGCAGAAACAAAGGAAAAGAGTCAAATGAGACCAAATGATAATAGTTTAGTCATTAAGAAAGTCAAGGACCTTTAGTTCCTATTCAAGGGCTATAGATCATATCCTGAGCCCTATGCTTTGAGTTGTCTTATAGATACTGAGATCTCCACCAGGTGGAAGAAGCTAACTACATGGTGACCAGACTGAAAAGCTTCCACAATTCTGAGAACTGGCCTTAAAGAAATGGGAACAAACCGACCCTGGAACTAAAGACTAACTGTACTTAAAACAGTAAAGATGATGCTGACCAGACCACTGTATGACCAATTTCAAGATGAAAGTCAGAGCTGAAAGTGCTGTTTCTACATGTAGCCCCCTCCCGCCATCTATAAAAGCTCTTGCCCACTGATTTTCAGTGAGAGGAGTCAGCCTTTGGACATGAGTCCACGCTCCCCTCCCCCCCAGGTTGCTGGCCTCTGAAATAAAGAAAATTTTCCTTTCCACCAACTTGCCTCTTTATTGGCTTTAAAGTGTCCAGTAGCCGGACCCCCACTTTCAGTAACAGTATCCCACATACATAAAGAACTCTTACAGCTCAATAAAAGTCAAACAATCCAATTTAAAGCATGAACAGAAGACTGGAAAAACTTATAAAAGTAGATATGTAAGTGGTCAATAAATGCATGAAAAATTGTTCATGGTTTTTAGTCATCAGGGAAATGCAAAGCTGAAGTACACACTTACCAATATAACTGATATTGTAAATAAAGTCTGTTAACAGTAAATAGTCACAAGGGTATGGAACCACTGGAAGCAGGTCTACATGTTCATCTAAAGACATGTACATAAATATTCATAAAAGTGTTATTTATAATTGCCTTGAACTGAAAACAGTTCATATGTACATCAACAGTATATTGGGTGAATAAATTGGAGCATATTCATACAATGGCATTCTATATAGTACAGAGAGTGAATAAGCTATAATTACTAACGATATGGATGACTGTTATAAATGTAATAATGGAGTGAAAACAGTCAGATAAAAAAGAGTGCACACTATACAATTTCATTTATATAGAATTCAAAATCAGGAGAATAAATCTATGGTATAAAAATATCAGAATCCTGGTGACAGTGGAAGGTTAGTGACTAGAAATAATCCAAGAGGGTGAGCAAATATGTAAAAGTTTCTTATGGTGATGGCATGTATCTTTTGATGTCTTTTAAAAAATTATCTGTCAGGAGAACAAAGATGTTTTCTTTTTAGCTGTGCTACATGTTACATTGCAAACCATACAGTATACTTTAGTGAGGAAATAGATGTTGACAATTATGTCTTATGTAGGAGAAAAAGCTTTGTAACAAGAATAAACTGATTCAATGTCTAAAATCTCTAGGATTTTATAGATGTTTAAAAATAATTTTATATAGAAATAGACATTTTGCCGAATGTTGAAAAACTGGTCAACTTTCAAAATTAGTCTTTTTTCTGACAGTGCTATAAAACCCAAATTTTCACAATGACATTTATCATCATGATTTGTAGGAGGGTATAGTTTTCCCTAAACTAAGCTCCACTTATTTCTAAGTCAATATTTATTATAATTATTTTATTTATTTTCCTATTGTGTATAAGTAACTTCGCTAGTTGCAATATATACACCATTTCCCATTCATTTCCCTCTCATGATTGAGTGCCATGTTATTTTTGATCAGATTTCTCAAAGATAAGATTGGTAGGACGGCAGAGGAAAAATGCAAACATTTTGATTGCCTTTTTTATCACTCTTGGGATAATTCAGAATTGAGAAAACCATAATTTTGTTTCCAGGAAAATTCAATAGACAGTCCTGAATATCATTTTAACCACTCTTTATGGATTCACTTAGGAAGAATATATATATTTGTTCCCTTTCATCATATTTTTTGTTTATTTCTTTATTGTTGCTCATGATCAAAATGATATTTTTCCACTAAACGTCTTCTATAATGAATTAGATATTGGTCAAAAGAAGAGAGTCATGATGCTGGTAGGCAGAGAGCTCTTTTGAAGACATTATTGTCCTAAAGATGGTAATAGCTATAAAGCTGAATATGGTGGCCTTAGTTTTTACTTCAAGTAGACAGGCACATGAGAGCTTGCTGCTGCACACAGCAAGACCAACACCTGAAATAGACAAATTGGTCTGTTTCCTTTTTGAAAAGGAAAAAAATAACAAAAACATTTAAGTGTACCTTTTTGAATTAATTTAATATGCCTGTTATGTGGAAATACGTCACACTGTTCACATGGACTTTATATGACTGTAAAACTGTCAGAATTTATTTGAAGAAAATGTGTACTAGCAAATAACAGGTTTAGAATAATTACAGCCAAGTGCTAATTATACACAATATTGAAGGTTTTTAAAGTTGCTTTTAAAATCAGTACTACAGAAACCCAGCTCTCTATAGTCATAAGTATGTGCTCATAGAGGAGAATAAAATTTGCTCGGTTTTATAGAGGATAAATGTACTACATGAGAAACATCTGAGAAATTATATTCATCCTCCTAACTACAGTTGGCCCTTGAACAACACAGGTTTGAAATGCATGGGTCCACTTATATGTCACTTTTTTCAATAGTAAGTACTACAGTACTACATGATCCTGTTTGGTTGAATCCACAGACGCAAAACTGCAGATCTGGAGGAACCACACATGTGGAGGGATGACTATAAATTATACGTGGATTTTTGACTGTGCACAGGGTCAGCTCCCCTAACCCCTGCGTTGTTCAAGGGTCAAATATACTTAATTTTCAGCATTATTCAAAATATACTCCTATCATAATATATATTCTTCAGTTGTTAAAAGTTAGAAGCTTTCCTTGATATCAACTTGAATTATTTGCTAGTAAAAAGGCAGCATATAGTAGTATCTATGTTCTCCCCACAAGAAGTTATTCAAATGTCTAAAGCTAATACAGTGTGTTAGAATAAGGTATTCAAATGGTCTGTTTCCTCTATTAGTTTTCATATATTAATTTGCAAATCACTTATTCCAAGATTTTAGTTACATACATAATAGGTTATTACCATTGATTCTTTTTTCAATTATGAGAGTTTCAAAGGTAGATTCTAGTGCAGATACAGGTATAAACTCTTTCCAAGATATTCAGTGAAATGAATGAAAGAAACCAGAAATAGAGATATATAAACTTCATCCATGTTAAAGCTAGCAAATAGATACAGCATCATTTTACAAACTCTGAGAAGTAACTCCAAGATCTAGGGAAATTAAAAACAAATGGAAAAAAGAAATGGTGAATTGACAATTTCCCTACTCAAAAGAGGTGTGCTGTGATATAAGTTAAGTGTATGCATTTCTAAAGCACCCATTGTCCTCTTGTCACAAGACGTCAAGTTAGAGGACTTCTCAAAACAAAAGGATACAGAAACAGCCCCACATGTACCCCATTCCCAAATTTTGAATCAGCATTAGCATCTAGGATAAAAAAAAATTATGCAATTATATATTTTCTGCCCATGCCTTCTTGTAGAACTGAAGGGTGAAGATGAGGGAAGATGAGAGGAAACTCAAAGAATGAACTATGACCCAGTTTTATAGTTGTAGAGCAACTATCAAACATAAATAGATATGCACAGAAAAATATATTCTGACCCACAAAATAAGAACACCTGATGAGGTACTTCACCCTAATCCAATTACTCAATTAAATAGTTCACTTAAAACTAGGGAAAAAAACAAACTCAAATGGGGTATGAATTATTGGGACAGAGTAGGACACAGCAAGCAGAAAAATCCAGGGGAAGTGTTTTCAGAATACAGAGAAATCAAATAGGAACATAGTACACTGAATGCAGTGGCCTGTACACAGTAATATATCTCCTTCTTCTAGGAAGACTGAATGACAGAAAGGATGACTTAAACCTCTAATACCAGAAAAATAGGATTCATTCTAAAGAATAAGCTAATGGGCAAATGAGACCTGAACACATTCTCCCCCATCCAAATATCATGAAAAATATACAGAAAAAATTAAGCAAACATGGATTATGTAGAAATTAATAGTGAGCAGGCTTTTACATTGTACATCTGAATAAGTACTTCTACATTTCAATTTTTTACTCATTTATTTCATTCAGTTATTTTATACAAAGAATTTAGCTTTTTTGGGGATAAGAGAAAGATTCCCTATAGTTGAGTTTCAAGTTGCAGAATGAGTGAGACTTAGTTATACAAGTGGAGGAAGAAAAGAAAATTCCAGATACAAGCAAAACCATAAAGTAGAGAGAGTATGGGAGCCATGAGTAAAAAGAACAGTATAGCTGAAGCTAATTCTGGAAGTCAGCTACAGGTAAGCACAATTAAACAGCAGCTTCAGACTCTTAAAGTACTGACAACATGAATTCTGATTTTCAGTAAATGGTGGGCTAGTTCATATAGAAGCATTTTCCTGTGGGAAAAACAAAACATATTTAATTCAAGATTCTAGATAAAACATGAAAATATGATTTTCAAAAATTAATCAAGGTCTGAAAGTCAAATTAGTAGGACAAAAAAGAGAGAGGGAAAATCCTGAGATGTAAACAAAACACTCAAAGTACGTGCTTCATTAGATTAAATTAAGCTGTGAAATTGAAGTGTGGCTTTGATGGACTTGAAAAGAAGAGAATGGGGCTCAGCATCAAATTTATGTTTATCTACATTGACTCTATCTTCAGAATAGGAATGAATCAAAAGTAAACCACCAGCAGTCCCACCTTCTTCAGGGAACTATAGGAGACTTGCCTTGAGACTAAACAGAATAGTGGGGAATAAATTTTTTAGAAGCCTAAGAGATATAACAATTTTTAAACTTGTGTCCTAAAACATAACCTCCATATATTTAACAAAAAAGTTACAGCCATACAAAAAGTAATATGTAAATTAAATCATAGAGTGAGTTTTTATCACACCTCTAGTCATTAATGAAATATTAAAAAGACAAAACAGGAGGGTGGGAGGTAGGGAGATGCAAGAGGGAGGAGATATGGGAACATATGTATATGTATAACTGATTCACTTTGTTATAAAGTAGAAACTAACACACCATTGTAAAGCAATTATACTCCAATAAAGATGTAAAAAAAAAGACAAAACATATTAGCAAAGATTAAAAAAATCTGAAGATTATCTAAATTGACGTGTGTGTCTCTCTCTCTCTGTCTCTCTCTCTCTCTCTCTCTCTCTATATATATATATATATAAAACTCTCTTCCCAAGAATTATGGGCATATTTCTTTTTTCAAACACAAATTGTAAAATAGCTAGCTAGTGGGAAGCAGCCACATCGCACAGGGAGACCAGCTCTGTGCTTTGTGACCACTTAGAGAGGTGGAATAGGGAGGGTGGGAGTGAGAAGGCAAGAGGGAGGGAATATGGGGATATATGTATACATATAGTTGATTCATTTTGTTATAAAGCAGAAACTAACACACCACTGTAAAGCAATTATACGCCAATAAAGATGTTAAAAGAAAAACTTATACTACGCTGTCTGGTCATAAGCAAATGCTAACACATTTGAAATGACTAAAGTCATATAGAGCTTGTTCTCTGACCACAATGCAATTAAGCTAGAAGTCAACTGGACAATAAATAGCTAGAACACTTTAAAGGACTTCAGAAAATTGAGATTGGGGAACATGAGCAAGATGGTGAAATAGGAAGCCCCAGCCCTCCTATATCTCCCACAGACACAATGATTCAACCATACAGGAACGAATTCCTTTTGTGAGAAATCCAGAGACCCGTTGGGAGGCACACTGAAGCTGGGAGGAAAATTTGTGGCATACTTTCTCTGTAATTCCTCTCCCAAGCACAGTACCACACAATCACGTATCAGGAGGAAACTCGGAATGCCCAGATTCTCCCAAGGGAAGGAGAGGACTAGGTAGTACGTCCAACATTCTGACTTTTCAAGGGACTGGCTTCTGTCATGCCTGAATCTAAGCACTGTTAGGGAAGAGCCTCTTAGCTGGGAGCTGCTAAGAACAAAGGAGAAAGTTTGGACTTGGACACCCTCATTGGCTGTAGCCTGTCCCTCCAGCTCACAGCAGAAACAGCAGGCAAACGCCCATCCAACATTTTGGCTCTTCAGGGGACTGCCAAAGGGACAGGATTCGGAACCACCTGTGTTAGCACACTGAGGGGACCCTGGCAGACTTTTGCTGCCTGGGGGCCACTGAGAACAAAGGTGAAGGCTTAGAATAGTATGCAATCACCATCAGAGCTCCTGTGATAAGGTCAGGAAAACTCACAGCCTCTGGCATATCTCTGGGCATGGAAAGAGAACACTGAAACATATATCCAAACATTCAGAATTTTCAGAAGCTGCCCAAGAGACTAGTTTCTGTTTCAACTGTCTCAAAGTGCTGGTGGGAAATGAAGAAATCTAGATGCCTGGGGCCTGCTGATAACCAAAAAATGAGTGGAGTGGTATGCTGCAGCTCCAGAGAACCCACAGTACAGCAGACAGATATGAGAGGCAACAAGAAATGATGTACTCCTGAACAAGAAACCAGAAAATCCTTCTAATTATGAATTTACACAGTCTAGTGAACACATACCCACAGAAAAGTTGTGAGAAGCTGCCAGAAGCTCTAGCAGGGCTGATGGACAAAGATCTTCCCTTATATGAAGCCAATCCAGAAAAACTGGGAAAAGTGACTGTTTTTTCAAATACACGAACAACCACACAAAGTCTCAAGGAAAATGAAGAAACAGGAAAATGTAGCCCAAACAGAGGAACAAAAAAATAATCTCCAAAAATTGACCCTAAAGTTATGGAGGTATGAATTATCTGACAGAGAATTTTTAAAACTGCCATAAAATACTCAATGAGATCAGAAAAATGATGTATGAACAAAATGAGTATTTCAACAAAGAGATAGAGAACATTTTTAAAAAGGCCAAAGAGAAATTATGGAGGTTGAGAATACAATAATAGAACTGAAAAATTCACTAGAAGGGTTAAAGAGCAGACAAGATCAAGCAAGAATTGGTAAACGCAAATACAGGTCATTTGAAACTGTCCTTCCTGCTCTCTTCAATGCATCTTTCCTCATTTCTGTGCTTCACCTGATGACTGCTGTAATCTCTCATCTGGGTTCTGGGGCACCCATAAAGGTGTTTTTGTCCGTTGAAATGTATTAAATTGATGTTTCTGTTGCGGGGGGATGAGAGCTGAAACCTCCTATTTGGCAACTCGTTGAAGTCATTCCTTACTATACTTATCTTTGTCTACATAATGAAGATGGCAGATAAAGAATCAATGCACTTGAAGGAAGATCAGTAAAAATTATCCAGTTGTTCCAAAAAAGAGAGAGGAAGTAAAGAGAAATGAACAGAGCCTCAGGGGTTTGTTGGAACAATATCAAGAGGCACAATATTTTTATAATTAGAAAATCAGAAGGAGAAATGGGCAGAATATATATTTGATGAAATAATGTCTATAAGCTTCCCACATTTGATGGAAACCTTTAAAAAATTTTATTCCTTATGATTCTATTTAAAATTCTAAAATATGCTAACTAATCAATAATATAAAAAAGCAGAATCAGGGATGCAGGGATGCACTGCAAAGGGGAATGAAAATTATTTGTGGGGAGTAATAAGATTGTTCTTCATTGTGGTGGTGGTTTCACAGGTACTTCTGTCAAAATTTATTGACATGTATATTTTAAATGTGTATAACCTGTTGTATATAAATTATAGTTCAATAAATTGCTGAAAACAAAAGTGAATAATTATCAAGAGCATGAGTAGTTTAATAAACAATAGAATTAAACATGCAAAGAAAACTAATAAGATTTCCAATTTCACAAATAAAGAATTCAGTTACATAAAATAATCACAATTTTTTTATCTGGCAGAAAGTCAAAATTTTTAAAATAATATTTCGTTATAGAGTCTGATAGGTGGTACAAAAAATTATTATTTACATTTAATAATTTCACAATACTCTTCTTTAAACTTAAGTTAAAAATATATGCAAACAACACACAGCACGCCTCAGGCTAGTGCAACGTCCCGCCGGCCTCTGCCGCTGCAGGCTCGCCCCACATTCCGAACCCCTCCCTTCCCCGGGCCTGAGTGAGCCAGAGCCCTCGAATCAGCTGTTACTTTAACCCTGTCCTGTCTGAGCAAAGAACGGACGCCCTCAGGCGACCTACACGCAGAGGCGGGGCCAAATCCAAAGCTGAACCCCAGGAGCTGTGTGAACAAAGAAGAGGAAGGGAAATGTCTCCCACAGCCTCAGGAGCAGCGTATTAAATCTCCACAATCAACTTGATGTACCCTGCATCTGTGGAATACCTGAATAGACAAAGAATCATCCCAAATTGAGGAGGTGGACACTGGGAGCAATGATATATATATATTTTTCCCTTTTTCTCTTTTCGTGAATGTGTATGTGTATGCTTCTCTGTGTGATTTTGTCTGTATAGCTTTGCTTTCACCATTTGTCCCAAGGTTATGTCTGTCCTTTCTTTTTTTTCTTTTTTTAGTATAGTTTTTACCACTTGTTATCATTGCTGGATTTGTTTACTGGTTTGGTTGCTCTCTTCATTCTTTCCTTCTTTTTATTACTGAAAAATATTTTTAATAACTATTTTTTATTTTAATAACTTTATTTTACTTTATTCCTCCCTCCCTCCCTCCCTCCCTCCCTCCCTCCCTTCCTTCCTTCCTTCCTTTCTCTCCATTTTACTCTGAGCCATGTGGATAGCAGGCTCTTGGTACTACAGCCAGGCGTCAGGGCTATGCTTCTGAGGTGGGAGAGCCAAGTTCAGGACACTGGTCCACAAGAGACCTCCCACCTCCATGTAATATCAAGTGGCGAAAATCTCCCAGAGATTTCCATCTCAACACCAAGACCCAGCTCCACTCAATGACTAGCAAGCTACAGTGCTAGACACCCTATGCCAATCAACTAGCAAGACAGGAACACAACCCCATCCATTAGCAGAGAGGTTGCCTAAAATCATAAGGCCACAGACACCCCAAAACACACCACCAAACGTGGACCTGCCCACCAGAAAGACAAGATCCAGCCTCATCCACCAGAACACAGGCACTAGTCCCCTCCACCAGGAAGCCTACACCACCCACTGAACAAACCTTAGCCACTGGGGAGAGACACCAAAAACAACAGGAACTATGAACCTGCAGCCTGCAAAAAGGAGACCACAAGCAAAGTAAGTTAAGCAAAATGAGAAGACAGAGAAACTAACAGCAAATGAAGGAGCAAGGCAAAAACCCACCAGACCTAACAAATGAAGAGGAAATAGGCAGTCTACCTGAAAAAGAATTCAGAATAATGATAGTAAAGATGATCCAAAATCTTGGAAGTAGAATGGAGAAAATACATGGAACATTTAACAAGGACCTAGAAGAACTAAAGAGCAAACAAACAGTGATGAACAACACAATAAATGAAATTAAAAATTCTCTAGAAGGGATCAATAGCAGATTAACTGAGGCAAGAGAACGGATAAGTGACCTGGGAGATAAAATAATGGAAATAACTACTGCAGAGCAAAGTAAAGAAAAAAGAATGAAAAGAATTGAGGACAGTCTCAGAGACCTCTGGGACAACATTAAATGCACCAACATTCAAATTATAGGGGTCCCAGAAAAAGAAGAGAAAAAGAAAGGGACTGAGAAAATATTTGAAGAGATTATACTTGAAAACTTCCCTAATATGGGAAATGAAGTAGTTAATCAAGTCCCTTGGTGAAAGTGCGGTGTTAAAGTCCCTTGGTGAAAGTGCGGTGTTAAAGTCCCCTTTGGATATTTTCATCATCCAAAATGAAAATAAATAAAGAAACACAAGCTTTAAATGATACATTAAACAAGATGGACTTAATTGATATTTATAGAACATTCCATCCAAAAGCAACAATACACTTTCTTCTCACGTGCTCATGGAACATTCTCCAGGATAGATCATATCTTGGGTCACAAATCAAGCCTGGGTGAATGTAAGAAAATTGAAATAATATTAAGTATCTTTTTCAAACACAACACTATGAGACTAGATATCAATTACAGGAAAAAAATCTGCGAAAAATGCAAACACATGGAGGATAAGGAATGAACTACTTAATAACCAAGAGATCACTGAAGAAATCAAAGAGGAAATCTAAAAATACCTAGAAACGAATGACAATGAAATCACGAAGATCCAAAACCTAGGGGATGCAGTTCTAAGAGGGAAGTTTATATCAATACAATCCTACCTTAAGAAACAAGAAGCATCTCAAGAAAACAACCTAGCCTTACACCTAAAGCAATTAGAGAAAGAAGAACAAAACCCCCCAAAGTTAGCAGAAGGAAAGAAATCATAAAGATCAGATCAGAAATAAATGAAAAAGAAATGAAGTATACGATAGCAAAGATCAATAAAACTAAAAGCTTGTTCTTTGAGAAGATAAAACAGAATTGATAAACCATTAACCAGACTCATCAAGAAAAAAAGGGAGAAGACTCAAATGAATAGAATTAGAAATGAAAAAGGAGAAGTAACAACAGACACTGCAGAAATACAAAGGATCATGAGAGATTACTACAAGCAACTCTGTGCCAATAAAATGGACAACCTGGAAGAAATGGACAAATTCTTAGAAATGCACAACCTGCCGAAAATTAACCGGGAAGAAATAGAACATATGAACGGACCAATCACAAGCACTGAAATTGAAACTGTGATTAAAAATCTTCCAACAAACAAAAGCCCAGGACCAGATGGCTTCACAGGTGAATTCTATCAAACGTTTATAGAAGAGCTAACACCTATCCTTCTCAAACTCTTCCAAAATACAGCAGAGGGAGGAACACTCCCATACTCATTCTACTAGGCCACCATCACCCTGATACCAAAACCAGACAAAGGTGTCACAAAGAAAGAAAACTACAGGCCAATATCAAAATACTAGCAACAGAATCCAACAGCACATTAAAAGGATCATACACCATGGTCAAGTGGAGTTTATCCCAGGAATGCAAGGATTCTTCAATATATGCAAATCAATGAATGTGATACACCATATTAACAAATTCAAGGAGAAAAACCTTATGATCATCTCAATAGATGCAGAAAAAGCTTTCAACAAAATTCAACACCAATTTATGACAAAAAACCTCCAGAAAGTAGGCTTAGAGGGAACTTCCTCAACATAATAAAGGCCATATATGACAAACCCACAGCCAACATGGTCCTCAATGGTGAAAAACTAAAACCATTTTCCACTAAGATCAGTAACAAGACAAGGTTGCCCACTCTCCACACTATTATTCAACATAGTTTTGGAAGTTTTAGCCACAGCAATCAGAGAAGAAAAAGATATAAAAGGAATCCAAATCGGAAAAGAAGAAGTAAAACTGTCACTGTTTGCAGATGACATGATACTATACATAGAGAATCCTAAAGATGCTACCAGAAAACTACTAGAGCTAATCAATGAATTTGGTAAAGTAGCAGGATACAAAATTAATGCTCAGAAATTTCTTGCATTCCTATACACTAATGATGACAAATCTGAAAGTGAAATTAAGGAAACGCTCCCATTTACCACTGCAACAAAAAGAATAAAATACCTAGGAATAATCGTACATAAGGAGACAAAAGACCTGTATGTAGAAAACTGTAAGACACTGATGAAAGAAACTGAAGATGATACAAATAGATGGAGAGATATACCATGTTCTTGGATTGGAAGAATCAACATTGTGAAAATGATTATACAACCCAAAGCAAACTACAGATTCAATGCAATCCCTATCAAACTACCACTGGCATTTTTCACAGAACTAGAACAAAAGATTTCACAACTTGTATGGAAACACGAAAGACCCTGAAGAGCCAAAGCAATCTTGAGAAAGAAAAATGGAGCTGGAGTAATCAGCCCCCCTGACATCAGACTATACTATAAAGCTACAGTAATCAAGACATTATGGTACAGGCACAAAAACAGAAATATCTATCAATGGAACAGGATAGAAAGCCCAGAGAAAGACCCACGCACATATGGTCACCTTATCTTTGATAAAGGAGGCAAGAATAGACAGTGGAGAAAAGACACCTACTTCAATAAGTGGTGCTGGGAAAACTGGACAGCTACATGCAGAAGAATGAAATTAGAACACTCCCTAACACCATACACAAAAATAAACTTAAAATTAAAGACCTAAATGTAAGGCCAGACAGTATAAAACTCTTAGAGGAAAACATAGGCAGAACACTCTTGACAAATCACAGCAAGATCCTTTTTGACCCACCTCCTAGAGGAATGGAAATAAAAACAAAAATAAACAAATGGGTCCTAAAGAAACTTAAAAGCTTTTGCACAGCAAACAAAACCATAAACAAGACAAAAAGACAGCCCTCTGAATGGGAGAAAATATTTGTAAATGAAGCAACTGACAAGGGATTAATTGCCAAAATTTACAAGCAGTTCATGCAGCTCAATATCAAGAAAACAAACAACTAAATGCAAAAATTGGCAGAAGACCTAAATAGACATTTCTCCAAAGAATATATACGGAGTGTCAACAAGCACATGAAAGAATGCTCAACAACATTAATCATTAGAGAAATGCAAATGAAAACTACAATGAGATATCCTCTCACACCGGTCAGGATGGCCATCATCAAAAAATCTACAAATAATAAATGCTGGAGAGAGTGTGGAGAAAAGGGAACCCTCTTGCACTGTTGGTGGGAATGTAAATTGATATAGCCACTGTGGAGAACAGTACGAAGGTTCCTTAGGAAACTAAAAATAGAACTACTGTACGACCCAGCAATCCCACTGCTGGGCATATACCCTGAGAAAACCATAATTCAAAAAGAGTCATGTACCAAAATGTTCATTGCAGCTCTATTTACAATAGCCAGGACATGGAAGCAACCTAAGTGTCCATCGAAAGATGAATGGATAAAGAAGATGTGGCACATACATACAATGGAATATTACTCAGCCATTAAAAGAAACAAAATTAAGTTATTTGTAGTGAGGTGGATGGACCTAGAGTCTGTCATACAGAGTGAATAAGTCAGAAAAAGAAAAAAAAAATACCTTATGCTAACACATATATATGGAATCTAACAACAAAAAAAAAGTGGTCATGAAGAACCTTGAGTCAAGATGGGAATAAAGATGCAGACCTACTGGAGAATGGACTTGAGGACCCAGGGAGGGGGAAGGGTAAGCTGGGACTAAGTGAGACAGTGGCATGGACATATATACACTACTAAATGTAAAACAGATAGCTAGTGGGAAGCAGCCACATAGCACAAGGAGATCAGCTCGGTGCTTTGTCACCACCTAGAGTGATGGGATAGGGAGGGTGGGAGGGAGGGAGACTCAAGAGGGAAGAGATATGGGGACATATGTATATGTATAACTGATTCACTTTGCTATAAAGGAGAAACAAACACACCATTGTGAAGCAATTATACTCCAATAAAATGTTAAAAATATATATGCAAAGATATATATATAAAGTTATACACTGTGTTCTTTGTAACAGAAGAAGAAAAAAAGAAAGACCTAAACCCACTCAAATAGGACATTGATGAAATACATTTTAGTTTATAAAACATGGAACAGTGAAAGCATGGGTATGACATTTACATTGCTTGTGTTTGGTTTCCCATTGGTAGGTATGTAACATAAGTAAATTATATAAACTTTGTTTCCTCTTCTGTAAAATATGAAGGACATTAGTACCTACTTATAGAATAGCTGTACAAATACTCAGTGTTAAGATTCTATTCTCTTCCTCTTACGCTTTCTTCTTCTTATTGTTATCACTGTCATCATCATCATCATTCTTGTTATATGGCACGACTTGACCCTACTGAGTTCAAAATATATTTAGATATGTAAATCATTTGTCAAACAATTATCGTACCATATAAGGAATGTAAAAATAGAGATGTATTCACACATACAATGACATAAAGAGTTATCTCCAATAGGAATATCAAGTTAAAATATTGAGATAAATAATAAGCAATTTTTGCAAAAGTGTCTGTGTGCATGACACATAATGTATTACATACAGTGCATAATATATAATATGCACAATTTTACATCATTATTAGGAGAGAAAAAGATTGGATGTGTACGAAACTAGCAGAAATGCCTGCCTTTGAGAACTTAATTCCAGGAAATATTAAAATTTTTCTTGTTCATAATTTCTAATTATATAAATGATGATGTATTAATATCTGTAATAAGAACAATGTTTTAAATATTATATGAATGAGGTCCTGCATAATTGGTTGGAGTTTGGAGGATAAAGAAAACAATTAATGGATAAGAAAGGAGAAAGCATTTTAAAGCAAGTTTAGTACCAAGACAGAGGTTTAATCTGCAGTAATTTGATGTTTCCCTAGTTCAGGTTGCTCTGAATTTGCACACTGCTTAAAACAAATGATTAACATTTGGAATGAAAGGGAGATAATCTAGAAAAATGACAAAATTGGGGCTGAAACCTCAGAAATCAAGCCAAAGTTAAGAAAACGCTATAGCTTCTTTTATTTGTTCCCTTTTTAAGACATGGGCTGCCCCATTCAGACCAGTGCATAAGCAATGATACACATTGATTCAATTTATGCTCTCACAGAAAATTTTCATCACTTTAACAGTGTTTATCTATAGAAATCTCAATTTCACAATTATCAGCTAGCATTTATTGAGCAGTGTTGTCCTGTTATAAGAGGACATTTGTACCGCTTACTGAGTTGTTACCAATTTGAATGCCAGGCATCAAAGACACAGTGAGGGAACATAAGACCCAATATCTGCCCTTAAAAAATGATAATCCTATTTAGAGTATTAACATTTGAAAAAATAATTTTGGTAAACAACTTAAGAGTAAAATAGAGACATGTATACACATTACTACCAGAAAACTCTGGGAGCAAACAGACCTATGCCAATAATGGTGGAAGCGAGAGATTTTAAAAATTTATAAAAATATGGCTTTTAAGTTGTCTCTTGAAAATGGTAAGGCCGAACAAGAAATTTCTTTGTGGGAGAAGAAAGCACCTATACAAAATATAGATATAGAAAAGATGATTTTTCAGGACTTGCAAATTATTGATATATGCAAATAATTTTGAAGTTGTATAAGCCAAGATTAACAATAAGTTATTTACTAAGATCTTTAGTTATGTATTTGCATCAATAATGGTCCTATAAATAACTTGTTCTAAATTTCTTTTCCCAGTGTTAGTTGGCGCCATAACATAATGGAGAATTTTTAAATGGCCATTTGAAGCCTTGCAGATGGAAGAAATTAAACTCAAAATGAGAGCATATTTAGTTTTGTTGTCTGACTTAATCTTGATTTCCAGGTGTCATCATGACTTCAATGACAAATGAAGTGACAAATAAGCTTGATTAATGGACTAATCATTGAACTTGATTTCCTTTTCTGTGATTTCTATTTAATTTCTTTTCTAAATGGTCACAGGTGCATTAAGCCCTCCCCCCTTTATAAAGAGTTGAATATAGAAGAATAGCAAAATTTTCCATTAAAATTCTGATATACATGTGTGGATTTGAGGTCCAGAACATCGTTAAACAACTTTACTGAGACTATCTATCCTGAGGGGATATTTTGCCTGATCAAGAATATTAAGTAAGTTCAGCTATAAATATATCAGTAAAGTAGGATAAAGTTCAATTATTGCTTGAATATATAATTCCTCATCAATAAAGTAACTCATTAGTAAATGACAGCTCTTGTCTGTCTCCTTGATTCCTGACACCCATTCTGACAGCATTTAGAATAACAAATGAACAGATATGTTTTACATAACTATTTCATTAAAATAGGAGGAGGGAGTGATTTAAATAAGACACTTTAAGTATGGAAACTGTACTCACAACGATGAGTGAGGAGATTTAAAGGACCCCAGAGGCTATCAAGTCAAATCTCCTTATTGTAAAGATGAGGAAAGTAAAGTTCAAGACTTTAAGGATTTCAACTAGGTAAATCACACTGGACTTCTGGTCCAGTGCTGCTTCAATTGCATCAATCTGCTTCCATATTAGGTTATAAAATATCTTTCATAATTTAAAATAGCACCAGATAAAAATTCACACTCTAATTTGATATATAATGTAAGCACACAGAAGTATTACAACAGTATTTTTGGAGTCCATGACGTTAAAGTATCTAAAGAACAACCAGTTTTTATCCATCAGTCATCATTGTCTTTGGATGAGATCAAAGGCAGTTCTACTTCATAGTATCTAACAATTCTTAAGTTTACTTTAGCATAAATTATTACATAGCACATCTTGAGTTAGACGGTTACTAGTATGATTTCTATTTTCAGATAAAGGAAGCAAGACACAGAGGTTAAATAACTTGCCCAACATTACATAACTTGGAAATGGTAGAGGCAGGATTAGAACAAAGGTAGTACTCTTAATCATTACATTTTGACAAGTCTCTGAAAAAGCCTTCCTAAGCCTAGCTACATATTGAGGATGGGTGCCTAAGCCAACCTATTTCATCCTTTTCTCTAATATCTCTTGGTTTCAGACTATATTGTAATTATATCAAGTGCTTCCTTTTTGATAAACCTAGGATAGGTATAATTAAAGAGACACATATATGTAGAATCTAGAAAAGTGGTACAGATGAACCTGTTTGCAAGGCAGAAATACAGACACAGATGTAGAGAACAAACGTATGGACACAAAGTGGGGGAAGGTGGGGGTGGTGGTGGTGGTGGGATGAATTGGGAGATTGGGATTGACATATATACACTAATATGTATAAAACAGATAACTAATAAGAACTGGCTGTATTAAAAAAATAAAATAAAATTCAAAAATAAATAAATAAATAAAAATGAACATAACGAATATAAATATGTGAATGAACATAACAGATATTTATATATACATATATAAATATGTATGTGTGTCTCTATATGTGTGTGTATATATGTACATAATATATAGCAAAAAGAAAAAGACCCATGTATATAGCACATGTCTTAATAAATAAAAGAAAAAAAAAGATCTAAAAAAAGAATGAGCGATTAATCAGTATCCACAACATAAAACCCTAAAACATTTGGCAAAAAATTGGAGGGCAGAAGAATGTTTAAAAGAAAAGGCTATATTCTATAGCTCTCAAAAGAAGACTTGTTAGTCAGTGAAAACAAACTTCCTGTTGATGTGTGATTATTTTGGTAAAGTAGATCCAATAGACCACCCAGATCATCATACATGTGCAAAATAATTGTTTTGCAAAATAAAGATAAATAATCCCAATAACTGAACTTGGAAGAAACAAAATAATTCCCAAAAAAGCCCCTAATTAACATACCTAGAGAAATTCAATTAATGTGACTCATAAAACATAAACAGCATAATATGAATAAGAAACATTCAGAGAGAAAAACATTGAAAATGTTGAAAAAGAGCTAATGTTGGTAATTCCTTTATGTGTAAAATGTAAAAATAAGTGAACAAACAGATAGATAGATAACCTGGAGAAATTTCCCCTAATTTTTGCTTCTTCAAAGTGCTAATGCAGAGAAAAAACTGTAAAAGACTGTTGACTAAAGGAAAAACTCAGACACTAGAACAGTGTTTCTCAAAGTGTGATGTATGGGCTACTTGTACCAGAAACAATGGGGATGTTTAATAAATGGATACGATTTCCCAGACCCAGAAAACACCCATTAAATCAGAATTTCTGTTAGTATAACTAAGACAGATGCATTTTAATAAGGCTCCCTGAGTGATCTTAAGGTTACTACAGTTACTACTATATTAAAGTCATTGAGAAGATTCAAAAAACTTTAAATAACTTTCAGGTATTTTTAACACTTCTTTTTAACCTTTTCTGTTCTGAATTTGAGAAACCTTTCAAAAACAAATATATACCTATCTCGTCACTGTAAAGGAAAGTGTCTATATGATCCCATGTCTCCAAATTACACTTAAACTCTGTGGAATTATCTGTTTTATATGGACTATTTGTTAACCTTCCTACGTCACCAAATTCTAAAATTCAGGAAACTGATTTATTTAATTAGGCGTTAGCTCAGCATATGGCTTATAGCATGCTCATTAAATGTTTGAATTAAGAGTCTAGAGGTTCATTTTCTAACATAGCGTCTACTAGTCACTTGTGGTTATTGAGCACTTGAAATGTGGCTAGTCAGAATTTCTAAGTAAAAAAAAAAAAAGGTAAAATATCTCACTAATATTTTTAAAAATAATTACATATTGAAGTGAGTTGTTTAAAGATGGCAAACCAATAAAAACAATAAAAACTATTTTTAGATGCTAATTATTCTAAATATTTTTAATGGATTTTTCCCATTCTTGGTAGACTTTTTAACGTGTATTAGAGCATACCAAAAGTCATAGATTATATGTTTTTGTTTCCTAATCAAAAAAACCATTCTCATTAAGCATTAAATCCCTTGAGTTTTAAGCAGCAGAGTTGCCAAGAAACATGTGAAATGATTAGGGAATGAGGAGCATCTAAAAGTTTACCTTGCATTCACCCTTTCTTGTCTCAAAAGTACAAACAACAAATGGGAAATCTATTAAGATTCTAATTATTTCCTATTTCTAACCAAGAAAACTGGGACAAGACTTTCTGCTTAATAGGTTTTTGTTTGTTTGTTTTTAGAACTAGGTAAAATTAGGAAGTATTGGGCCCACGTTATCACATGAAAGCATCAGTATTTTTTAAATTATTTCAGGTAAAAAGAGGAAGAGATGATTTGCTCAGGAAAATAACATACTAGGAAAAATATGTATGATGATGATTTGTTTCATCACTATACATTTACTTGTACTCTTAATACTAACATAGATATTTTTATTTTTCCAATGAAATATAGTTTCATAAATTTTAGGTGGAAAATATAGAAATACTTTTTCATTATAATGATAAAATATCAAGTAATTACTCTGTTTTTGGTCCCTTTAAGTTTACCATATCCATTTAATTAATTTTACTATAATATAAATGCAATCAGCAAACACTGTGAATACATTTTAAAATCACATATGCATGAACAAACATGATTCCTGTGTGTCCAAGATTCAGATTGGTACTGACAGATTTTCACAATGGCATTAATTGTCATCATATATCAGAATAGAAAACATGGATCTAAAGGCAGTCTTAATCTATTAATATCAGACACCAATACTGAATTTTATTCATGGTCATATCCTTAATGGACAGGAATATATCACCAGGTAACTGAATGAAATTTGCCTTTTCTGTGTAGCCATTGCAACAGTTTTCAATTTATCACTAGAAAATAATTTTATTATACATTCGATCCCTCTCTCTCTCTCTCTCTCTCTCTCTATCTCTCTCTGTTTGGGTGTTTGTTTATTTTTAATCAATAAGTATGGTGGACAAATTAAGTTCTTCCTTATCGGTACTCTGCAAGATCTTTCATCACTGCCCTTTTCTGTACTTTCGTATTTTTGGAAGAAAGTCTATTTTAATTAAAAACAAAAGACTTAAGGAAAAACAATTTAAAGTGTCACTGTTATAATTAGAGCAGAACTTAGAGAAAATGTGGTTGAAGAAACAGAGACGATGTATGTGGTCCATATATAACCACAGTATTTTTGGAAATCTTTGTAAAAAATGGAGATATGAATCAAAGTATAATAATGGCACAGTATTTGAAAAATAAATGTGGTTATCACTGAAAATTTCCAAGAGTACAAGTGGGCCTTATTTCTATGAGAAATGTCTTGTGTGATTTGTAATTTTTCTTTTGTTTTGTTTCAATGTTTAAGGGAAAACTCCAAACTCTGTCTTTCTAACATTCTAGATTTCATTTTTTAAGCTAATGCGTAAAGTTTGATGTGATTCATTTTACAGTAAATATCAACAATTATATGGAGACACAATGGAAAGTGGATGCCCAATAGTTATTTGACTAAAGAAAAGTTGTTAAAAAGTTGAAGAAATTTAAAGAACACCTTAAGATGCCGTTATTCATATAACAGTCAAAAGAAACCAGTTTTTATTTTAAAGCCAATGTCTACCTTGTGATTATGTTTTCAGTAAAAACAAAAACAAAACTTGATTTTGCTTCTTAATAGGATATAGGAAGTCTCATGACTTTTATTCCCAACCTTAAATACAAAAACAAAGCAAACTATAATGTTATTCCCTCATGAGAGAGCTGAAGACTCTAATAAACCTAAATTCATTAAAGTATAGAGAATGCCAAGAAATTCTTAGGAAAAAGATACCTAAAGCTATATTCATACCTGACAAAGAGGCATGAGGAGGAGGGATTTGCATTAAATATGGGTAAGAAAAAGTCACATTTTAAATAAACTTTAGCATGCATCTGGGAGCTGGTTTAACACATGGAAATTACCAGGAGCTCCTGTTATAGAGAGTTTGTACCCACCATCTGCACTTTCCCAAAGAACATCTCTGAAGAGAATACTGAAAGCCAGGGTCAAAAGGGGTACTGAGAAACTAACCAATGAATCATGTAAGATGAAAGCAGGACCAGAGAGTTGAAAAACATTTCTCCCAGGGCCTCCCTGGTGGCGCAGTGGTTGAGAGTCCGCCTGCTGATGCAGGGGACGCGGGTTCGTGCCCCGGTCCAGGAGGATTCCACATGCCGCGGAGCGGCTAGGCCCGTAAGCCATGGCCACTGAGACTGTGCGTCCAGAGCCTGTGCTCCGTAGTGGGAGAGGTCACAACATTGAGAGGCCCACATACCGCAAACAAACAAACAAACATTTCTCCCACAGATTCTTGGACTTTGTTGAGAGCAAGCCAATGGATGTTGGCTTCTGGCCCTTGAAGGCTGGGTGCACAAGAGGAGATCTGAAAGAAATCACTTTGAAGCTCTCTGAATCTTTGCTAAGTGTGTTGATACAACAGAGATCTTTGAAATGTTGGAGACAGAGAATTAAGGTAGAGAGATTCAGTGCCAGGATTGAAATTAGAGTCTACAAAAACTCCATTATAACACCAAAAAACTGGCAGCCATGTGGTAAAGCAGAGTAAAATTCCCCATGATTCAGAAAGCTAGGTGCTAGGCTGGAGAGGAGCAAAATATCCTGAATACGTGTTGCTGGTATTCAGATATCAAGCCAAGCTAAACATTTAATACAAATCCCATTTTAAAACATTGAACCAAGTAAGAAACTGGGACTAACTTCAATGCAGCATACATTCTGCTCAATTCACATTAGTGGGCTTAGAGAAGAAGAGGTATCCCTGTTCTGGGTGTAAATATTGTTTATCTTCACTTGTACTATTTACTAGCATACATTGTCTGGCAGGTGAAGAAGCAGGATAAGGTGACTCATGATTAAGAGAAGAAAAGTTCAATAAAAGCAGACTAAGAGATGGATAAAATGTAGGAATTACCAAAAACCTTCAAAATAACTATAATAAATATGATAAAAGATTAGTGTAAAGAATGGAAAATGTGCATAAATCATGAGTAATATCAATATAGAGATGTAATTATAAAAATTGAGCCAACTGAAAATGCTAGAAATTTAAAAAATGTGATATCTGGGGTGACAAATTCAACTTAATATCTTAAAAATTGATTGCATAGCCAATAATTATTAACACAAAGGTAGATCAACAGAAATTATCATTAAGTTAATCAAAGAGAAAGAATAGTCAAAAATGGAGCAGGGTACCTATGATCCATAGAAAAATGCCAAATAGTCTATAATACTATCAAGAAAGAGAATGAAAATGGAGAAGACGAAATACTTGAATAGATAATATCTGAGAATTTTACAAATAGACATCAACCCAAAGATATGGAAATATTAATGTGTCCAAGCTAGATTTAAAAAAAAGAAAAAATAGAAATACACTTAAGCATGTCAGAGGTGAACTGCTGAAAATAAAAAATAAACTATTTTAAAAACACATTCCATATAGTGGGTAAAGGAATAAAAAAAAAACACATTTCATACAGTGGGTAAAGGCTAAGAATGACAGCTGTCTTCTCATCACAGACAATGAAGGCAGAAGATAATGGGACATTATTTTTAAAGTGCTGAAAGAATAAAACTGTCAACCAAGAATTGCTTTGACAGGAAAAATAACTGTCAAAAATGAAGCACTCCTTAGAGAGAAATTTATAGATTTAAATGCTTCTGTCATACAAAAGTATAAAATCAATCATTTTAGCTTCCACCTTAGAACAGTAGGTAACAAGGAGCACATTAAACCTAGTTAGGTAGAAGAAATGAGTGAATAAGAATAATGGTGGATATCAATGAAATGTACAAGAAATAGAGAAAAACATGGTGATAAGTAGGTTCCTGAAAAGATTAATAAAATTAATTATCTCCTAGCCAAAGTAGTCAAGAATAAAAATAACAGGAAACAGATCGATAGAAATTAGAAAGGAAGGAGAGAAAATTACTACAAATAATACAGACATTAAATAGGTAAGAATATATTATGAAAACTTTTTGGCAATAAACTTTCTGATTTTGATGAAATTTATAAATTTCTGGAGAAACACAACTTATAAAAACTGACACAAAAAAGGAGTAGAAAATTTAAATAACCTACTAGGTAATTTAAATATTACTGTTAGAGAATTATTATTAGGAAAAAAGTTATTACAAAGAAAATTCCAGCCATATGACCTCACTAGTAAATTCAATAAGAGATTCAGGAAATAAACAGAATCTTTTTTTTATATAAATTGTTTTATGAGACTCATAGAAACCTGGTACTCAAACTGATATGCAAACTATAAACATAGATGGAAAAATACTTCACATAATATTAACAAATTGAGTCATGCAATATGTAAAAAGGATAACATTTTACAACTAATTGAATTAAAAGTCAGTTTAACATTCAAGAATCATTCAATATAATTCAACATGTTAACTGTATAATAAATAAATCATATGACTATCTAAATAGTTGCAGATAAAAAAGATTTGGAAAAACTCCTCATACTCTCAGTAATCTGAATGAAAAAGAAACCCCAACAATCTGATGAAAGGCATCTTGAAAAAAACTACATGTAATATCACACTTAATCATAAAACTTTTGAGTATTTTAAACCTAAGTTTGAAACAAGGCACAGACGTTCTTTTCCCAAATGCCAGCTAATTCACTTGTAATTTATCTGGATTATTTACATTTAGATATTTAATTCCTGGTAACTAAATAGATTCTCTGCTTTATATCTGAATATGTGTAAGAAGATCAATTTATTCTTCATGTCAAAAGTATACTGAGCTTTATTTTCTTACATGATTTTTTTTCTGGTTAAATGCATAACTTTAACCAAGCCCTAGCAAGCCAATATTTAGAGATCTAGCAGAAAAACAGAATCAGACAATAAAGAATAAAATGTAGAAAGAGAGCCAGTAGGGTGGTTCAGTTTAGACCTTATCAAATAGATTCTAAAAGGTTCATCTAGCAAATCTTGTGTACAATAAAAGAAAGAGAAATTTAATATCGGTTATTTACATAAGTAGTAAATAACACTACAAGAACTTGCAAGATTTAATATCTATTTGAAACTGGAGAATAATTTCCTTCCTAGAAAATGACATGATTATTTTACATAAAACTGACTTTCAGTTTTTAATTTTCAGATTATTTCTTTAACCAGTAAAGTTTTTCTTAATAGAATGTTCTTGTTTTTGACTTTCTTGTGACCCTAGAACTAGAGGTCAGCAAACTTCGCTCATTATAACAGTCATGCATATTCAAAATACTCATGCATATTCAAGTGCCAGAGATCTTTTTGCTTACACTAAAGAATCTCCAAAATGATAAAGACTGATCTTTCTCCTGTCACCTTCTTTGAATGTCACTTGGTTTAGCTTATGTTTACATAAACCCTATCAGTTATATAATAAACTTGCAAAGCATGTTCATCACAGGTCAATTATGACAGGTTTTATGACTAAAAATATACAACTAAAATTTCCTTTTATAATGCCAAGGAATAGTGTTAGCAGAGAAAAGACATTTGGTGGGCTTTAGTTCTGCATTTTAATTTGTGATTGGTTTAAAAGATACTTTTATTCTTTCAGAACTATCTGTTATTTTCTGCTATATTTTCAACTTCAGACCGCAGAAGTTAGTTTTGAAGATGGAAATTAATACCCCCTCATCTGTACTTTTTCCCTAAAATGTATGAGTAAAGCTTTCCTCAATGTCAGTATATTTGCCTCCTTTCCTGATACTACATTTATCAGATCTGGTTTTAGGGTATGATATTTGCTGAGAAGATGTTATGGACTGAATTGTGCCCACCCTCCACACAAAATTCACTTGCTGAAATCCTAACCCCCCATGTGACAGTATTTTGAGACAGGGCCTTTAAACAGATAATTAGAGTTAACTGAAGTCATAAGGGTGGGGCCTTAATCCAACAGAGCTGGTGTCCTTATAGGAAGAGGGAAAGACACTAGCGATCTCACTCTCTCTCTTTCTGATGTGCACACAGAGAAGAAGCCATGTGAAGACACAGCATGAAGGTAACTGTCTGCAAGCCAAAAAGAGAGGCCTCACCAGAAACAGAATCTACTGGCACCTCAATCTGGAACTTCTAGCCTCCAGAACTGTGAAAAAATAAATTTCTGTTGTTTAAGCTACCCAGTCTGTGGTATTTTGTTATGGCAGCCCAGGAAAACTAATACATGAGAACACATTGTGACCAGATGACTGGGATCAAGCATATCCAAGTTTGGGAGAGCAGGTGCTTTGTTTGTTTCAATATTTTTCCATCATATTCTTTCTCATTCTTAAATTCAAACTTTAAAACTATACTGAAAAATATTTAATTTCAGTTTAAATTATAAAAATACACTGAAAAAATGTGATTGATATTTTGTGATTCTTTGTGGTTTTGATGCCAGCCTCTTACATGTTTATTTATTTTTGTCTTATACTTTTTAGACATCTATGTGGTATTTTCATGAATAAATTAGTGATGTTACTTTATATGAACTTTGTGTACTTGGTCAAAACTGTTTTATCCAATCTTCTAATTCACCTTATTTGGTAGATTTGATTCTAAATGATTTTTAGTAACTTCAAATACAATTAGTGTTTTGGGAGAAATATTTGCAGTTGCTGAGAATATGTAAAGCTGTTATTTCTTTGGCTCTGAAAGTAAATCTAAATGAGAATTTGCATATATGTTTGGGCAATAAGAACATGTTAGAAAAATGATAAAATTCATGACTTGGAAATAAGTCAATATTGATAAATTGAGCAACACATAGGAGTTAGAGAAAAGAAAGTATAAAGTACTTTAGCTAGAGGTCAATGAATCAGGACAGGAGAAAGATAAAGAGTTATTTACTTGATTACAAGAAACTAGCCAGGTAGTGTTGCCACATCAGTCAGGGGCCAGCATTATACTAGTGGAAGTAACGATTTGTTACTTCTTAGCTCCACGGAGTCCAATCCCATCATATGTTGGGGACTCTTCAGGTCTAAACATTCAAATGAGTGATCTTTATTCAGGAATATATCTTTTAAAGATCCAAACATTCATTCATTATTCATTAAATATTCTTTTCATATCTACAATGTTTCGGATACTTTGTTGGATACTGGAGCTGTAAACCTCAAAACATAAATAAGACTCAGTCTTACAGTCAAGTATCTCAGACTAGTGGAAAAGCAGATACTTATAATACTGTATGACAGAGGCAAGCAAAGTAATTATGGGGGCAGAGAGTAACAATTCAGAAAAAAAAGTAAGAGAAGATTCTTGAAGGGAATGGACACTTTAACTAAGTTTGGAGATAGATAAATTCAGAAGAATGAATTGAAATAGTATTCCATATTGAAGAAACAGATATCCGAAGAACCATAAACATTGCTGTATCATTAGTTACTTATAAAATGAAGGAGAATTAGCTTCATACACAGGGAGGGACCAGATCATGAAGGTTGTATGCCAATATGAGAACAGTCATAAATGACTTTTAGGTCACTGCTATCGAGATTTGTGTTTTGTACAGATCACTGAGACAGCACTCCAGAAGGAAGGACAGATCTATGGGCAAAGTGATGAGTTAGGAAGCTACTGAAGCAATGCAGTTGTAAATTGAGAAAGGCAGACATTTAGCTGTACATTAGTGAATCAGGCAAAAGGACTGATTGAGAAATATTTAGATGGTCAAATTAACAGGATATTGACACTAACTGGAAGTAGGTTAAAGTGCATAAAGTCAGTGCTAACTCAAGGATATCTGATGCTTGCAACTAAAAGAAAAGCAGTGCCTTTCACTAGGATGGAGAATGCACAGAGGAACAGATTCGAATGGTGTGATTTACGATGAATTCAAATTTAGATGTGTAGTCTTCTTTTCTTTCTCTCTTTCTTCCCCCTTCCCTCCCTCCCTCCCTCTTTTCCTCTCTCCCCTTCCTTCCTTCCTTCCTTCTCCCTCTCCCTCCTTCCCTTTCTTTCTTCCTTCCTTCTCTCCCTTTCTTTCTTTCTACCTTTCTTTCTTTCTTTCTTTCCTTCCTTCCTTCCTCCCTCCCTCCCTCCCTTCCTTCCTTCTTTCACCTTGAGTTACAGAGAAATGAATATATCCAGTTGGCCTCAGATAAGTTATCTGAACTCAACCAAAAAAAAAAAATCTCTTGAGACTCAATAGGAAATAGGGGCAGTGGTGGATTCCACTTTATGGATAGGACATGGTGAGTAGCTGTTGAGAGGCCCATAGTTCTAAACAGAGGAATGCAATAGCAAAAGTCCAGTCTTATGAACATAACCAAGAAATCTATAGAAGAGGGTGACAAAGGTGTGGAGTTACTACTCTTTGAGGCCACAGAAATTCCTGGAATTATGTCAATGGATATAGCAGTTCTCAATCTGGTAAACTAAGAGGAAAACAGTGGGAACACAATTATTATTTTAGGCCAATGAAGTTTGATAGACTGGGAAGTTTATTCTGTATTTATCACTTCTGAAACACTCCCTATCCTTCTTTGCCCTTCTCTGTGCTCTATGAGGATAATTTATTTTATTGCATTAGTTGGGATTCCTTTCCTCTTGATTTCTAGTTGGGTTCAGATAATGCAAAGTATTGGCAGGAGATTGTGGGTTGGAAGGAAGTTTGGGGGCAATTATATTCTTGGTTCTCTCCCACCAGTCTGTGGCTGAATTAGTGGCATCAATTTTCTACCTGTAGCCATAGCTCCTTTTTGGCCATCCTCTGCCAAATTGAAATTTTCCTCAGGTTCAATTTACCAGAGTTCTTCTCCATTTAGACCTATGAATAATAATTCACATGGTTGCTAGTTACTGGGTTCCTAATCTTCCTTTGTTAGTTCCCTTAATTCTACCCATACTTTTATACATGACCTCCTTATTAAATTCTCTTTAATTTTCTCTTTGAGAAGCCATCCTTCTGGGACCAGAACTGATACAGTAATTAGTACCATGAGTAGGCCCAGGAAAAGGACCCTCAAAATAGGATTCTGGAATTTGGTATGTCATATATTTAATTAATTTATAGACAGTTTCCTTGCTAGAGAAAAAAATGAAACAGTAATAATCCAAGGCAGTGGTACTATGATCGCTTTAGTTATAAACAATAGCAGCATAGAGTTAAAGAGAGATGGAGAGTTGAACATTGGTAGAAAAAGTGGACTTAGCACCAGACATACGGCATCAATGACAATTACAAAGCTTATTGGGCATTCTGAAATCTTCTGCTGCCCTAGAGAGTATATACAGTAAAGTACAAATTTAATGTCCTAAATTCATAAATTCAATAAACCTGATTAAAAAATTAGAAAGATTAGAGAGCCTCCTTGATATTTTTAAAGTAATCCCTTATCTGAAGTATGTAAAGAGCAGACATGGCTGAAGTTAATCCTAGAACATGAATGCGATGTTTGTAGATTAGAAGAACCTAATAAATACACAGCTCTACCAGGCATCTTATGTTCAAAACAGGGCAGTGATAGTGAAGCACTGGAACAATTCTCACTAAACGGAACTTTTGAATAAACACACATAAATTTGGTACTGTTGGACTCCCTAATAGATCAGGAAATTTTTTGAAAGTAGAAACAACATGTCCCTATTCCCATTCTTACAAGTACTTGAAACGTCTTTTCAGGAACAAAACGTCTTTTTCTTTTTAAATTTTTCAATACAATGCATTTTTGTTGAGAATCTATTATGTACATGGAACTGTACCATAGGTTACAAGAGTACAATTTGATCTGATTCTTTTTTCTAAAATTTTTATTGGGGTATAATTGATTTAAAACGTTGTGTTAGTTTCAGGTGTACAGCAAAGTGAATCTGTTATACAAATACATGTATCCACTCCTTTTTAGATTCTTTTCTCATGTAGGCCATTATGGAGTATTCAGTTGAGTTCTCTGTGTTATACAGTAGATGCTTATTAGTTAGGAACAAAAAGTCTTAAGGACTTTACGTGCTTCATTGTCTAACAGAGGATGCTTATTTTCCTTGGAATGGTTCATCACCCCTCTTTGCTGCCGATTCATTTTAGCTCTCCTCAGCTAAATCCCTATATACTCCTGTATAAGAATTTATCTGGGAGCAGACAGATTATACACCAAGGATTTGCAGGGTTTGCCAGTTTCCCTGGCAGGAATCCCAAGAGCATGAAAGCAAATGGAATCTAAGGGTGAAAGACAAAGAAGAACTGAGTATAAGATGATTATTAACATGAGTATATTCCTCCAGGACTCAGAATTTATTATATTGATTAGTTGTGTGGTTATAAAAGTCTACAGGATTCTTCAAAAGATAGATGATGAACAAGTTGAAAACCAACACAACGAAGAGAGGTTCCTCATGAATTTATAATCGCCTTCAGATAAAGCATATGATCATAAAGTTAAATCTCCATGCTACTGTGTATGGAACATGTACACAGTTCATCATTCAAATAAACTTCAGAGGATCATTAAGCTTTCCAAAGTTTATTTTAATATTTTAATATATGTTGACATCAATCAGATATCTAAATTAAATGTTCTGATTGAATTAATGTCTTGATGAATTGAAAGGGAAAAAAGTGATGTGCTCTTTAAATATCATGATTCCTTAGGCACAGATGTGTCAAATTTCCTCTTTAATTGTAAATACCACATAATAGATACTTGCCAACTGTGAGGATGACTCCCTTCTAGGCTTGGTGTACTGTTTAATTAATCAAAGAGCTGGAAAACCTAGTATACTTGGAACCTATTACATAGGCGGACAACTATTATTCTGCTGCATCATATCCACTAATTTTAAACAGTTAAAGACAAAACAAAACATTCAAAACATTCCAGTATTATCATAGAGTTTTTGACCTTTGTTTGTAGGATGAATAGTCTATGTAGATATGGACTTCCTACATTTTATGGAGTTCGATACAAATTTTTTGGCTCTAAGGAAAGGAATTTTGAGTCCTTTTATAACCTTTTTTGAGGGGAAATATAATTAGTATTGATGACAGCCAGTAACAACTCCATTTACCTGATTTAAGATGAGTGCAAAGTATACATCTTTCTTCATCCATTATTAGCAATATTAATGAGCCCACTGGAAAAATTCTGGACCAAGTTTTCTCAATTGGAGCTTTGCAATCTAACATCTTCAGTTTATGACAATGAGGTGTAATATCTTTCTGGTTAAGGTAAATATGCATTTTGTTGCAACTCCCATGAACAAATTAACTGACATTAAAATCTTGTTTCCAAATTTCCCCCCATAAGTAACACTGATAATAAATGATTTAATTATACTCCAATAAAAATTTAAAAACACTTACGAAAAATCATATAACAATGATTTGGATTCCTTTAAAAATATTCTGTATAAAATGCAAATTTAAAAAGTCCTGTCGGAATCAAAGCACAAGTTTCATTAATGCAAACAAAAAAACCCCTCTGTTCATTCACATAACTTATTACTCTCTGAACTCTAGAGATTATTATATGCTATAAGATAAATAATAAAGGAAGTTGTTAAAGTTACAAATAGAATTTACATAAGTTGTTATAAATTGAGTAAAACTTATTTATATACGTCAGCAATATTTTGAATTGTAGGACTATTTTTGTTGAATATATTAAATATTTTCTTACTTGATATTTATTACTGCAAATTCCATTCACATTTCTGAATTTCATAAGACTTATTTACATCTCCAGGTTTTTCCTTAATAATAAGTAAGATATAGACTACTTGTGTAACACAGTTTTCCCTTCTGAGCTTTGTAAGCATTATTCCATTTTCAGAAAGCCAACGCTGCCGAGTGAAAGCCATGCCAGGTTGATGTTTTCCTACATCTTTTACTAGTATTACTGTAGGATTTCTTCTCTAACCTTGAATTTGAGTATGAGTCTTGGTGTTGATTGTAATTTATCAATTTTCCTTGGGCAAAACGAGCTATTTTTAGTTTTTATGAGTCCTTGAAAAAAAATGGGTCTTTCCTTTTTATCTCCAATCCACTCTCTTAAAACACTGTTCTCCACGGCATCATTTCATCTCTTTAGTGATGAAATCATAAATTGAAAAGGAAGTGATGAGGTAGGAGTTTACAACTGAGGACAAACAAGGGGCTTCCAAGATATTGGTAGAATTCTATTTTTTGATGTGAAGTGAGATGGTTATTATTATTATTTAAATACACATCATACATACATTCTCATCTATTGTATGTATTCACAATAAAGAATGCAAATATAAAAAGAGATATGTATGTACTCTTCAGTATGTTTCCTGGAAAAATTTAAACTTTGAACTATTTCTTCCTTCCATATGTAATTGGGAGTTAAAAGAATATAATTTTTAGTATACCAGCTCTGACCTTTGCTGTGTGACTTAGACAAATCACTTTTATCTCCAAGTTTCATGTCCTTTCTATATATAATTAAAAGATTAGAGTACGTGATGTTAAAATCTCTTATAGCCTTTATATCATTGACTTCAGATGTGAGCTGTTGACAGCCAGGGTTTCTGTGTCATAACCAGCATGTAGCATTTCTCACTGACTGCCTCAGTGATGAAGTAGTTTTTATTCTTTAATAAAAATTACAGGAATAGTGGGAATTACAGGCAAAGATTATAAAGCCTCTTGATTTTTTGCAAAAAAATTACTTTAGTGTGAAATATTATTGAATGAAAGAAAGTAAGAAGTACCAAGAAGTAGTCAAAGATATCCTTGGATACAAAAACAGTGGCCATGTACAATTAAGTCTGTACAATTGGATTTAGGTAGCATCAATGGATAAATCCTTCATTTTAAAATTATAATTTACTGAAATATATACATAATAGATCTTTCTTAACATGATATATTTCTATTGTTATCATGATGAGTATTTTTGACTCTTTTAGGACTTAAGATTCTTTAGAATTATGTAATTCTAAATTTGATCTCTATATTTCATTTACTCCATTATTTTCTGTTGTTGATGTTACTAACACTGAGAGCTTATTTTATTCCAGGTGATGTATGTATTGGGAATATAAATCTGAAAAATTCAAAGGTTTTGGTAATATTCTTTACTTAGGTAAAAAGAAAAATTAAAGAGAAATAGGAGCAATATTCTGAGAGTGAATGTCTAAAATTGGACTAAACATTTGGGAAGAAGTCTAAATACAGTAAAAATAATATAATTTTGAATGCTATTTTGCACATACACTCCATATACCATGAAATAGGAGATAAATGACCAAATATAACAAAACAATGACTATAAAATAAAATCTTTAGGAGGGAAATACTGCTATAAGAGAACTTTAAAAGAGAAGTAATAAGCAAAATAATTAACACAGAAAGTCTATAAAAGGTACGGTAAAAGTTTGAAAGAATAACACAAATAATCCACGAAAGAGGAAAAATCGAGATGACTCAATCAGAGAGAAGTTCATTAGGAATAACAGGCATCAGCTGTCCTACATAAATCAGCTGCTGTACCAGAAACATATAACAGGAAAAAATAGAATAGAGAAATCTACCTATATAGATTGATAGGAGAGGGGTCCAACAGCATCCTCATAAACTTTTGTGATGTGATGTTTTCCAACTATAGTCTGGAAATAGTAGTAAAACACGCTTCAGAGCTATTGGGCTCCTGATTTCAATGGAAATGAGATCCCAGACAGAGGTGAATGAGACTGCTAAACCTTGGGCATAAGTTGGGAATGACTGGCATAATAAGCTATACTGATGTGGGTGTTCAGGTTGCTTTTTTCTTCAGAGATCTGTGAGGAGGGCTAACTCAGAGTCTCAAGGAATTAAACAGATGGGCAGTCTATTAAGGGCTACGTGAATCATGTAAATAGAAGAATTCTGAGTCTGCTAGACATAAAACTGATTTCAATTCTTGTAAGAGGCATTCATATTTGTATACCTAGTTCCCAGATGCAGGGCTGTTAACAAATCCAGAGGCTCTTTTTTGCAGACATTATGTCAAGGGAAAAAAGTGAAACATTTTAAAAGGGGCAAAAAGATAAATGGGTATCCTTTCAGTAAAATGCTAGGCACTGTTTACATCCAGACGCACATTCCAGATTTATCTGATATTGTAGGGATCTGAATCTTTCACTGTCTTTGATTATTTTGTAACTTTGTAAAGAAAAAAGTTACTTGTAGAGGGCTGATGGTGGTGCAAATAAGTCTGTTCAAAATAATTCAAATGTACATTTCCCAGTGAAGGTGCAGTTGACATCCACCCATGAAAGACACCAGCTTTGCATTTAGTTGCAGGTTCATTTCAGCCCTTCTGATTACCTGTACATGTATGTATTCATTGAATTCTCCCTTGAACCAATATTTACATTTTACTGCTTCCCTCTTAAAGGCAAAATTAAAGTCCTTGACACACATTTATACTTGTATGCAAGTTACCTTAAAAAAAATTGTTTCAACAGTTTTAGAGTTTATCCACTGATATCCCCAAAGAGATTCACCTGATAGACAGAGGTAAACCACACTGTCATAAAAGTGTTACTTATGATAGATTAAGCCTCAATGGTGAAAACTGAAACCATTTCCACTAAGATCAGTAACAAGACAAGGTTGCCCACTCTCACCACTATCATTCAACATAGATATGGAAGTCCTACCCATGGCAATCAGAGAAGAAAGAGAAATAAAAAGAATACAAATTGGAAAAGAAGAAGTAAAACTGTCACTGTTTGCAGATGACATGATACTATACATAGAGACCCCTAGAGATGCCACCAGAAAACTACTAGAGCTAATCAATGGATTTGGTAAAGTTGCAGAATACAAAATTAATGCACAGAAATCTCTTGCATTCCTATACACTAATGAAAAATCTGAAAGAGAAATTAAGGAAACACTCTCATTTACCTTTGCAACAAAAAGAATAAAATACCTAGGACTATACCTAGCTAAGGAGGTGAAAGACCTGTACTCAGAAAACTATAAGACCAATGAGAGAAATCAAAGATGACACAAACAGATGGAGAGATATACCATGCTCTTGGATTGGAAGAATCAATATTGTGAAAACGACTATACTACCCAAAGCAATCTACAGATTCAATGCAATCCCTATCAAACTACCAATGGCATTTTTTACAGAACTAGAAGAAAAAATCTTAAAATTTGTATGGAGACACAAAAGACCCCAAATAGCCAAAGCAATCTTGAGAAAGAAAAATGGAGCTGGAGGAATCAGGCTCCCTGAATTTAGACTATACTACAAATCTACAGTAATCAAGACAATATGGCACAAATTGTCTATGGTGCTGGCACAAAACCAGAAATATAAATCAATGGAACAGGATAGAAAGCCCAGAGATAAACCCACGCACCTATGGTCAACTAATAAATGACAAAGGAGGCAAGGATATACAATGGAGAAAAGACAGCTTCTTCAATAAGTGGTGCTGGGAAAACTGGACAGCTACATGTACAAGAATGAAATTAGAACACTATCTACCACCATACATAAAAATAAACTCAAAATGGATTAAAGACCTAAATGTAAGACCGGACACTATAAAACTCTTAGAGGAAAACATGGGAAGAACACTCTTTGACATAAACCACAGCAAAATCTTTTTTGACCCACCTCCTAGAGTAATGGAAATTTAAAAAATAAATAGACAAATGAGACCTAATGAAACTTAAAAGCTTTTGCACAGCAAAGAAACTATAAACAAGATGAAAAGACAACCCTCAGAATGGGAGAAAATATTTGCAAACCAATCAACGGACAAAGGATTAATCTCCAAAATATATATACAGCTCATGCAGTTCAATATTCAAAAAACAAACAATCCAATCCAAAAATGGGCAGGAGACCTAAATAGACATTTCTCCAAAGAAGACATACAGATGGCCAAGAGGCACATGAAAAGCTGCTCAACATCACTAATTATTAGAGAAATGCAAATCAAAACTACAATGAGGTATCACCTCACACCAGTTAGAATGGACATCATCAGAAAATCTACAAACAACAAATGCTGGAGAGGGTGTAGAGTAAAGGGAACCCTCTTGCACTGTTGGTGGGAATGTAAATTGATACAGCCACTATGGAGAACAGTATGGAGGTTCCTTAAAAAAACTAAAAATAGAATTACCATATGACACAGCAATCCCACTACTGGGCATATGCCCAGAGAAAACCATAATTCAAAAAGACACCTGCATCCCAACGTTCATTGCAGCACTATTTACAGTAGCCAGGTCATGGAAGCAACCTAAATGCCCATCGACAGATGAATGGATAAAGACGATGTGGTGTATATATACAATGGAGTATTACTCAGCCATAAAAAGGAACAAAATTGGGTCATTTGTAGAGACGTGGATGGACCTAGAGACTGTCACACTGAGTGAAGTAAGTCAGAAAGAGAGAAACAAACATTGTATATTAATGCATATATGTGGAATCTAGAAAAATGGTACAGATGAACCAGTTTGCAAGGCAGAAATAGAGACACAGATGTAGAGTACAAATGTATGGACAGCAAGGGGGAAAAGTGGGGGTGGGATGAATTGGGAGATTGGGATTGACATATATACACTAATATGTATAAAATAGATAACTAATAAAAACCTATTGTATAAAAAAATAAATTAAATTAAATTAAAAAACATCTGCTGCTAAATAAAACAAAAGCTTTCCTACCTCACAATTATATTCACAGCTATAATTCTGGTTAAATTTACATTTCCATTTTTTTTCCCAATAAACACATTGCTTCTATAAATGTGAGCGGTCATTATAATTGCTCATCTTTCTAGATGAATTTCAAATTATAGCTGGAGATATAAATGTAAAGAACAGGAAATAGAAATAACTGGAAATTCTGATGTAAGAATGAAAATGATATATTATTTCTATATACGTAAATAGTTAATAAAATATGTAAAACATTACTTAATGACTTCATTTACCCAATAAATTGTTTATCTATTATTCCAATAAATGTAGAGAAAATTATGGTCATGATAAGTAAATGAATAGTATTGATATTCTTCGCTGGGGTTAATAAATATTGCCAGCAGCATTGCTTTCTTAAATGAACAATTTGTAACTATCACAGTGAATGTAAAAATCCAAATTTTAATGTGAGAAGGAAAAAAAAAAAAAACTTCCAGGCCTTCTACTTTGTTCTCTCATAAAACAAAATAAAGAATAAAGTTTCAGAAATTATATTCTGTACTATTTATATATGTGTATATATAAATACTTACTAGGAGTTCCCTGAAGGTCTCTCACACTCAGAAAAAAATAATTCAAAATGGTATATGTATTAACTTGTCAAAAAGTTGATATAATAAAATTCACAAATGTAATAAATATACTGAAATACGTTAACATTTTTAATAACATTTAAAATCTCTGCCTGAAAAAAGTTAAACTGGTTCTAATCCCCAAGAATATACTACATATATGTATGAAAAATATTTCTACTATCTAAGATTATTAAAGAAAAGCAGCATGCTACCCATAAGATAAATTTAGTTTATAAAAAATTCTAAAATGGTAGGGATTTGAAAAGAAATATTTATTTACTTTAGTATGAATGCAAAAATATATGACAGAATCTACCAATTCAAGAAGAACCTTTCATTTCATCAGTATTATTTCAGATTGTAATTTTACATTTAACTGGGTGATAATTAACTTCTGTCTCTTCTACTGGATAATAAGCTAGTAAATGAATGGTGAATACGTCAAAGAACTGTTTGTCTTTCCTAAGACTCTATTTTCAAGGCATTGAGTCAGCTGAATGTTTAAATTCTGCCACTGCAATATGAATGCTATTATAAATATATATCAGGACATTTTATCAGTTTTCTCCCAAAACAGCTTATTGCTACTAAGGGTGATTTTTAACTTGATTCGCTCAAATTTGAGGATAATATACTTTTAATTTTAAATGAAACCTGAAGGGAAAATATGATTAATTACATCCAAATTACCTTTAAGTCTTTTTAAGATAAACTTTTCATTTTGGAAGAGGTTAAAAGAAGGGTACACTAGTATTTCAGTTTACTTATAACTTTAGGTTATATGTAATATACATGAAACTAGCTTCAGTGAAGGCAAAACAAGCAGAAAGGAGGAATAGGCTCTCCAGAGGGAAGAGTTGCTGATGTGGAGGTGGGGTTGACAGAGAGAAAAGAACAAAGACAAATCTTTCAATTTAATGTCTCATTTAAGCTCTGTAATAAAAATAATTCAGCAAAGACTACATCACGTTGATTGGATTATTACTGAACATATTTTTAATAATGAAAGTGTATTCAACCTTCCAAAGTTACAAAAATTGTTACCAGCCAAAAAGATCTTAGAGGTAACTGAAAAACACATATTATTTTAAGAAGTATTTTTTATGAATATAAATAATTACTTAAAATTTATGTTAAAATTCCCTTTTTGTGGCTTTATTTTTGGCCTGGGCCAGTTGGGTTGAATGTTTGATTAACTATGCACATATTTTTTGATCATGTTTTAAAGTGTGATTTCATTCCTTGGTTTTTGATTCTATCTTAGGATCATGTTTAATTAAAACCTGAAGAAAAAAAATACTACATTACATTATTTCTCAACAGTAAATGCATGAAATCAAAGTTATTCACATATAATAATGAAGTCCTACCTGTTCAAGAAGGCTTATTAATTTATATTCCAATCAAATACATTTGAAGTACACAAATGTAATTATTTCCTTTGGTTCCACCTCCCTTCACTTATTACCTTCTTATCTCTGACATGGTAGCTTTTCTTTGATTATACCAATTACACCTGAAGCAGCTGGCATGATCATTGGCAGATCACTATAAAGAAGTTCAAGGGCACTTTATAAACAGTGTTCAGCTGGGTTTTTTTGTTGTTGTTATAGGCATTGATGCATTGTGCCATTTTCCTGCCCACTTACCTAAATTCAAATAGCCTGGTATAGCATAAGCTAGGCAAATGCAAATCACCTAGAATATGCAAATTACAAGTTTGTTTAAAAACGTGGGTGTTTAGTTAAGGATGCTAAATCATCTTTCCATCTAAAGCTATTTTGCTTAATTACAAACTTGAAATGAACGTAGAAAACAATCCTACTCCCAAATCACTCAGAACCAACATACACTTCTTTGGCACCCTCTTAATTAAATCTGGCTTCTGAACATTAATTATGAACTCTACAGAGGTAGAAATGAAATGAATGAATTAAGAAAATTTGAAATATATGCATAATGCTGACCATATAATGAGAAAGTTGTTTTTGCAGAAAAGAAATCTCAACTCCTAAGTAACTGTTGCAAGAAAATCATATAAATTTGGTATTATATGATACAAGGACTTAAAGTGAAGACTGAGCTGACAAGATTATATAATTGTATATAGGAAATAACTAGCTTCAAGCTGAATTTATTATAAAAAATCACTCTTAAGCATTATCTAAATGTAATATATTACTAACTCAAGAAAATGCTTTTATTAATTGCTATATAAGTTTATGTACTTTGAGCATACTAATGCATCATGTTAAGAAAGATAACTAGATAGTATTGACATCAGTGTCAAATCTGACCAAGTTTAAAGAGTCTCCATCAAGCATATCAAGTCAATATTTCATTTTATTTGAAGAAATAAAATACATTGTGACATGTTTGCCAACAGGGCCACTACTAGCCTCTATAGTGCTTTTACACAAATTATCAAGACAAGATCCTTCCGCAAAATACTTTACTTCCGTATGTCAGAAATTTGTCAGAATATACTACATTATAAAAAGAAGATAGTTTATAGCTATGTTAGAAAGATAGCTATGATAGAAGATAGTTATAGCTAATGTTAGAAAATGTTCACAGTATATATGCAAATTGACTGCCTCTGATGCAGATGATGCATCACAAGGTGACTCAACCACGTTAGAGGTTTTCAGTTTGTTTCCTTGAGAAATATGCTCTAAAACACTCCATTCACAGTGTATGTGTGGGGACTGTCTTCAGATATTAACTACAGGTTGTGGAAATTATAAATAGATTTGCATTGATGGACGAAAATTGACAACACCAAGAGAAATGTCAGTGTGCAATCTAAAGGTAATTTGTAAGAAATGTAAACATCTCCATCATAATAATTTTTTTATGGATATCAGGAAACTTATCTGCCTATCACACTTTAAAATATACTACACCTGCAAAAGAACAAACAAAATAACCAAAAGAATAGACTCTTCAAGTATACAGATTAAAATAATAAATAATCATCAATAATGGCTACAAGGGATTATGCATTATTCATTTTTTGTGCACATATTAATGCAGTCATTCATTTATTCAAAATATTCTCTGAGTATTTTCTATTGCACTACTTACTGTAATACCAGTTGAAGGTACTAACACTGCAAAAGTCTAGTGACGAGACAGCAAATAAAAAATTCTGATACAATGTGGTAAGTTCTGTAAAGGAAATAAGGCAAGATCGACTTGAATTTGATATTATTTTCCCCAACTTATTTCCCTGTAGGAATAATATAAGTTTAAATTTTAAATAGCACTGAGAATTTTGGATACATTAACTGATGTTGAATAATAATATGCTATGAGAATTTTCTGAAGTGAAGATTCTTAATTAACACCATATCAAAAATAAAATTACAGATAAAATTGGGATTTATATGTTTAAAAACATGAAATTATGCACATAAGAACAAAATAATTTTTTGTGCACATATTAATACAGTCATTAATACTACTCTCACTGTGAAGTAAATTTCTCAATATATACATAACTAAAGGCAATAGACATGAATAAAAAATTATAAAAGAACTTCCATAAACAGGATTGTGAATTCACCTACAAAAGCAATAGAAAACGTGAAAATATTTCAAAACTTACTGAAGCCAAATAAATGCAATTTAAATTTAGAGGCCATTTTTAACTCAAAAGATACAAAATTTTTCTTTTTCTTTTTAATGGTAATCTTATAAAGGCCTGAGTTTTTCAGCAGTGAGCTCTATTTTATACTAGTGGGGCAATGGTAAATTAGTGCCAAATTCCTAGAAAGAAATTTGGCAAAATTTAACCAAAGGCAAATAGGAATTGGGAGAGGAATGCTTGAGAGAAGAGAGAAACTAATCAGAGACAACTCTTCTCTCATTTGTGCTTTCAGAGTATGTCTAACAGACCCATCATTAGGGCTAACCACTCCAAAGTGGCCCTTTTGATAAACTGTAGCCATTTTAATCTTCTTAAATGAATTTTCATTCATATAAAAGTTTCACTCAAATATCTGGACATGACTTATTAGGCTCCAAAGTATTTAGTCCCACGTAGTCATACATGGGCACATTAGCTTTTACAGCATCATTGTCATGTTTATAACACTTCTTTCTGTTACTTGTACTTAAAAAACCTTATTTGCATACATGGGTATATTGAGATAAATATGCAAATTAAAATGTATTTTAAAAATGAGTCTTCTAAAATCTTTCTTTTTGCATGTTGTTTTCCAACTGTCATGGTTTTGATGAATTTCTCAGGGAACATGTAGAATCAAACAAGAGCCAGCTAAACTATTACTGCTTTAATTTATCAAATTAAAAACAGGCCACAAGACTACTAAAAAAAATGCCTAATAATTCATCTTTTTGGAATGTACTCTAAAGAGCAGACCAAATATGCAAGAAGCTACCTGTTTTTTTCTTTTTTCTTTTTTTTTTCCCTGACAAAATGGCCGCTGTATTTCTGCTAAAGTGACACTGACACAATGCAAAGAGCTTAAGAGCAGGACACTTTAGATGGGAAAGGGGTAGACCGTGCAAAAGGTATACTATAAAAATTCATTTTGGTTACAGTATCCTTTTTTCTTCATGCCTAATACAGTATGTGATAAAAATACATGTGTAAATAGGTACAAATAAATTCTTTCTATAAGTTCTTTCTGGAAGTATGTAAAACAAAAATTTTGTACTAAGCATTTTGTCATAACAATTATGAGATAAACTTTTGTCCAAATGACATATAAAATACATATTTTATATATCACTGCACTTAAAATTGACAATATTTTTTGCTTTGCTGAAATTCTGTAATATGTAATAATTTTTCATTTTAAAAAGTCAAATAATTTTTACACATGGTAGCAAAATAAACATCTTCCTTAACGTTCCCCATATTTATTCTTCCTTTGTTAGGCAAAAACGTTTAACTGTTACTGTTTTAAAATCTTCTGATAGTTTTTACCATATCTATAAATAAATATCTAAATATATACTATTGTTGATTAACTTCAGACATTATATAGCATGTAAATCTGATTAATAAGTATTAACACATTTAAAGCATTTGTGCTTGTTCTTCTATTTCTACATCTTCCTCCAAATATAGCTCTAGAATGATTTTAATCCCTTATTTACATTTATAAATTTAAACAATACTTTAAATTAATACTTTAATACTTTAGGCTCTCTCTATAATTCAATCACTTTTTGGCATTTTCACTCAATGCTATTTACTCCCTGTGTAATCATGGTCAAATCCTTTGATATCTGTGTGCCTCCAGGTTTTTCATGTAAAGAAACCTGGCTCATGAATTTGAGTTTTTAAATGAATTATTGGATGTGAAGCATTTAGCACAATGTCTTTCTATGGTAAGTGCTCAAAAATTACAATACACTATTTATAATATGAAGATATAACTTCATCTAACCTCTCTTTTTCCTTTCTTCTCCATTCTCTATTAACTATGCTTTATTGTCAAAGATTGTAACATTCACATTCTGTCTTATAACTATCCTAAGATTATAAGAGATAGTAAGTTTAAACAGATCTATAACTAGTATGGAGAAATAGTAAGTTTAAACAGATCTATAACTAGTATGGAGATGGAACCAGTAATCAAAAGCCTCCCAACAAAGGAAGTCCAGGACCAGATGACTTCACTGGTGAATTCTACAGGACATTTAAAGACAAATTATTGCAATACTTCTCAAACTCTTCCAAAAAATTTGAGTTTGGATCACTTCCAAACTTATGTTATGAAGCCAACATTGCCCTAATACCAAAGCTAGACAAAGATACCATGAAAAAGAAAAACTACAGGCCAATATCCCTGATGAATATAGATGTAAAAATTACCAACAAAATACTAGCAAACTGAATCCAACAATACATTAAAAGGAACATACACCATGGATAAATTTCAAGTATGTATCCTTGGAATTCAAGGGTGGTTCAAAATAGAAAAATCAATTTATGTGATACACCACATTAACATAATGAAAGATAAAAATCACATGATTGTCAATAGATGCGAAAAAAAAGTGTTTGGTAAAATTCCATACTCTTTCATGATAAAAATCTCAACAAACTAGGAATAGAAGGAAAGTACCTCCACACAATAAAGGCCATATATAAAAAGCCCACAGCTAACATTAGACTCACTGGTGATAAAATAAGTTTTAAAAAAAAAATCTAAGATCAGTAACAAGGCAAAGATGCCACTTTTTCCTCTTTAACGTAGTACTGGAAAGCTTAGCCTGAGCAATTAGGCAAGAAAAAGAACTAAAAAGCATCCAAATCTAATAAGAAGTCCCTCTTCCAGATGATATAATCTTATATGTAGAAGACCATAAATACTCTGCAAAAAACTGTTAGAACTAATAAACAAATTCCTCAAAGTTGCAATATACAAAATCAACATACAAAAATCATTTGCATTTCTATACACTACCAATGAACTATGTGAAGAGAAAAACCCCATTTACAATAGCACACAAAAAATATTTAGTATAAATAACTAAAAAAGTGAAAGATTTATGTACTGAAAATTCCAAAAAAATTAATGAAAGAAATTAAAGAAGACACAAATGGGAAGGCATTCTCTGAAAATGAATTGGAAGAAATAATATTAAAAGTTCCATGATACCCAGTAATCTACAGATTCAGTGCAATCTCTATCAAATTCCCATTGATAATTCTTACAGAAGTACAAAAAAAAATCTAAAATTCATATGGAACCACAAAAGAACATGAACAGGCAAATCATACTTGAGAGAGAACAAAACTGGAGGCATCACACTTCCTGATTTCAAAATATAGTACAAAGTTACAGCAATCAAAACAGGATGGTACTGGCATAAAAACAGACATATAGACAAACAAAACAGAATAGAGAGTACAGAAATAAATCCATACATATAAGGTCAATTAATCTTCAATGAGAGTGGCAAGAATGCACAGTATGGAAAGGATAAGTCTTTTTCATAAATGGTGTTGGGAAAACTGGATATCCACATGCAAAAGAATGAAATCAGACACTTATACCATACACAACAATCAACTCAGAATGTATTAAACATTAAACATTAAACACTTAAACATTACACCTGAAACTGTAAAACCCCTGGAAGAAAACACAGGGGAAATGCTTTATGACATTAGTCTTGACAATGATTTCACAACTATGATACCAAAAGCAAAGACCACAAAAGCAAAAATAGACACGTGGGACTATATCAAACCAAAAAGCTTCTGAATAGCAAAGGAAATAATCAACAGAATGAAAAGACACTCTACAGAATGGGAGAAAATATTTGCAAACCATATATCTGATAAATGGTTGAGCTCAAAATATATAAGGAACTCCACAACTCAATACCATAAAAACAAATAACCCGATTTAAAAATGGGCAGAGGAACTTAATAGACATTTCTCCAAAGAAGACATACAAATGGCCAACAGGTATATGAAAAACTGCTCAACATCACTAATCATCAGGGAAATACAAATCAAAACCACAATGAAATCACCTCACAGGATGTCAGGATGGCTGTTATAAGAAAAAAAAAGACAAAATGTTGGCAAAAATATAGAAAATTGGGACCCTTATACCCTTCCCATTGGTGGGAAGGCAAAATAGTGAAACTATGTAAAACAGTATCAAGTTTCCTTAAACATATAAAAATAGAAATACCATATGATCCAGGATTCTCACTTCTTGGTATAAATCCAAAAGAGTTGAAATCAGGATCTTGAGGATACACTAGCAGGCTCACATTCATTGCAGCATTATTGAAAATAGCCATGAAGTGGAAAAAACCTAAATGTTCATTGAAGGCTGAGTGGATGAAGACAATGTGGTATATACATACAATGGAAAACTATTCAGCCTTAAAAAAAGAAAGGAATTCTCAATATGTGAAAACACGGATGAAACTTGAAGACATAATACTAAGTGGAATAAGCCAGTCACAGAAAGACAAATAGTGCATGACTCCACTTCTAAACGATACTAAAATAGCCAAATTTATAGAAACATAAAGAATGGTGGTTGCCAGGGGGAGGAAAGAGGAGAAAATGGGGAGCTACTGATGAACAGGTTTAAAGCTTCAGTAATACAAGATGAATAAGTTCTATATAACTACCATACAACATTGTGCCTACAATTAATATTGTATCATACACTTAAGACTCAGTTAAAAGGGTAAATGTCAGATTAAGTTTTTTTTACCACATTAAAACAATAATTTTTTAAAAAGAAATTAGGATTCACTGTAGAACAGTCATAATGACCTATTTTTCCAGAAAGATCTATTTCATTTATTCTTTTAAATGTTTAACCTAAATATTAAACTAGAAATACAAATAGCAAATGCTTCTTAAGGAAAAAACAAACAAAACCTTATAATTCTAAAATTCAGAAAAATTACTCTTGATTGAAGTTCAAATTTACCTTAAGTTTCCTGAGAGTCATGACACAAAAGAAAAAAACTGTCAATTATACAGTGAAGCTTATCAGACAGGAAGTAAATCTCAGGGTAAAAAGTAACAAAAATTAAATTTTCCTTGATTTTATAATCTAAAATAAGTCTTAATGTGGATCTTACATAGTAGACTCTAGCTTTTATAAAAAATATTCTTAGTACTATATGTATAACAACTATACATATAACAAATATTCTTAGTAATATATGTATAACAAATATATGTATAACATGGTGAAAAAGACCATGTAAAAATATTTTTTAATATTTGTTTATGGTATTTATGTATGTGTTGATTATATGTTCTACTCCCTGGATATTTCAAATTCTCATTCTTCTAGACAGAGATGACAGCTGCACTTCTTTGCTCACTGTGGTTGTCCAGCCATATGAATGGCTTAGTTAATGGTTCCTAAGTGTAAGTGCCATGTGTTACTTAATTGCCCATGTGGGCTCTCCACCCCACTCTTTTCCTTCTGTCATGGTACAGTGATGATGTTCATGATAGTAGCCATTCCTTAGCCTGTGTACCAGAGTGAGAATAATTCAGAGCGGGGCATCTGAGACTAGAAATGAACATAAGGCATGGACAAGAAATAAAACCTATCTGAAGTCTCTGAGATTAGGGAGTTACTATTCAGCATAACCTTGCTTCACATTGTGAGTTTCAAAACTGAATTCATTCAAAGTCGTTTTATGTTGTACTAAAATCTTTAGACCAAGTTATATTTTGTATGGTATCTTTTAACACAAAGATATTTTTGAGTAGCACAAATGACATAAACATAAAATTTTCTCCAAGCATCACTTCGCCTTAGACAGGAGCTAGATAGAAGACCATTCCAATTTGCTCTCTTACTACTCTTTACTCTCTTACTACTAGAAGTATAGGGTTACTATAAAATAACGGACAATTCAAATGTTCTAAAACCCAGAATGAGTCTGTAGCTGCATTATGAAAATTAAAGTTTAATGAATCTTCTAAAAAAGAATGTACCACTTCTCCTCTTGTACACAGAAATTATTGCAAGAAAAAGTAGAAATGTTCTCAGAAAGTAACTTGGAGTTTCCCCTTCCAAATATGAATTATCAACTGACTGGTATATTAAAATTTGTTCTATAATATTCACTACCCAATTTTAAGGAGGAAAATTTAGATCTATAATTTTTAAAGGAAATTTGCTATGAAGTTTTAATTTCAGCACCCTAAAGTCAGGAACACTGCCTTCACATCTCCTGTCTATGTGCTTCTTCAATTCCTTTTTACATTTCCTTCTCTTCTCATGCTGTCCTCTGGCTTTGCAAAATCCAACTTGCCCTGACATTACAGGTGGGTCACCTTCCCTCAGAAATTCCTTGATACTTAACTCCTTCGCAAATATTTCTTCTTTTCTTTTCCTATAGTATAAGTTGTAGATCAGAACTCTCACACTTGAAAACCCAAACCCATTGTAAGTATAAATTAATAACTGAAAGACAGTGGACTTCCCATTCATGGTTGTGTGTCTCCTGGAATATAGGAGCAATCCTTAGTAATCTACAGGAACTGCATAGCATAGAAAGTATTTTTGAAATGTGGTGTTTTCAGTACACTTCAAGCCATACTACATACATCAAAGTTCTCTCCATCTATTAGTAAGAAATGGACACTACCTTTTAAAAACAATATACAGGAAATTGGCTCGATTTCTTTACCATCAGGGCATTTATTTGTTACATTAATGTATATGATTGTTATTAGGAGTATTAGTAGTACTGTGTTACCTTAATAGAAGGTCAGAATCCCCCCAAACGCTAAGTACTTTGATTTATGAAGTTTACATAAAGAAAAATCTTAAAATTACAAGTCACCTTTTCCAAAAATAAAACTCATTAAAACTGACAATAATTTCTAGAAAATCAGTAGACATATAATTAAAATGTGAGTTTAAGCTAAACAAACACATACAGACACATGCACTACATACAGTGTGTGTTACGCGGGCCTCTCACTGCTGTGGCCTCTCCCGTTGCGGAGCACAGGCTCCGGACGCGCAGGCTCAGCGGCCATGGCTCACGGGCCCAGCCGCTCCGCGGCATGTGGGATCCTCCCAGACCGGGGCACGAACCCGTGTCCCCTGCATCGGCAGGCGGACTCCCAACCACTGCGCCACCAAGGAAGCCCCAGACACAATCTTAAAGACCGACTTTGTCAGGTCTATAGCTGACACAATATGCTCATTAAATTGGGAAAATTAATTAGATCATCCAGTTTGTGATGCTCAGAGTCTAAGCGTCATTATGGAGTAAAAAAAAGTACACATCATATTTGTCTCTGAACCAAAAGTTTTGCTAATACACATGCTGCGCATTTACATTTGTGCTACTCCAACTCCTATATTTGTGCTCAGATTAAAAATAAAAAAGTAAAGGAAATATATAAAGACACAGGAGACAAAAGAATTACAACTAGGAATTATAAGACATGGAATTCAAAAAGAAGATTTATTGATGTTTGAGTAGGTAGGGAATTGAGAGAATGAAGTGTGAAGTTGTAGTAGAGAAATGAGAACCAGAAGTTACTGGAGAAGTGGTAATGTTGGAATAGGGCAAATTCAGATAGGAGAGAAATAGAAACACTCACTCATGGAAAGAATTTATCCCAGACTATCCTGTTAGCCATTTTATTCCCAAATACTCTTCATAAGCCGATATTATTTTAGAGATTGAAAGGATCTAATAGTCATTAGTTAAAACCTCTAATTCAACCTACTGAATTGCTTTGGGCCACCAAGCTGATTAAAGGTAGAGCCAAAGAGAACCCAAGTATTTTAATACCACTCCAATCTGATTTTCCTCCTGCATCAAGTAAACATGAACAAAACAAAATAAAAATATGATATAAATGATAGGATTTACTGGTGATCAAACATCTATTCAATGCATTTTTCAATAAGAAACCTATTTCAAATTGTCAACCACTGCCATTCCTAAATTGCACACTACTGTTTTAGCATAAAAATTGTGTACCTAACATACCCAAATTTGAATTAATCAATCAATGCAACTATTCTTTTATAACCCACTCAGCTTTCTAGAAAATTTATTACCACCTTACACATCCTATTGCTGCAGATGTATTTTGAGTTAGCATTTCCAGTCTAATACTATTTTGTTCAATTTTATGGGTGAATTGGGTTTGCTGCAGTACATAGCTAATTAGACTCAATAACCTAATTTTTAGAAATATAAAATATTATTTTATATTAAGTATGTGAATTAGTATCAATAATGCATACTTCTACTCTTAAATTAGTAATATCTCTCTTAAATTTTGGTTGAAATGCAGGAACTCCTAATTTGCTCCCTGTTTTTAGACATAAATTATTATACAGATATAAAGGTTTTCAAATAATCAGAGCTAACCCCCTTTAATCACTAATGCTTTTTTATACTTTATGTATTTTAATGGAGTTTTTTTAGAATCCTTTCCGCATGACATTGTCCCCTTAAACAAACAGTAAATCTATCTTACATGTTTCCTGAGGAATCCAGCTCATAATTATTTATATAATAGATCTTTAGTGATGAAAGAATCTAGTCTGGTTTGCCCCCTTCATTTTGTAAAAGAATAAACTGAGGCTCAGTAAGAGAATCATCTTCGCAAGGGACTGGAAAGCCTAGGGCTCTAACCCAGGTCTAGGGGCTCCTTCTACCCACCTCATTTGCCAGATTCCTTTCTTCCCTCTACAGTTGAGGTGAATGGAAACTTCTGTCCATCAGTCTACACTATAGTGTTGAATTCTTTAGTACATTTCAGCCTTTATGATTGTATTTTACCTTGGTATCATTTCCTATGTTTGATTGCATTTAAAACACTGTAGCCTAGAAGCCTCCTTTTGATGCTAATAGTAGGTTAGAAATGATAAACTAGGTAAGCAAGCATTTTATAATTGAGTATAAGCTAAATATAAGAAAATAGGACTTGAATGAGTGACTAAGAATATCCTGTACAATAAAATACATGTTTTCCTCTCTGCTTACTTTGGGGAATACATATTAGCAGATTAAGTATATTATGTTTAATTTCTCAATTCTGACATGGTCATTTTAGAGACTTGTGGTGAAGTTTTGTCATGATGTTTTAAGTCAAATGTTAGAATAGATTTTCTGTAATTCCTAATGCCTTTCCTAAATTCAAATTTATTCTGAAAATTATTAGTGGCTGAAAAAAAAAATATACATATAAATTTATTCAAAATGTGTAAATCTAGAAGTTGTGTTAAAGTAAAAGAAAAAGTAGAGTTTGAATAAACACACACACACACACACATACACACATACACACGTATAATAATGTTTCTGTGTATATAAAGTCCGAGGGGCAGAGTACACCCACCAAATATCTTAAATTTTAAAGATAATCTTTAAAAGAAAAGTGAAACACAAGGCATTCATCTTGATGTTTCTTTCTGTTCTGAGTGGTTCCAGACTGAGTTTTGTTTGTGTTCCAGAATGTTTCCAGACTGGTTGAATTGAGTTGTACAAAAGGCTAGGGGCATATTTCAGCTCACCTGATGTCTATTCTTATGATCTTTATATAATCTACACCATTCAAACCTGTACCATTTCCAAAAGACTTTGGAACTAATTGGCTCCTAAAGGTTCAGGAAAAAAGGAAAATATTTTTACCTTCTGTGCATCACAGAAGGCTCACACTTCTAAGCATCTCTGTTCGTCATGTTTTCCTCCAGGCTTGCTTTCCAGAGGACCCTGAGATGGAGGGACCAGGGAAGTTTCCTTTCCAGAAAGCAAATGTCATTGGGTTGCTTTGTTTCAGGGTTATTTGAAAGCTGAATACCTTCCTGAGGAATTGTTTCTACAGTGATTGCCAATTTTCTGCTTGAAAGGTTTATGATCAAATCATCTCTGGTAGGAGTTTTTAGTTGAGATTCTTTCTACTGCTGATGTTTGAGGATATTTGCTAGCACATGTTAAAATTTCTTTTTCTACTGTAGTTAACATTTACAATTTTTAGCACTCACTAAAAATGAATTATCCAAAGCATACGGCTTAGAAACTGACAGATTTAATTTCAAGGAGGAATAGATGCATATAAGATTATAAAATTGAAGGTGGGAAGACTGTGGGTAAAACAAAAAAATGTAGACAATAATCTTCAAATAAGCTTTAAGATGTAAAGATTTTGCTAAAGAATCAACAATGTTTCCTGGAACTTAACAAACACACAAGAAAAGGTCTAATATAAGTTGATATAGCAACTACAATTGAACACTTCAATAAACAAAGTAACTTAGATAAAAATACCCTTATTTTCTTTCGTTTCTGCTTTTCAAGTATCATCTAAAAGAAAACTAACTTTCTTAAACTATTCTCATTGTCTGTCTATAGATCATGGCCTTCAGTATTCTCAGGGAGTAAACTTTAAGTGAAATAATGAGTGACATTCTTTATGAAGACAATGTAATAATAACAATAATTCCCGCGTGGAATTAACAGATCTAATGTGTTGCCCAAGAACACATTGCCCAAGAATAACTCTATAACTCACGTATTGCCCAAGAATAACTCTATAAATTAAAAGTGTTTCATGTACCAGAATTCTGTATAATAAAAAAAGGAACATTTACATCTTTTTCAGAAGCTATAATCACTAATTCTCTCCATTATATCTGATCTTCCAATTGTTCTAGGATTCAGTAAATTAAATATAGAATAAGTTACATTTTAAAATATCAGAGCCATGTAAAATTTTGGCTCAATATGTTCCATGTCAGAAATAAATGCTCCTACTTTGACCACCTAAAAGAGAAATATATATGGAGAAGATGTATAAATATATACATGTAAATCCCTTCCAGAGAATTAATTTCAGTCTAATGCACCTAAAATTAAAAATTGCTAAGAATATTAGTGGAATCATTGTTTAAATATTATAATTTATGGATCATTCCCAAAAGTAAGAAACATTAAATAGGTGATGACAATAATGGTAGTGAATTTCACAGTAACTTGAAACATTTTTAAATACCTCTCAATTATTTATACTAAACAAGAAAACATTATGATTTCATGATTTGTATTTTTTGTGTACTGAGTAGCTTATAATGTTTTGTGTGTGCCCAGGCAATTGTTTTGTTGAGCCCACATAAAAAAGAGAGATGAGGGAAACCTCAAATTTAATGTCATAATTTTAGAAAGCCATGAATTCCCTTTCCTAAATCTAGAATCAACCTCTGACTCTCTCCATTGCATTCCTAACCTTGTATTTCATAAATCTGACCACCACACGGTAATGAAATATTGAGATCTGAGTTTGTTAACTTTTCCATTATAGCCAAAACATCCAGTAGAAACTAAATTAAAGCGTTGTGATAGTCACCTCCAACTTTCCCAAGCCAATTAAATGAACTTCACAGAACGCAATTTACTAGGCTACATATAACTTCTAGGTAGAGTAATGAATATATATGTAAGCATAAACATTTTCTGAGAAAAAGAGGTCATTTAATGAATGGCCACGGCATACAAAAAAATAGAACATGACTCATCTGGAAAAGTTAAAAACTTTCCTCTACGTTACCTTGTATCCATAGAAAGCACATTTTAGATTTCCTTTTTTAAAATTTTTTATTGTTTGGCCACACCCTGTGGCCTGTGGGATCTCAGTTCCCCCACCAGGGATCGAACCCGCCCTTCCTGCACTGGAAGCCCAGTCTTAACCACTGGACCACCAGGGAAGTTTTGAAAGCATAAAGCAAGCACCCACATGGAAAGAAAATAGTGAATTTTAAACAGTAGGAACCACAGATGTTAGTGTACAATGTGCATACTGAGAAACCAGAATATACCTCCTAAGAAAGAAGTTTTGATGGGACACAGATTCTGGTTTCATTCACTCATTCATTCAAAATCATTAAGGAGTTGTATTCTGTCAAGAATTGGGCTGCACAAATGCTAAATCATTCTTACCTCAAGTAGTTTCAATATAATTGGGTATTGGAAAGGGCAGGTAAAAACAGAGACGATACAATATAGTGTAATAATTTCTACGGTAGAACTACAACAGATGATATTGGAACATATAAAGGGTTCCCCAAAGCTGTACCCCAGAGGCAGAACAACCTTAGAGGAAGCTTCTTGGAGGAGGTGATGTTTCAGTTCTGGAGGATAAATAGAAGTCATCCAAGAGGGGAAAGGAAGCACATGCAACCACTGGAGAGGAGACTGGTATAGTGTACATTCTGGGACTGGGAATAGTTCTCATGCCTTGTGCTATAACAAAGAAGAAATTAGTGGTGAGATGGGGTGATGGAGAAACCAGTCACCAATTAGGCAAGAGTCTAAGAACTGAATCTCATTACCTTTTATTACAGATAATGAGAAATAGCTAAAGGATTTTAAACAGGCATGGCATAGCATATCTTTTTTTATTTGAAGGGAGTAAGGACTAGAGGTATGGGATTGATTAGGAGATTGTTTTTATAATCTCAGTGAGAACTGAGAATGATAGTCCTTAACATTTTGGAGGAGATAAAAAGAATTGGGCAGATTAAGGAGGTCTAAATGGATTGAATAGGATTTGGTAGCTGATTACATGAGTACAAAGGAGAACTAAATGATGCTTTCTGATTTTGTGATGTTGAAAGCTGAGTGAAAGGCTGGGACATTCACTGACAAAGGGAACATAGAATTAAAACAGATTTAAAGTAGAGAAGGAGGTTATTAATTGATAAAATGTTTGGTTTTATACATATTATACTTATGGTATTATACTTTGGATTATCTGGTTGGAGATATCCAGTGGGGAGATGGACATATAGTTTTGGAAAATTAGGTTGAAGATTACTGTCTTGAGATTCATCACCATGTCGAAGGGTATTGAAACTTTGGCATACTTTTGGTGAGACTAAATGAGAAGAGGATTGGAAGTGGAACTCTGTAGAACATGAACATGATCAGCATGTTCAGAGAAAGAGGGGAAGAAGATAAAGGATTATTGAAAAATGAGAGATAGAAAATCAAAGTATCATTATGTAAATCAAAGAAAAATTTCAAGGCAGACGCCCTCAACACACTTTCAAACCATTTTAATTAAGGTAAGATAACTTAGAACCTTAAAAATGTCCCTTGGATTTAGAAAAATGACCATGGCAAGAATACTTTTAATGGTATTACGGACTAGGGAAGCACACTGCACAGAGTTACAGAGTAAATGAAAAGTAAACAAACAGAATCGATTCACTGGTTAATTAGTGAATTCCTGCTAGGCATAATGCCCTATACAAGAAGTCTGAGGTAAAATTATGAAGACAATAGGCATGGTTTCTATCCCATACATTTTCCATACACAAGGTAAGCCTCAATTACATGCACTCTGATAAATCCTGTGATTGTAATTAACACTTCCCTCATTTTTAAATGAAAATTATCCCAGACGAGAGAATTTTAGAGATTATACACATATACACACAATATTTAGAATATAAATCCTATAGTTATGTCCTACAGGTAGGGAAGTAAAAACAGCACTAGAAATTAATACCCTGTTAGTGAATACTATAGGACAAGATGAGAAAAGCTCAGAATCTTAATTTGAAGGTGTGTGGCAGAGGCTTGAGAGGTAGAGATTAGGTAGGGAGAAGAAAAATCTTTAATTAGTAATAACTACTAGTATTAAGTGTAAATAGTACCCAAATTAGCCCTTTATTACAAGTGGAATTGTCAACAGGTAAACTCCTTAAGGGTAAGGGCTGTAATTTTAATTTTATATTAGCTATACTTAATCCTATTACTAGCACATAAGACAATTAGAAGCTCAATGCACTCTCTATTCGTGTCATTAATTACAAATGAAGCCAAGCACCAGAACAAAATCCAAATTATTAACCATCTTTTTCAGAAATAACCTGAAGTAAGCAATTATTTATAAATAATATTTTAGTAGTGTTAAGATACTTTAAAATATCATCAATGACAATGACAAGTTCAAAAAAGGATCTCAAAATTGAATGTGACTTCAGAGATCATCTAGTCCAGGAAAGCTCAAAACTAATTAATGCCAGCTTGGCTCAAGCTGAGTCAGCCTCTAGGCCTGCTGCTCTTTAGCCTGGAGGAGGCGGCTTGTTTTGATACAATTCAGTTGCATGATGACTAGATAGCTTGGCTCCATTCTCATGGCCTTAGGACCATTCTAGTGAGAGTCAACAAGAATTGAGTGCAAATTCTTCACGACTCTTAGAACACATGAGTCCTACTTAATGAGACTTAAACTTCACCTTCACACAGAATTAAAAAAAAAAAACCTGAGAATTTCTGACACCCAATCCAGGGATTTAATGGATAACTATTGAAAAATTACAGAATCTAGTAGGAAAAAATGACTTTCAGAATGAATAGAAATATTATTTCACAGCCTAAGGAAAGACTCCCCTATCCCATTACACTAATATGATAATCTAAAAGAATTCATCCATAAAGGAATGAGTGGTCAACTATGTACAGTGCTTGTATTTAAGTTTCTGGAAACAGAAAGATAAATGACATATCATAGAGGAAAAAATGCTTCCTTAAAATTATCAGTTTTCACTAGGAAATCAAGGAATAAAGAGAGGAAAATATAAAGAAGCAAAAAAAAAAAAATTAGAAAGACAATCACATCAACTATCCACTAAAAAAACATTAAAATTAGAGATCATTGGATATGTCAGTTCTTGGTAAATTAAACTTCTTTAATTTCCATGAATCATGGTAATTTTATAGACAAAAAAATCTGCAAACACAAAATTTGTCAAAGGCTTAGGGTATTTTATTTCTCAGAAGTTTATTTTTTACTTATCAAAATTAGTGTAATGTTGTAGACCGCTACAAAAGCAAAAATTTAAAGAAAGAAAGTATATGCTGGAAAAATCCTGATCTTCATAAAATCCTGGCAGAGAGAATATAAAATGACCATGAAAATATAAGGTTACAAACAAAGAAAATGTCAACATTTTTATTCATATTAAAGAATATCTTCTGATAACCACTGGATTAATCTTCTAATTATAATGCAGTTTTTCCCCTAAGAATCCGATTACAGAAAGTAGTAGAAAAAATTCCATTTATACCAATATTGTGAAGGTTCTGCTAATGGAAAAAATATGTAAACATATGACCAAAGTTTTCTTTAAAATATATCTGTAGCAGAAAACCTGACCCACAGAAAAGTGGGAAAGCAAAAAGGACTGAGACCTTCTCTCTGATCACAGGATGAAAACTTCAATACTATTAACAGGTCCTCAAATTTTGAAACTGGAGAGGATATTTGAAATAATTTATTCCATCTTGCTGGTTAATTGTGTCTCTGATGGAAAGAGAGTTGGCAGGATAACAAATCAACCACTTCCTGCCAATTTATTTCCCAGGGTGTGTACTGTATATGTGTGCATTTGTTTGTACCCATGCACAGACACAAAATGCACACAAAGGGCGGTCCAGGCCAAAGAACTCTTTATTATAAGTGGAGGCTTTGGCTCCATTTTCTTAGCCAATCTCTTATCCTGCATCATTCGTTTTTACACTCAGAACAAATACGTGGTAGATAATATATCATTTTCATCAAAACTGCTTTTTATTATAACCTAAGATCTCAAGGTAAACAAAGTTACCCTCCAAACTTTACCTTGGACATCTTAAGAACAAACATGGAAAGAAAATTTCAGGGGAATTCCCTGGCAGTCCAGTGGTTAGGACTCTGCACTTTCACTGCCGAGGGCATGGGTTTAATCCCTGGTGGGGGAACTAAGATCCCACAAGCCACGTGAGAACCCTGAAACACAGCCAGTCTGACACACTCCTTATCTTTTCAAAAGACCTTCTCTTGTACGCTGAGATCATTAGTTCTCAAATTTTAAGATCAGCAGGATCACTTGGAGAGTTGTTTAAACATAGAAAGGTAAGTGCCCCTGCCCTCAAATCTCTGCTCCAATAGGTCTGGGGTGGAACTCAAGAAACTGCATTTCTAAGTTCCCAGGTGGTGCTGATGCTGCTGGACCACACCTTAAAACCACTGCGCTTTGATAAGATGCTCATCATCACTAATCACTAGAGAAATGCAAATCAAAACTACAATAAGGTATCACTTCACACTGGTCAGAATGACCATCATTTAAAAGTCTACAAATAACAAATGTTGGAGAGGGTGTGGAGAAAAGGAAACCCTACTACATTGCTGGTGGGAATGTAAGTTGGTGCAGCCACTATGGAAAACAGTATGGAGGTTCCTCAAAAAACTAAAAATAGAATTACCATATGACCCAGCAATCCCACTCCTGGGCATATACCTGACAAAACTGTAATTCAAAAAGATACATGCACCCCTAGGTTCATAGCAGCACTAATTACAATAGCCCAGACATGGAAACAACTTAAGATCCATCAACAGATGAATGAATAAAGATGTGGTACATATACACAATGGAATATTAGCCTTAAGAAAAGAACAAAATAATGCTATTTGCAGCAACATGGATGGAACTAGGGATTATCATAGTAAGTGAAGTAAGTCAGAAAAAGACAAATGCTATGATATCATTTATCTTTGGAGTCTAAACTATGACATAAATGAACCTATCTACGCAACAGAAACAGACTCACAGACATAGAGAACGTACTTGTTGTTGCCAAGGGCAGGGGGTGGGGGATGGACTGGGAGTTTGGGGTTAGTAGATGAAAACAATTACATATTGAATGAATAAACAAGGTCTTACTTTATAGCACAGGGAACTGTATTCAGTATCCTGAGAAAAACCATAATGGAAAAGAATATAAAAAAGAATGTATATATGTATAACTGAATCGCTTTGCTGTAGAGCAGAAATTAACAGAACATTGTAAATCAACTATACTTCAATTTAAAAAAAATGCTGTTCTATGTCTTCCACTAATGGGGTTGAGGTGGGATAGGGAAAACAGCAGAAAAGACAAGGGCAGTCAAGAAAGAATCAGTCTAAATCTTCTTCCTGAAACAGAAGAATGGAAAGGAAAAGAGAAAAGAGGAGTAAAGTAAAACAATGTAAAAAGCAACCAAACATTCCCTTTCCAACAAAGTACACTTTATGAAAATGATATTATTTATCCTCTTGTGATTAGCCCAAAGAAGTGAGATGGACTCTCCACTCAAAATTTCATTTGCAAGTTGCATACACACCCAGAGGGTATGAAAAGGTTTGTTACATAACCAGGCTTTCTTGGGAGAGCTCAGCTGACTTCCAAGTTGATCCCAAAATGGCTTGAGAAAAAAAAAAATCAAGGAAGGGCTACTGGCTTGGGGTTTTATAATGGTGAGGAAGTGGGCTGGGATAAATTCACATGTGCAAACTCATATCGTATAGTTTGAACTTCCCACTGATGCCAAAAGAGAGCACACTGAGGCTTTCTTATCAGCTTGCCCAGATATGGTACAGCAGGGAAGGAGAAGTGACAGGCTTCAAACCTGTCAAGAGTTAAACATCAAAACTGGAGTCAGATTCTTTATTACAATTAACTGCTGAAGATTTACTGATAAATGAAATATGTCATGTTTAATTTAATTAAATTTGAATTTGTTTACAAAAGCATTATGGCACTCTATGACCCCCGTAGCCTGAGGCCAATAAATTATTTTTTTATGAATCTAACATTGTGCATTTTAACAAGTGAAATGAGTGCCTTGGTCACTATCAAGAAAGTTTGGGACTTCCTAAAGGAGATAATATATGAGAAATATAGATAAGTTTTATTTTGCTCATAATTAAACATATTAAAGAGAAATACATATACACATACACATGAAATATATATGAGTCTGGAATGAAACGTTTAACCCAATGCCACTTTAAAGTGGACTCTCATCTCATATTCTTGTTTCTAAATGTTTGAAAATTTTGTCTTGGGTTGGCTAATCTGTAACAGATGCTCCGTACAACTCAGCAAATGCAGCACAAAGTAGCACAGCAAAAAGCACACACTTTTCAGCATGCAGCATCTCAGAGTACATGCTGACCAGCAGGCAGCAAAGCCAGATCAACGAGCCAAGGCAAGAGAAGAAAGACCCATGGTGAAGGTTTATCATCACACAGACACTCTGCTCACAATGTCCATTGTTGTGGCCATCCCATGAACATGGGATGGGTCCCTCCATCCAGTTTGGTTTAGAATGTAGGGATTGATAAAGCCACATGCACAACAAGAGGGTATGAAAAGATTTATTACTCATACACTGAGGCTTTCTGGGCAAAGCAGAGTGTGTTCCCAGGCTGGTACAAAAATGGCTTGAGAGAGAAAGAGTAAGGAGGAGCAGCTGGCTTAGAGTTTTATGGTGGTTAGGGGTTGGGGCTGGAATAAGGGTTTCCCACAAGTATGGGTTGAGCTTATGTGGTATAAACGTCCTTATGGTGCCAAAGCAGGAAACAGCTAGGCTTTACTTTGTCCAGATCTGGATGGAGGAAGTGGAAGTTGAATCTTGAAAGTTATTAGCAATCAAATATCAAAAGTGGACACCTTATTTCACTCTTTTCTTGTCTCTTCAATTCTCTTACCATGTTTTATATTATTTTGTTGGGTGGAGCAGGATAAAGGAAACTTCAGCCCGCTCAAATTACTGATTGAAAAAGAAAATAGACAATTAGAAAGGAAGAGGAGAGAGGACTTATATTGATTTTGAGTCTTCTTTTTGGAATTTTTTGGTGGTAAATATTTTATTTTGCTCGTAATTAAACGTAATTAAAGAGAATGAGTGACTGTAAGTGATTTTCCCATTGTCACAGTTGTTAAAGAGTAGAAATGGGTTAGAGACAGGCTTTGTGCCTGTGTCTAACCACAAATCACTTTTTTCCCCATTACTCCATGATATCTTTCAGTTCAGATTTGTTTTTCTTTTTGTTTTTCCCAATGTGGTTTCTCAAATATATAAAAAAACAAAAGTTACAAAAATCAAATGAAAAACTGAATACAGTTTGCATGTTAGAGCCAATTTTTGTGTGTAGTCTGTCTACGTGTCAAAGTATCCATGTACCTAGCTAGCTAGCTATCCTCCATCTGTATTTTCAAAGAATCTTAAAGGTTAGCATTTTTGGATTCAGTTTTCAAAGGTTAATGGTATTTCACTGGTGCCCTAGGAAAGGAGAAACTGGCATTTCATCAAATAAACTTTTATCACTTGAAAATTATTTGCATATATTCTCATTAGATTCTTTTTCTTGGGGACTGAATAACTTACTTCGTTAGACTGTATAGCTCTTTTAATATAATCACACTAAAATGCATTTTCTGTCACAGTGGAGGAGAAAGTTGGAGGTAAATTTTAGTACTAGTTATTCTACTTTTCTAATTTCTTTGGTAAGGACCCTGCATGTTGTGACTTTAAATATATTATAGGGTTTTTGTAATTATTTCTTATATTCTAGCTATTTAAGTTGTCAAACTAAGACAAATTTGCAAAAATTCTATTTGACTTAGCATAACAAGAGTTATCGGTTTATATTTCTTCAACATCACAATTTCTACTCTTTCTCATATAACTACAGCTTCAAAAACCAACATCAAAACTCACCTAAACAAGTACACTTATGGCTTAGTATATGTTTCAGAAATGGTGAACAGACACTGCAAGTGAAAAATCTAAGAACTAAATATGTCTGTCCTTCTCCTTAGCTTTGAATATTATCCTCTTGGTAATATTCAAGAGAATGGGACCCTAGAAGAATACAAATCATGAGCTTAAAAATGTCTCCTTCACTAGTCTCCACAGTATTCATATTCAGACAGAGAGATGGGAGATGACAGAGGCAGGAAAATATCTTTGCTAAGTGCTCAAATTATTCACGTAGTCACTGTAGAGACTGGCAGCAGTTGCATTCTATAATTTTAGTTGCTAGTTATAACATCTTTATTCATTCAACAAATATTCATGAAAATTATATCTAGAATAACTTGAAGTTTAGAAATGAAATAAAAGATAGTTCTCAGGGTCTTCCAGTTCAGATGGTAAGGTGAAAAGTATAATGTAGTATGGTAATTCTAAAATGTATCAAAAGCATTGTGAATTAAATGTGTGGAGTGGGAACAATGAAATGCTTCTTAGAAGGGGGAAGAACTTTTATTAGTTATGAAAGATGAGTAGGAGTCCGTTATTTAAGGAGGTGTTTAAGTAGAGGGAAGAACTGAATGTGTATTTGCAAAGGTGTTAGAGTGAAAGAGAATATTCCACATTTGATGAACCTCTGGTAGTTTGACTTTCATAGGCACCTTAGCTCTGGGAAGGGAATGGGTTGGAAATGAGACTGAAGAGATAGGCATGGTAAAATTATAAAGAGCTGTAAATATGATTCTAAGGAATTTGAACTGTATCTTATATTTACAGTGAACTTAATGACTGACATTTAATAGGAGAATGTGTCCAATGCCATGTATTATTCAAATTCAGTCTGAAAGCAGAGTGGAATATAAGAGAAACATTAGATCTTTATGGAAACAGAAAGGCCAATTAAAAGGCAAAAGATATCACATAGATAAAAACAATTTGAAGGGCCTGAGATATGGCAGTAGCTGAGAGAATTTGGCCAAGGGAGTAGACTTAGGAGATAATAAGGACATAGAGTTATCATAATTTGACAATGAATTAGATTTGGAAGAAGCAGAGGTTGAAATAAAAGGAGTCTGTTATTTGTCAAGGTTTGTGGTTAACTCTATGATAGTGTATTTCACTGTAATGGAAAATATTGAAAAAAAGGAAGCATAAGAGCAAAGTTGAGATGTATTGTTTTGTAAATGGTGAGTTGAGAGTGGCTTAGGATATCCAAACAGAAGTGCTCCAGGTGCAGTTGGATATGCAGGGCATCTGACTGTGCTCAGACTCAAGTAGAGCTGGAACAGTTCCCTTGATGTATCCAGGGGAAGTGATGAGCACATTCTATATGATTGAGTTGGACTAAGTTCTCCTTCCCACTATTTAGGAATTTCTATCCCTTGTTTGCATAAAAGAAGAGGGCTTCCATTCCTAAAAAGGACTTGGAAACCCAACTTCTGCCTTGTGTTCCAAGTTAGTAAACCAGGACAGATGAGTCCAAGAACAGGGCTGAGCAATGAGATTCCTGCAAAACATTTCCTCATTTGGAGGTGATGGACTAGTTGGGTGAACTAGTATACAACGGATAAAGATAAAAAGACAACATTGGTTGTAGCCTGTCATATCACTGATATGAATCATGAACTTATACGTGGCACATGAATCAACACATGGAATAAATTAAACTATACATAGAATAAAACTGCATAGATCTACACACACACATATATACACAAAAACATGAATGGAGATTTTTAAATGTTTAAAACTGAATAGGTCTAAAGCCTTGTTAATGGTAATGTTTAATTTCTTGATTTTGATGTTGTACTACATCTGTATGAAGTGTCACCATTGGGAGAAACTGGATGAAGGATATATGAGAATCTTTAAACTATTTTTGTAACTTTCTTTAACTCTACAATTATTTCAAAGAATAAAACCAGCATGAGCTAATTTTGCTGTCTGCTGAACAAAAGAGGTTATCCTTATTTCAGATATATGAGTTTTGAGATGGTCATTATTTACACCATTTCCAGTCACATTTGAATAAGTTAAGAGGGAAGCAATCTACCTAATAATAAGGCTGCTTTAATTTCTTTATATAATCTTAGTACATCTGTTGTATAAACTTAAGAAAGTCACTTAATCTTTCTGTTCCTTATTCCCCATAAGTAATGGAAATAATGGTTGCTAATGGTTGTAAAGAGGACAAAATGAGTTAGCATAACAAAACACTTGGACCATGTTTCTAGAAGGTATTATCTTTATGATCAGTGTTTGCTAGTTGTTTCTAGCAAACTACCTTTCACATATTTAAAGAATATTTCCAATTACATTTACGGCAACTATTTTTTAAAATCATATCATTTAACTGCTTACTTCAGTATGCAGTACTAAGCAAAAATGTTTTAGTTACTTTTGTTGACATTAAAGCTCTTAATGTTTCTAAATTAATAGACATTCTTAGAATCACAGATCTCAAGGGTCCATCACAAAGAGCAATTTAATGAAGACAGTGTACTGCAGCAATACCTTAAGTATTTATTAGATGGTGATTCATCTACGTTTTGTGAAGGAGGTCTAATTTACCAAGAAGACATTGACCTTGCAGGAAGGTATAGAATTTGACCAAATCACACTGTTTTGTTTTTGTTTTTGTTTTTGTTTTTTTTGCGGTACGCGGGCCTCTCACTGCCGCGGCCTCTCCAGTTGCGGAGAACAGGCTCCGGACGCGCAGGCTCAGCGGCCATGGCTCACAGGCCCAGAAGCTCTGCGGCATGTGGGATCTTCCCGGATCGGGGCACGAACCCATGTCCCCTGCATCGGCAGGTGGACTCTCAACCACTGTGCCACCAGGGAAGCCCAACTCACACTGTTTTTAATTGATTCATCTTTTCCTAAAGTATACACATGGTAAATAATATTTGATTTATGATATTATTAACCAGTAAATAAGTAAAAGGATGAAAAATATAGTTAACAAAGTCTGAGTTAAAGAAGAGGAGGAGGAGGAGGAAGTGGGAGTGGATATAGAAGTGGAAGAGGAAGGGGAAAGGTGGAGGAAGGAGAAAAAAGAAGGATGGCTTTCATGATTGACTTACCAGAAGGAAATGTGTTCTAAAGCACAACTGGCCAACCTGACCAGCATTCATAAAACATAATAAAAAAAAATTGTGAAATTGCTTTTGAAAATATTTGTACTTAATTCAAAATTAAGCAGACACATGATTTTATTACTTATTAATTCTATATAATCATTTCTATATTGATAATTTTAGTAAAAAGGAAAGTCCTTACCCCGTTCACACTTGTTTTAAATTTCTACACATTACATTCTCAAGTGGACTGGAAGAGTGACCTTTCATCATCTATAATTTTTTCTCCCTACTATACTTTTGGTATCTCCTGAAAAAATTTCAGTCATTAATTATGTGTTTAGTTTCCAACAATTCTTTACAACAGTGCCAAACTGTCTTGATTATCGTGATAATAACTCTTGAAATCAGGTAATGCTCTTGCCACATTTTCCTTAGCCTTCTCATTGTATTAACTATTATAAATTTGATGCATTTCCATATGAATTTTAAAATCACTTTCACAGTTTCTATATTTAAAAAAGTCTGCTGCAGTTTTATCTGGATTGCATTGAATCTATAGATCAATTTGGAGAAAATTAACATCTTAACTGTATATGTCTTCCAACCCATTAATGAGGTGTTTTTCTCCATTTATTAAGATCTACTTTAATTTCTATGTAATCCTTCTTAGTTTTTAGTGCACAGGTCTTACATATCTTCTCAGATTTACCCTAATTATTTCATGTTTGATGTTATTGTAAATGATATTTAAATTTTTTTCAATTTATAGTTGTTTGTTTTTCATATAGAAATACAGTCATTAAACCCTGCATCCATTAGCAATTACCCTCACTTCCCCACTAACCTACTCTCTTTTCTCTATGTGTTTGCCTTCTTGACATTTCATATGAATAGATTCATAAAACTTGTGACCTTTTGTCTGTGGCTTCTTTCACTTAGCATGATGCTTTTCAAGGTTCACGCAAGTGGTCCTGTATCAACACCTATTCATATTTATGGCTGAATGATAGTCTATTATTTGGACACATCAAATTTTGTTTATACATTCATCCACTGATGAAGATTTTGGTTGTTTTCACTTTGGGCTGCTATGAAAATACTTCTATAAATATTCATTTATGAATTTTCATGTGAACATGTCTTTAATTCTCTTGGATATATAACTAGGAGAGAAATTGCTAAGTCATATAATAACTCTTCATTGAGGAACTGCTGAACTGTTTTCCAAAGTGGCTGCATCATTTTACATTCTGACCAGCAATGTATGAGGGTTTTATTTTATCCACAATCTCACTAACACTTGTCATCATCACTTTTTGATTATAGCCACCTTACTGGGTATGAAGTAGTATATCATTGTAGTTTTTATTTACATTTCTCTAATTAAAAACACTCTTGAGCATCTTTTCATGAGCTTACTTGCCATTTGCATATTTTCTTTGGAGAAATATCTATTCAAATCCTTTGCTCATTAATTATATTTCTTTGTCTTTTTAATGTTGAGTTATCACAGTTGTTTATATATTTTGGATACTAAGCCTTTATGAGATATATGATTTGAAAATATTTTCTCCAATTCTCTGGACTTTCTTTTCACTTTCTTGATACTAACCTTTGAGGCACATACATTTTTAATTTTGATGAAGTAGAATTTATCTGTTTCTTTTGGATGTGTGTACTTTAGGTGTCATGTCTAAGAAACCACTGCCTAATTCAAGTTCACAAAAATTTACATCTATATTTTCCTTAAAAAGTTTTATAGTTTTAGCTTTTACATCTAGGTCTTTAAGGGCATTTTGAGCTAATTTTTACATATGGTGTGAGGTAAATTTTCAACTTCATTATTTTGCACATAGATATCTAGTGGTCCCAGCACCATTCCTTGAAAAAAATATTCTTTCCCCATTGAAATGGTCTTGGCAGTCTTATCAAAAATCAATTGATGATAAATATAATAACTTATTCCTGGACTTTCCATATGATTCTATTGATCTGTATATCTATCATTGAGTCACTACCACACGGTCTTGACTAGTGCAGCTTTGTAGTAAGTTTTGAAATTGGAAAGTATGAGCCTTACAATTTTGTTCTTTATTTTCAAGATTGTTTTGGCTGTTCTGGGTCCCTTGCATTTCCATATGAATTTTAAAATCAGTTTGTCAGTTTCTACAACAACAACAACAAAAACTTAGATGGAATTTTGATAGAAATTGGGTGGAATCTATAGAACAACTTGGGAAATACTGCTGTATCTTAACAATATTAATTTTTCCCATCTGTGAACATGTGATTTCTTTCTATTTATTTAGGTCTTCTTTAATTACTTTTATTGACATTTTGTAGTTTTTACTGTACAAGTCTTGAATCTCTCTTGCTAAATATATTCCTAAACATTTAATGCCTTTTTGATGTTGTTATAAGTGGAATTGATTTCTTAATTTTACTTTTAGATTATTCATTGCCAGTGTATAGAGATACAGTTGATTTTTATATATTGATTTTGTGTCCTGCAACCTTACTGAATTTGTCTGTAAGCTCTAATGATTTAGATGTGCATGTGTGTGTACACGTTACTCAGGATTCTATATAGGCAAGTTCATGTCATCTGCAAATAGAGACAGTTTTACTTCTTCCTTTCCTATTTGGATGTCTTTTATTTCTTTTTATAGCCTAATTGCCTTAGCTAGGACTTTCAGTACAAAGTTGTATAGAAGTGGTTAGAGAAGTTATCTTTGATTTGCTTTTGATCTTAGAAGAAAAGTTTTCATTCTTTTACCATTCAATGTGTTGTCAGTTGTGGGTATTTTGTAGATGTCCTTTTTCAGATCGAGAAGGTGCCTTATCCCTAGTGTGTTATCATGAAAGTGTGTTGGATTTTGCCAAGTGCTGTTTCTGCATCTACTGAGATGATCCACGGGTTGTCCTTTACTCTGTTGATATGCTGTATTAGCAATACATTGATTTTCATGTGATTTTCATTAGTCTTGTATCCTACAACATTGCTAGATACACTTGTCAGTCCTAGTAACTATTTCTTTAGACTTTCTATAAAAAGGTTTAGTCATCTGTGAATAAAGGAAGTTATACTTCAACTCTTCAATCTAGAAGTTTTTTTAAAAATTCATTTGACTTGCTTTATTGCATGGCTGTCAACACTATTGCATTGTGTTGACAGTGGATATCTTTGCCTTATTCATGCATTAGGAAGAAGCATTCAATCTGTAAGCATTAAGCATGATGTAAGTTTTACGTATAGATGCTCTTTATCAAGTTGAATGAATTACTTCTACTTACAGTTTGCAGAGAGGATTTTTTAAAATCGGAATGAACGTTGAATTGTGTCAGATAATAGGTTCTATATCCATGAAGATGATCATATGACCTTTATTTTTTAATTTGTTAATATGATGAATTATATTGATTGATCTTCAAATATTTACATTCCTGAGGTAAACCCTACTGAATTATGATGTGTTACCATTTTTATTTAATGTTGGATTTGATTTGTTAAATTTTTGTTGAAAAATTTTACACTTATACACATGATAGATACTCATCTATAGTTTACTTTTCTTGTAATGTCTTTATTTGGTTTTGGTATCAAGATAATGCAGACTCCATAGAATAAGCTGTGAAAAAGTAGTCCTCCCTTTTCAATTTTCTGGAAGAACTTATGTGACACTTTGTATTATTTCTCCCTTAAGATTTGTTTGAATTCACCAATAGAGCCATGTGGTCTGGTGGTTTCATTACAGAAAACTTTTTAACTATAAATTCAGTTTTTAAAAAAAGATCAATATAGAACTATTGAGGTTATCTTGGTTTTTCTTTAGAGAGTTTCAGTTCATCTCTTTCAAGGAATTTGTCCATTTAACCTAAGTTGTTAAATTTATTGGCTAAATTTGCTTTATTCCATTATTATATGTAGAATGTCTATGGATGCCAGACTTCTGATTCCTTATACTGGAAGTTTGTACCTTCTTTCTTCTTTCCTAATCAGTCTGGCTAGAGATTATTCAATTTTACTAATCTTCTCAAAAAATGAGTTTTTGGTTTCAATGATTTTCTCTATTTTTTCTGTTTTATTGATTTCCACTCTGATATTTATCATTTCTATGCTTTTGCTTATGTTGGATTCAATGAGCTCTCCTTTTCCTAGTTTTTTTGTTTATTTTTTTTGTTTGTATTTTGGGTTTTGTTTTTGAAGCTGACATTGATTTCAGAACTTTCTTCCTTTGAACAAATGATTTCATTTTCACTCAGTTCAAATTATTTTCTAATTTCCCTTTTTACATCTTACTTGATCGATGGGTTATTTAGAAGTGTGGTATTTGGTTTTCATAAATGTGGAGATTTTTCAGATAGTTTTTTGTTATTTTTACTTTAATTTCTTTATTATTAGAGAACATACTTTGTACTACTTAAGTCTTTTTAAAAGACTTGTTTATTATTTAGTGCATTTGTTAAAATCACTGGCTTTGAGCAGTTATTTTGTGATTTTCTTTCATGAAGTTTTCTTCATATTTTTTAATGTTGAGCCATTATTTCTTCAAGTAATCTTCCTCCACCTCACCTGAGTCTCTGCAGAATAACCTGTCCCACATTTCACTGATGCTGTGTTCAGTTTGTCTTTTTAGTAGGTGTGTTTCATTTTGAATAGTTTTTACTGTTATGTATTCAAATTCACTAAAATTTTATTTTGCTATATATAATCCTCCTTTAATTCCATCCACAGCATTTTCACCTTAAATATTGAAATTTACATCTGCAGAGGGTTAATTTTAAAAAAATTAATAGGCTTTAATTTAGAGCAGTTTTAGGTTCACAGAAAAATTGAGAGGAAAGTACAGAGTCCTCATATACTTCTCCTCCACACCCAACATTGTCTCCTTCACCATCGAATTCCATACCACTGTGGTACATCTGTTACAACTGATGAACCAACATTGACACACCATTACCTACCAAAGCCCATAGTTTACATTCAAGCTAACACAGTGTTGTCCATTCTGTGGGTTTGGACAAATGTAGAATGACACGTAGCCACCATTGTAGAACTATATAGAATAGTTTCACTGCCCTAAAAATCCTCTGTTCTCTGCCTATTTATCCCTCTCTCCCCCTACACCTCTGACAGTCATTTGAAAGAAAATAAAATTTTCTTTTCTGAAAAATTCTTCAGATTAGCATATTCAGCAAGAAAACTCAGATCTTATCAGTTCGCAATAGGAATTCTATATGTGTACTACTACTTTCTGAAAATACAGCTTTGGAGATAGCAACACACCCCTGTAGCTAGCATAATATAAGACATATACTTATTTTCTGCAATAAATATCCCTTTAAAAAACAGAACATTGAAGCTATTCACTATGTGTCAGTTTAAATATGACTGAAAAACTGGAAGTATCATTAGTACAAATGAATATGAAAGAAATTGAAAAAATCACAACCATTACAGTTGATTTGTTACAAAGTACTATCAGTGTGACATTAGGGCCTAAGATGAACTAACATAATTGATGACAGTCAGCATTTATACATACTTATGTAATGATGTTTACGTGACTGTTTATGCAGCTCAATAGCATGCTATTAAAAACTTCAGAAGGGATTTCCCATGGAGTCATATGTAAAATCTACAGCCTCTGGGTGCTAAATTCTTTCTAAAGCATTCCTATATTGACTATATTTCATTTTAAAGTGATTAATTAACTCTAAGATTCTCCTGAATCAGTTAGTCTTTCTCACTTTCTATTTCATATCTTTTCAAATATTGCTAATTCTCACTAAAATTTTCTTACTTCTCCTTTAGTCTAGAGAATTCAGTTATCACTTTTACCAGAGAATCTTGCCTCTTCTGGTCCCAAACCCCACACCAGTTTATCAACGATGCTTCTCCTGTATGTCTCCATAGCCCCTTGGGCACATCCCACTCATAACACTTAATACACTAAATTGTGCTCACTTGTTCATGTATCTGTTTCTCTTACTAGAGCAGGAGCTTTAAGAGATGAAGGATGATTACACCTTTCTAAAATATGCCTTCTGGAATATTCCCTTTGATACACACAGCTTCCCTATTTTTAGGTAATTGTTATCAGTCAAAGTGTAGTCGTCAAATACTTTGAAAATAATATATACACTAGATGTGACTAAGTATGTGTATGTGTGTATGTGTGTGTGTATACTGAGTGTAGGCGAGACTGTAATAATAAATCTCAAAAATCTCCCCAAAGCTCATGCAACTCAATAACAAAAAAATACATAATAATAAACAAACAAATCGAAAAATGGGCAGAAAACCTAAATAGACATTTCTCCAAAGAAGACATACAGATGGTCAACAGGCACATGAAGAGATGCTCAACATCCCTAATTATCAGAGAAATGCAAATCAAAACTACAATGAGGTATCACCTCACACCAGTCAGAATGGCCATCATCAAAAAATCTACAAACAGTAAATGCTGGAGAGGGTGTGGAGAAAAGGGAATCCTCCTACACTGTTGGAGGGAACGTAAATTGGTGCAGGCACTGTGGAGAACAGTATGGAGGTTCCTTAAAAAATTAAAAATAGAGTTACCACATGAAACAGCAATCCCAATCCTGGGCATATACCTGGAGAAAACTCTAATTTGAAAAGATACACGTGCCCTGATGTTCACAGCAGCACTATTACAATACCTAAGACATGGAAGTAACTTAAATATTGATCTACAGATGAACTGATAAAGAAGATGTGTTTTTTATATATATATATATATATATATAATGGAATATTACTCAGCCATAAAAAGAATGAAATAATGTCATTTGCAGCAACATGGATGGACCAATAGATTATCATACTAAGTAAATCAGACACAGAAGGACAAATATAATATGATACAATTTTTATGTGGAATCTAAAAAAAAATGATACAAATGAACTTATTTACAAAACAGAAACACACTCACAAACATAGAAAACAAACTTATGGTAACAAAAGTGAAAGGGAGGGAGGAGGGATAAATTAGGAGTTTGGGATTAGCAGATACAAACTACTATATATAAAATAGATAAACAACAAGGTCCTACTGTATAGCACAGGGAAGTATATTTAATACCTTGTAATTAAACTATAGTGGAAAAGAAAAAAACTCCCCCCAAATATTTAAGGTAAAATGCCAATTTAATTGACCCACGCAAAACCACAAACTGTATAAAAAATGCAAATATATAGAAAATCTTACATCAACACAGAACCAAAAGTAAGCATGTAATCATCATCCCATAACTGTTAAGAAAAATTTAACTTGTGTTGCAAAATTTACCACATTAAGAAAGATATCGAAGTCCAGTTCAAAACTTGAGAAATGCATGCCACATAGTTGAGGGAATCTAAGTAGGTACTTAAATTTTGTGCCCATTAAAAGAATATTTATAGCTGCATTATATACAACAGACTTAAATTAGAACAATCCATATGACAACCAGCAGTATGATGGATAAAAAGTATTTAAATAATGGAATGAATTAAATTATTGCTACACATAATGACATGAGTCATTTCAAAAAATAATGTTGAATAAGAAGTCATGAACACAAAAATATGTAAATAATTTCATTTACATTTGTGAAAGCTGATTTCCTAACTTAGATGGGTTTTCTTTTTTTTTGGAAATTAGATAAGAAAATTTATTTGCAAATGTGGTCTCCATTATGTTGCAGAGTTGAAAATTTCTGGTACAGGAGGTAGAAAACAGCCAAAGACAAATGTCACTTACTTGAAAACTTTACTTAGTTGTGCTCAAAGTATTCCCCCAAATGCAGTCAATCTTAAGCAGGATAGCATTCTTATACTATCCTATATCTTATACTGTTTTGACCATTTACTGTTTTGACATTATTTTTATTAAAAAATACTTTTTTGAAGGAAAGTATTTTTTTCCTAAAAGTAATTTCTACTCTATGTATTTCTTAATCTAAATACAAATGTTTGACAATTAATTCAACATATTTTTGAATGTAGACTTCTTCGGATCCATGTTATTCCTATAAATGAAATCATGAACCATTTTATATTACCACATAGCAAGTTTTTGTTTTATTGTTTAACATTTTAGAAATTTGTTTATAACTTCATTTTATGGTTAATTAAGAATATGAGGTGTACATAACATACAAAGATAGGCAATTTATTATTAATACCCTGTCATATTTTACAACCTCCATAACGAGTTATAATAAATAATTGCCTGTTACGTCAGGGATACCAAAAAAAGTTATCAATTTATTTCTCTGAACATATACAATAATATGACACTAAGTGGTCTCACTGGCCTTTGTTTTAGTAATAATGTTTCTGAAACAGTTTTAGAAGAGCTTAAAACTATGCATGTTTTACAATAACAATGCCTTATGAAAAAGTAATTCTTATTAGGTATACTCTTAAAGTTCTTGCTCTGCTTGGTGATTCTGCTATGGCTATTCACTTAAGATGTTTCCTGAGCTCTTTATTATGTTTTCTTATGACATAAAAATCAAAATAAAAATACATGTTGCTATAATAGCGTATGGCAAGACATTTTCCCCAGGCAGTTTGAACCATTTCTAAATGCCATTATGTGGTTAAGCAGTGAGGCACAACAAGTTATACTACATTGTGAAGTTCTATAATAGGTGTGGAAATTGCTTCTCAGCATCACACCCAGGCGTATCTTTGAGATTTTACATGACAATTTCACAGGGTTATAAAAAAAAATAAATGAAGTCATTAAAAAACATTTTTCTTACGTAAATTTTAAAGCTTTCAATCACCCCGTGTTCAGTCATTAAAGTCTAATGCCTTTTCCTGGGAAAATATTTCATATAGATTTTTTAGCTTCCTTTACTGGTAACTCAAAATTTGTTAAATTTGACTTATTTAAATTTTGTCCCTATCTTGAAAAATAATGGAAGCTATTACCTTCAACTCAATTTCCGAAGTGACAGTTTATCAATCACAGTGATAAGTGCTAGGGCTTCTTCATAACTTATTTGACTCCCTGACTTTTCCATCTTTCCTCAACCCTCAGACTGCCTCCAATACTTTGTGGAATCTTCTATCTCAGATGAGAGTGAGAATGCCCTCCCCGGGGAGTGACTGGAGGTTTAGGAAACAGAGGAGTATTCTTGTGGTAAGAGAGCCCAAGGGTATGCAAAATTGAGGACTTTAGTCCCTCTGTTCAGTTATTGTATATAAGAGCACCAGAATCAAATATTTTAATTTACTCTTTGGTTACACAAAGTAACTCATAAGGTTATTGCTTATTTATGAAATGGCAAGAAGCTATGTCCACATTCATAAAGTTTTTCTAAATTAACTAGAAGTTAGAGCAACAAAAGCTCTTGGATTGATTCCAGGAGTCCTCGCAGATACCAAAACCCTCAGACGCTCAAATCCCTTGTCTAAAATGGCACATAGTGCAGTGAATAAAGTGGGCTCTCCATATCGGCAGATGCCAAACTCGCAGACAGGGAGGGCTAACTGTATTTGTTCCTGGAGAAACGGACCTTGAGGCAAGTGTATTCAAGGGCAGAGAGATTATTTAAAAGGGCAAAGGGCAATGGTAGGAGAGATTTGAAACAGACAAGGAACTTCAGCCAACAAAGTGTGTGCTATCAAGCCAGTACCACAGTAGTCAAATGGAGCTTAACTCCATGGTGAAACTCTTGGAAACAATCTAAAACACACACGTTAGAATTATCCTGAACCAAAGTAAGGGAGCTAGAGGTTAATATAGCAATTCTAGAGAGCACTGGGTAATGGTACTGGACTGAGAAAATGGGTATTAACTCCACAGCACTTCCAGACTCCCAAGAGCATGTGAGCTGAGTAACCATCCATAACTGGAGAAACAAAGCACTAAGGCACAAAGACACAGACAGTAGCAGTTGAAAGTTCAGTGGAGCATAAGGCAAAGTCCAAGGAATGTGAATGGGCATCTCCTGTATCTATTAAATCCACAAAACATTGCAATATTTCTGCTAACTTCATTATATTTCCAGGTTTTCTATTATTTACAATTGGACAATCATGTTCTCTACAGTTTCACTAAGAAACTGAAAATGTTTATCAGTAAAGATTAGAAGACAGAATATAAATCTTCATGTAAAAGGAATAGATATACTTATAACCCTCTTTGTTCACTGTTGGTTATCATCTATGCATTCTCCAGTGCATCCTTTCATGACTTCATACAAATTATGGGGCCCACTTCCATTTAAATGATGAGGACCCTTAAATTCAACCACATCCTGGATATCTCTCTTGAGCTGGAAGCATTTGTCCAACTATTTTTTGTAGGTCTCATTTTAAGTAATAATGTTCTAATAAATTAGCTAGCATTGATCAGGTATGTACTTTGTGCTAAGTATTATATTATGCAATAAGCTTTGTTATGGATTATCTTAATCTTCAAAGCAATGTTAGAAGCAGATACTGTTTCTATTAGAATTTAAAACATGGGGAAATAGGCTTTGAGAGTTTAATTAGCTTTGACCTTAGCTAGTGGGTGGTAGATTATGAATTTGAATCAATATTCTGATTCTGAAGCCCCTGTATCAAAGTTTAACTAGGGAAATAGAACCAGTAGGTGATGTATAAGAGATTTATTGTTTGTGCAATTATGAGGGCTAGCTAGACAAGTATGAAATTTGTCAGGCAGGCTGTCCAGAAGCAGGCTATAATTCTTGGGCATGAGCTGAAGCTGTTGTCCACAGGTGGAATTTAACTTCAGAAAAACTTCAACTTTTTTCATAAGGCATTGCTCCTGATTATATCAGACCCACACAGATTTTGTTCAATAATCTCCCTTATTTAAAGTCAACTGATTATGGAGCTCCCTCTGGCAAGAGCACCAGAATCACAACTAACTACTGAACAATCACTGACAGGAAGACACTGGAACACACCAAAAAAATATTCCACATCCAAAGACAAAGCACAAGCTGCAATGAGATTGACTTGAACAGGACTGGGGGAAACAGAGACTCCACTCTTGGAGGGCAGTAGTGTGCACATCAGGACACAGGGGACACAGGGGAAGGAGCAGTGATCCCGTAGGAGAATGAACCAGACCTACTTGCTAGCATTGGAGGGTCTCCTTAGGAGGCGGGGGATGGCTGTGACACACTGCCAGGAAAAGGACACTGGCAGCAGAAGTTCTGGGAAGTTTCCATTGGTGTGAGCCCTCCCACAGTCCACCATCAGCCCCACCAAAGAGCCTGTAGACTCCAGTGCTGGGTCGCCTCAGGCCAATCAACCAACAGGGAGGGAACTCAGCCCCACCCATCAACAGGCAAGCAGATTAAAGTTTCACTGAGCTCAGTGCAGCAGAGCAACACCCAGCTATACCCACCACCAGTCCCTCCCATCAGGAAGCTTGCACAAGCCTCTCAGATAGGCTCATAAAGCAGAGGGCAGACAGCAAAAGCAAGAAGAGCTACAATCCTGCAGCCTGTGGATCGAAAAACACATTCATGGAAAGGTACACAAAATGAAAAGGCAGAGGTCTATGAACCAGATGAAGGAAAAAGATAAAACCCCAGAAAAACAACTAAATGAAGTGGAGATAGGCGACCTTCCAGAAAAAGAATTCAGAATAATGATAGTGAAGATGATCCAGGACTTTGGAAAAAGTATGAAGGCAAAGATCGAGAACATGCAAGAAATGATTAACAAAGACATAGAAGAATTAAAGAAACAACACCTAGAACAATTAAAGAGCAAACAAACAGAGAGGAACAATACAATAACTAAAATGAAAAATACCCTTGAAGGAATCAATAACAGAATAACTGAGGCAGAAGAACGGATAAGTGACCTGGAAGACAGAATGGTGGCATTCACTGTGGTGGAACAGAATAAAGAAAAAAGAATGAAAATAAATGAAGACAGCCTAAGAGACTTCTGGGACAACAACAAATACACCATCATTCTCATTATAGGGGTCCCAGAGGAGAAGAGAGAGAGAAAGGACCCCAGAAAATATTTGAAGAGATTATAGTTGAAAACTTCCCTAACATGGGAAGGGAAATAGCCACCCAAGTCCAGGAAGTGCAGAGAGTCCCAGTCAGGATAAAACCAAGCAGAAACATGCCAAGACAAATAGTAATCAAATGGACAAAAATTAAAGACAAAGAAAAGTTATTGAAAGCAAGAAGGGAAAAACGACAAATAACATACAAGGGAACTCCCATAAGGTTAAAAGATGATTTCTCAGTACAAAGTCTACAAACCAGAAGGGAGTGGCACAATATATTTAAAGTGATGAAAGGGAAGAAGCTACAGCCAAGATTACTCTACCTGGCAAAGATCACATTCAGATTCGACGGAGAAATCAAGCTTTACAGACAAGCAAAAACTAAGAGAATTCAGCACAAGCAAACCAGCTCTACAACAAATGCTAAAGTAACTTCTCTAAATGGGAAACAAAAGAGAAGAAAAGGATCTACAAAAACAAACCCAAAACAATTAAGAAAACTGTAATAGGAACATACATATCAATAAATACCTTAAATGTGAATGGATTAAATGCTCCAACCAAAAGACACAGACTTATTGAATAGATACAAAAACAAGACCCATATATATGCTGTCTACAAGAAACACACTTCAGACCTAGGGACACATACAGACTGAAAGTGAGCGGATGGAAAAAGATATTCCATGCAAATGGAAATCAAAAGAAAGCAGGAGTAGCAATATTCATATCAGATAAAATAGACTTTAAAGTAAAGCATGTTACAAGAGACAAGGAAGGAAACTACATAACGATCAAGGGATCAATCCACAAATAAGATATAACAATTATAATTATATATGCACCAAACATAGGAACACCTCAATACATAAGGAAAATGCTAACAGCTATAAAATAGGAAATCAAAAGTAACATAATAACAGTGGAGGACTTTAACACATCACTTACACCTATGGACAGATCATCCAGAAAGAAAATTAATAAGAAAACACAAGCTTTAAATGACACAATACACCAGATAGATTTAACTGATAATTATAGGACATTCCATACAAAAACAGCAGATTACACTTTCTTCTCAAGTGCACACAGCACATTCTCCAGGATAGATCACATCCTAGGTCACAAATCAAACCTCAGTAAATTTAAGAAAATTGAAATCATATCAAGCATCTTTCCCAACCACAACGCTATGAGATTAGAAAACAATTACAGTTAAAAAAACGTAAAAAACACAAACACATGGAGGCTAAACAATATGTTACTAAATAACCAAGAGGTCATTGAAGAAATCAAAGAGGTAATCAAAAAATACCTAGAGACAAATGACAACGAAAACATGGTGATCCAAAACCTATGGGATGCAGCAACAGCAGTTCTAAGAGAGAAGTCTATAGCAATACAATCCTACCTTAAGAAACAAGAAAATTTCAAATAAACAATCTAACCTTACACCTAAAGGAACTAGAGAAAGAAGAATAAACAAAACCCAAAGTTAGTACAAGGAAAGAGATTATAAAGATTAGAGCAGAAATAAGTGAAATAGCAACAAAGAAAACAAAAGTAAAGTTCAATAAAACTAAAAGCTGGTTCTTTGAGAAGATAAACAGAATTGATAAACCATTAGCCAGACTCATCAAGAAAAAGAGGGAGAGGACGCAAATCAATAAAATTAGAAATGAAAAAAGAGAAGTTACAACGGACACCACAGAAATATAAAGCATCATCAGAGACTACTACAAGCAAGCCTATGCCAATAAAATGGACAACCTGGAAGAAATGGACAAATTTTTAGAAAGGTATAACCTTCCAACACTGAACCAGGAAGAAATAGAAAATATAAACAGAACAATCACAAGTAATGAAATTGAAACTGTGACTAAAAATCTTCCAACAAACAAAAGTCCAGGACCAGATGACTTCACAGGTGAATTCTATCAATCATTTAGAGAAGAGCTAACATTCATCCTTCTCAAACTCTTCCAAAAAATTGCAGAGGAAGGAACACTCCCTAACTCATTCTATAAGGCCACCATCATCCTGATACCAAAACCAGACACAGATACTACAAAAAGAGAAATTTACAGACCAATATCACTGATGAACATACATGAAAAAAGTCCTCAAACAAATAATAGCAAAAAATCCAACAATACACTAAAAGGAACATAACACCATGATCAAGTGGGATTTATCCCAGGGATGCAAGGATTCTTCAATATATGCAAATCAATCAATGTGATATACCATATCAACAAACAAGAATAAAAAGCATATGATCATCTCAATAGATGCAGAAAAAGCTTTTGACAAAATTCAACACCCATTTATGATAAAAAAAAAAATCTCCAGAAAGTAGGCATAGAGGGAATTTACCTCAGCATAATAAATACCATATATGAAATACCCACAGCCAACACTGTTCTCAATGGTGAAAAACTGAAACCATTTCCACTAAGATCAGGAACAAGACAAGGTTGCCCACTCTCACCACTAATATTCTACATAGTTTTGGAAGTCCTAGCCACAGCAATCAGAGAAGAAAAATAAATAAAAGGAATACAAATTGGAAAAGAATAAGTAAAACTGTCACTGTTTGCAGATGACATGATACTATACATAGAGAATCCTAAAGATGCTACCAGAAAACTACTAGAGCTAATCAATGAATTTGGTAAAGTTGCAGGATACAAAATTAATGCACAGAAATCCCTTGCATTCCTGTACACTAACAATGAAAGATCAGAAAGAGAAATTAAGGAAACAATTCCATTCACCACTGCAACAAAAGGAACAAAATATCTAGGAATTAAACCTACCTAAAGAGGTAAAAGACCTGTACTTAGAAAACTATAAGACACCTATGAAAGAAATCAAAGATGACACAAACAGATGGATAGATATACCATGTTCTTGGATTGGAAGAATCAATATTGTGAAAATGACTATACTACCCAAAGCAATCTACAGTTTCAATGCAATCCCTATCAAATTACCAAAGGCTTTTTTAAAGAAGTAGAAAAAAAAAAATCTTAAAATTTGTATGGAGACACAAAAGACCCCAAATAGCCAAAGCAATCTTGTGGGAAAAAAATGGAGCTGGAGGAATCAGACTCCGTGATTTCAAACTATACTACACAGCTACAGTAATCAAGACAATATGGTACTGGCACAAAAACAGAAATATAGATCAATGGAACAGGATAGAAAGCCCAGAGATAAACCACCCACATATGGTCACCTTATCTTTGATAAAGGAGTCAAGGATATACAATGGAGAAAAGACAGCTTCTTCAATAAGTGGTGCTGGGAAAACTGGACAGCTACATATAAAAGAATGGAATTAGAGCAGTCCCAACCACCATACACAAAAATAAACTCAAAATGGATTAAAGACCTAAATGTAAGCTCAGACACTATAAAACTCTTAGAGAAAATCATAGGAAGAACACTCTTTGACATAAACCACCGCAAGATTTTTTTTGACCCACCTCCTACAGTAATGGATATAAAAACAAAAATAAACAAATGGGACCTAATGAAACTTAAAAGCTTTTACACAGCAAAGGAAACTATAAACAAGATGAAAAGACAAGCTTCAGAATGGGAGAAAATATTTGCAAATGAATCAACGGACAAAGGATTAATCTGCAAAATATATAAACAGCTCATGCAGCTCAATATTAAAAAAACAAACCGCCCATTCCAAAAATGGGCAGAAGACCTAAATAGACATTTCCCCATAGAAGACATACAGATGGCCAAGAGGCACATGAAAAGCTGCTCAACATCACTAACAGAGAAATGAAAATCAAAACTACAATGAGGTATCACCTCACACCAGTTAGAATGGACATCATCAGAAAATCTACAAATAATAAGAGCTTGAGAGGGTGTGGAGAAAGGGGAACTCTCTTGCACCATTGATGGGAATATAAATTGATACAGCCTCTGTGGAGAACAGTATGGAGGTTCCTTAAAAAACTAAAAATAGAATTACCATATGACCCAGCAATCCCACCACTGGGCATATACCCAGGGAAAACCATAATTCAAAAAGACACATGCATCCCAATGTTCATTGCAGCAGTATTTATAATAACCAGGTCATGGAAGCAACCTAAATGCCCATTGACAGACGAATGGATAAAGAAGATGTGGTGCATATATCCAATGGGTATTACTCAGCCATAAAAAGGAACGAAACTGGGTCATTTGTAGAGACGTGGATGGATCTAGAGACTGTCATACAGAGTGAAGTAAGTCAGAAAGAGAAAAACAAATATAGTATATTAATGCATATATGTGGAATCTAGAAAAATGGTACAGATGAACTGGGTTGCAAGGTAGAAATAGAGACACAGATGTAGAGAAGAAACGTATGGACAGCAACGGGAGAAAGTGGGAGTGGGTGTGGTGGTGGGATGAATCTGGGGATTGGGATTGATATATATACACTAATATGGATAAAATAGATAACTAATAAGAACCTGCTGTAAAAAAAATAACTAAAAAAATTCAAAAAAAAAACACTAAAATTTCCAAAAAAAACTAAAGTCAACTGATTATGGACTTTAATCACATCTACAAAATACCTTCTCAGCAACACCTATATTAGGTGTTTGATCAAATAACTAGAGCCTAGCCAAATAGACATATAAAACTAATTATCACCGTGCTAACCATTAAACTGTATGACTTCATCTGAATAATCCACAACATCTCAAACTCAGCATGATTGCAATGTTTCCTAAAATAAATGCTCTTTTTCCTATCTAGATTTCCTACCAGCCTTATCTAGATTCTCCTATGGAAAAAGAAACGTCTTTGATTTCATCTACACATCTCTACATGATTTTAAAAATCATTTTTATGTTCAGTACCTAGCTAATGAACACATATGAAGTACTCAATAAATGCCTGTAGAGTAAATAAATACAACTTTACCCAGCACACATCTGTTTGGTTCAAAAACTATAATATCTTTATAAATATATTTTTGCAATCTATATATTTAAATGATATATCACTCCTTTCATCCATCCTTACACAGGCTCTATTTAAAAATAAAATAAAATAAAATTAGTTTTCCTTGTTTCTTTTTATGGGTATTTTAAATATTAAAATGTGAAACAAATATTAACATGTATCTACCATAGTCTGAAATTCTTTTTCCAAATTAGCCACTGAGGTTTGCATTTACTGAGCTTCTATTTAGTATCAAGGACAAGATGATAGATTTAAATGAACGTATTTTGATAAAATTGATTCAATATTATAAGGCTTTCATGAAGTCATTTTTATATTTCCTTTTATTCATTAAATGTCCATTGATTGAGCATTTTAAAACAGATTCACAAGGTGTAGAAATGATTATGAGATAAATTTTGCCATAAAGAAGTCAAGATTAATTTCAAATCGTCTAAGGAATCTTGTTGCATTTTACATGACAATTTTTAACCTATTATATATAGAGAAAATAATATGACAATTTAGGAAAGAAAAAAATGGATAGCGAGAAATATGTGTTTATATTGTAGTTTACATGGAATGATTCCTTTGGTCAAACTGAACAGACATGGAACAGAAAATTTCATGTTTTGAAAAACAACTGATCAAAAAGTTGAAAGTATGAATGTTATAACATGATACCATTACAATTTCACACACATAGACACACACACACACACACACACAAATAAATCTCAGAATATTTTAAATTACAAAGAAATTTGTCAGTTCATATTTAAAACAAAAATCCTATCAAAGTAATGTGGGAATTGCCAAACTATTTCTTCCTGAATAATGAATGATTTTAAATTTTCAATGAAAAAAATCAAGGCAATTGAATGGTTACTGTCTATAAATTGTGTATTTTCAGCACAATTTATCTTAACTCACTGGGTAGAACCACAGTAATAGTGTGACACAATGAACTGAAGAGCTGATTCTGTGCAGTGGCTTGCTCCGAGTCCAGCAGGTTAAATGAAGAATAACTAATACTCCAGAAGAGATCAGGAATTTAATGGTACCCACCATCACACTTTTTAAACATTTTGCTATTTGGAACTAACAGAAAAGAGAGACAATAGTTGAAATTGTTTTAATAACTCAAAAGAAAATGTGCTCCTCCCATATTTCACTTTCTGAACAGGAACAAAAAACTTAAAATTAGAAATCAAGAAGTTACCAGGATAAGGATTGCCTATAAATAGGACTTATAAACCAGAACATATTTTTCTCTCAGAAATTTTAGCAGCTTTTAAAAAATAGACATATCTTTGTACTCCTACACCCATTTTATTAATTAGTTTTGTAAAACTGTTTGTAGGAATTCAGAAGATATGCATAGGGGATACTGTCCACTTCTTCAGGTAATTGCTGATGTGGCTCTCTAGTCCCTTAATCTTGGTTAGTGAAGGAGTATCGAGTTCAATTTCCCCACTATGACAAAGTCCTGATACAGTGTCAGTATTGCCTTTGCCCAAAGGATATCGCCAGCTACCATTTTCTTACTATTCACTGCTCATAGCTCTAGAGTTTCAGTTTAAGTCATATTGTGGGGGTAGGGAGTCTCAGAGTAGTCTTTTATTTCCTGAAAGTCTAGGTATAAAAAATGAGTAGAGTTGGCCCTCTGAATCTGTGCACTCCGCATCTGTGGATTCAACTAATCTTGGATCAAAAAAAAAATTCCAGAATGCTCCAAAAATCAAAACTTGAATTTGCCTCGCACCAGTAACTATTTACTACTATTTACATTGTGTTCACAACTATTTACATAGCATTTACATTGTATTAGGTATTATAAATAACCTAGAGAGGATTTAAAGTATATCGGAGGATTTGTGTGATTATATGAAAATACTACACCATTTTACATGAGGGATTTCAGCTTCCTCGGATTTTGATATCTGTAAGGACCTGGAAGCAATTCCCTGTGGATACCTAGGGATGACTGTAAATACTTTTTCAAGATTTAGTTGTTTTTCAGTGGGAAGACATTTTAGAAAATCTAATCTGCCATACAACTGGGGCAGAACATATTTTTAGGCTTTGAATGCTAAATATTTTATCTATATAAAACTTAAACTAATTAAAAATTAGACTAAAACAAAACAAATCTAACATGAATATTCAGCATGACTGATGTGAAAAACCGCCAACTATTTTTGACATCACAAACTAAGTTATTTGGGAGAATGAATGTGTTTATCAGGCACTAGGAAACACAAAAAGGAAACGAATAGGTAAAAGTTAATACTCTCGATAGCATGACCACAGGGAACAGACCTTTTAGTTGACACTAATTTTGTAGCATATAGAACTAAAAGGGGCTTCTATGATTTAAAAAGTTACAGTACGTATTCTTATTTGACCCTTTTCTGAAAGACATCATTATGAAAATTCTGAAAATGACATTAAAATTAGGATTCTAAAAGCATGAAGTCATGTTCTCATTTTATGTATTGCCTTTTCAGTTATTTTGTTATTACTTGTCAAAATATTCTTTATGTAATTGGTTGAATTGCCATGCATTGCCTGAGAGTTTTGAATTTAATTTTAAGACCTGAAGCCCTAAAACTCCTAGAAGAAAACAGGTAATGTCACCGTAACTCACTCAACTGCTTAAACCAGGCATTGTAAACTATGACCCTTTAAAAAAATGTTTGAGGACCTCCGGCTTAAACTAATCTTCAGTTTTCTCTCTCATTCATCTTATATGTTTAGTCAATTGCTAATTTCCATTGAAACTTCCAGTTATATAACATACATCCATCAAATTTGTTTTTCCTCTATCCGCACTCCCACTATTGTTCCATAATTCCTCCTCTTGATTGCTGTAAACTTCCCTAAATGTTTTTTGGCTTCTATCCATTTGCTCCTTTCTTTTTTTTTTTTTTTGGTTTTTTTTTGCGGTACGTGGGCCTCTCACTGTTGTGGCCTCTCCCGTTGTGGAGCACAGGCTCAGGACGTGCAAGCTCAGCGGCCATGGCCCACAGGCCTAGCCGCTCCGCGGCATGTGGGATCTTCCCGGACCAGGGCACGAACCCGCGTCCCCTGCATCGGCAGGCGGACTCTCAACCACTGCGCCACCAGGGAAGCCCCATTCTCTCTTATTCTTGATTCCAGCTGCTGCACTGATATTTCCAAATGCAAACAAAATTATGGCTGCTTAGAATCCTTCATTGCCTTTGCATTACTAAATTATTTTATTTTCCATTGTTAAGTTACACGGCTCTTAGTATGATACCTAAGATCCTTCACAAACTGGCCCTCTGACACAATCTCTTTTGCTGCTCACTTCACCTATATGCACTCAACCTCTGCCATTTTTCACCCTTACAGAACTATTTGGTGGAGCAAATGTTCTGTGATACATACTTTTCTTGACTTTGCACATGATGCTTTTTTTGTTTTTTTGCCTACAACACAGTGAAGACATACAGAAAATGGCTAAGACATAAACTGAGAAAGACAAAGCTGAAAATAGAAATAAAGGAAGCCCATATTTATGTAGAAGACTAGACTAGAAAAATTATAGAAAATAAATAAAATATATCAACCTCAAGACAAAGAGAATAGGAGAAAAAAATGCCAACAGACGAAAGATGAACACAATAACATAACACGTTGTTAACTAGCTTATTTTCAGACTTAATGAAATCCCATCTCAAGAAAAATCCACTTAAAGAGAATTGAGGAGGAAAAAAAAGTAATATTCACCATTTGCATCTGCTTATATCATCTTAACACTCAATGTTTTAATGTTTCTTTGAAGTTAGGCTTTCTCACATACTTGACTAATAAAAAATGGAGAATAGAAGAAAATAATATGCTTTGATTTCTCTTTATTATATCAATTCTACCCTTTTCTCAAGCCTTCTCTAGAGGTCAGCACAGAGTGGATCCTTATTAATTATTCCTGAAATTAACTGCTTTTTGCAGGGATAGCAATGTCTGATTCTGATCTCGCTAGAATTTAGATGCTTCCACAGAACAATCACTGTATTTATACTGGCTCACATAAAGAGTGTCCTCCCAAAAATATCCACCAAGAGAACCGTTCTAATATTTCTTGACAATTTTCATTGTTCCGTCTCAGCTACATGTAAACCTTTATTAAATAATTTCCCCTTTCGGAATAATTCCACATATTGATGGCAATTAGATTAGAAAAACACAAAGGTTTATTACTTTCAATGGACCTTTTATTTCTTGTAAAATATAGAAAAGCTGCCTTAGTGTCCTCACTTTGCAGTTTTTCAGGGTAAATGAGTATGGCAGGGACAAAGGCTTTAGATAATATTCCCTCCCATTTTCATCTTTTACAGAATTACATTTAGAGGAATGGCTTTTGGAGTTAATGTATTACTAAGTACTTTTATGATAAATTCTAAATGTGTTTATGCTGATTTGTACTCTAGCTTATAATTGTATTACATAGGCAACACTGCATTTTCTGGAAACTGCCTGTAGCAATGGCAATGGGCTATAAAAACACTAATGGAAAGATCAAGATATTAACTTTGAGGGACATTTGTCACTAATATGCAAAACTGTGTGGTAGAAGAATAAATGTTTTCATTTTATTAATTGTTTGTTACACCCTTTCTTTTTAGTGGTTGCACTCAATTTAAAAAAACAATAGCTTCTATTGTGAATTTATGTGGCAGTTTAGAAACAAAACTCACAATTTCCAAATTTGTAGGTATAGGTGGAATCATAAATGTAGTTAAATAATATGTCAAAGTCTTTGTTTTGAAAGTCTCAAAAGAGAAAAAATAAAATCTTAATACTAATAGTGAGATGTTTTAAAGACTAATAAGATAACTTGAGAGATTAGATTTAGATTTTAATTAGATAACTTATCTCTCTAACTTGAGAGACAGGAGCATTGGAACTCTAGAAGGAGCAGTTATTTCAAGTGTACAAGAAGTCAGGATATAAAATATAAAGTGCAAGATAAAAAATGAGAACAATGAGAATTAGCAAAAATATTAAGAGGAAAAACAGAGTTTTAAGTAATCTTAGCCACATAGAACTTTCAGGTTGTTTATTCTTGAGGAAAAAAAAAAAGACAGGAAAAAAAGACAATTATGTAGTCACGTTCAGTAAGTATTTAGTTTTAATGACATTTATCTTTTTTATTATAAATTTATTTTTATTATCCAAATGTTAAAACAAAGTTTAAACTTTAGTAAAGGGTGAATCTAACTAAATATATATTTAAAATACACTATTTCTTTAATTAAGAAAGATAAGCAAATGTGGTTTTTAAAAGTAATTAGTGGGAGTTCCCTGGTGGCCTAGTGGTCAGGGTTTTGCTCATTCACTGCTGTAGCCCGGGTTCAATCCCTGGTTGGGGAACTGACATCCTGCAAGCCACAAGGTGTGGCCAAAAATAATAATAATAATAGTAAAGGTATATACCCTAATAATTTATTATATTTAATGAGAAGACTATCTGGAGATACATATGAAAATGATGAGTTGAATATAACATTTTAATGTTTCATATACTAAAGCATTCAGGTTCCTTGGTATATAACACAGTTTAAGAAACTATAGGACCTAAAGTTGTACATTCTGGAGAAATAAAGTTTACTTTTCAATTTTGCCTGATTTTATCATTGAATCACTAAGCTGGAGATGGTAAAGTTCTAAACATTCATTCTCTCCTTCTTCCAAGCCAGTATTTAGGAGTTAGGTGTAGCCTAACTTTCTTGAGTGTTATTGAAAACAAATGTATGTAAGTGGAGAGATATGCCATATTAATGGTTGGAAGATTCACTATCGTAAATACCTCACCTCAAAGAAAATTTTATGTACGGATTCAATGCAATCTCAATCAAAATCCCAAGAATGTTTTGTGAAAATTTTGTAACAAACTTCATACCAGTGAAATGTTATAAACCATTTCCAGGACCGGGTCTTAAGAATGTGTCCCTCTAAGCCCATGTTCCTCTTTCCACTGCCTGGAATCTGGACACGGTAATTCAGTTTTAATTATGTAGATGGTGACAATACTCTTGTTACATAACTAAATAGAATAAACCTGGGGGACCCTAATTTACCATGGGATACAGAACCATCCAACATATCGGAATTGCTTAACTTGGAACTATTATGTAAGGAAGTGTTCTTTTCTTTAAGTTATTTTTGTTTTAGATTACTTTGTTACATTAGTTTGGATTGTAATTCCATGGTCCATTGAAGTCAATGTGGCTTGCTCTGGCCAAAGAAAAGTGAGCTGAGATAAAATACTTTCAGGAAGGATGCTTTAAGACTCAGCTTATTGTCTATTATGTCACTTTTTCTGTGTCACAATAATGTCAATGATTCAAATAGAGGTTTCTCTGTCAAATTAGTTTCTGGACCAAAGACAACATGGAGTGAAGCCTAAGCCAATCTATTCTGGATAATGTGTAAGCAAGAAATAAACCTTTGTTATTACAAGCCACTGAGGTTTAGAGGTTATTTGTTCCTGTAGCATATTGTACCCTATTTTGGCTAATTTAAGAAGTTTAGCCTGAATCTTGATACAATCTCACTCAGTCATTTCATGGTTTAATCAGGCTATAATAAGGGAGTACTGTGGTAAAATATGAAGTGGAAAATATAGCTACAGCTCATACATGATGTATAAAAGAAGATACAATACAAAATACAAATTCTTTTTCTTTTCTCTTTTTTTTTTTTTGCAGGTACAGAAGAATACATTTTCTACAGATTCAATGGAGAAAAGGAAATAAGTACTACAAACCATTCTTATTGATAAAATCCAAAGGTACATTAACTAAAGGAGTAGGTGTAGTGAAGAGAGCTGAGATTTTAAGATAGAACACTGGTGAGCTTCTCATTTTAATTTAAAAGTACAGAGGAAGAATTATTAAAAAGTACAGAGGAACAGTTATATTTAAATCCAAAATTATGTCAGAAAGAACACTGAGTAAATACTGAACCTAGGGAGAAAGGTTAAAAGTTGGGAAGAATGACTCACCATGATGTTTACAGCATGAATATTAAGCCAGTTTAGAAGAGGGTTTGGAGATGGTTTTGAAGAGGTCACTGAACGTGTAACATGTATGGCCTCAGACAAAACCAATTTAGAGTGGGCCCAGGGAAATACTAAGGGAATAGCAGGAAAAGCCTACACACTCTAAGTATTTAGTATTGAAAAGAAAACCAAATGAGAACAACAAGTGAGAAGGGTAAATAAATCAAACAGAAGCATTTCAAGGATCACTGGAAATGCTTGAGAGCAGATAGGTAATGACAGAAGTTGATTAAATAAAGGAAAGTGAAAAAGTTTGAAATAGCCATGCCACAGGTAAAAAAAGATGGAAAACCAAAAGATGAGTGAAGCAGGGAAAACTAGAATTTCTGCATAAAAAGTGTCAACAGACAAAAGAGAGCATGAGATTATACAGAATCAAGGAGCAGCCACCTATTTAGAAAACAGTGGAAATGAAACTGATTTCATAAGAAAGACCTCTTGTTATCCTTTAAATCACTTGAGTTGACTACTAATACCTACACATCCAGTTTTCTCTTCATGAAATAATGTTATAAACACTTTCATATCATTATAGTTTGATTGCAAGTCAACTAGTTTTACAAACTTGTTTTTCTGCTTCATTTTTAACAACTTTATTGTGAAATTGCAACATACACAGAAAAAACACATCTGCTTAAAATATTTATGTACAGATTAACAAATAGTTTTAAATTGATCTTCCAGGTAACCACCAGAATGGTTAAAAATAGAACACTGGAAGCTACCCTGAAACCTCTTTGTGTCCCTTCCTGCTCATAACCTCCTCCAACTCCTCCATACATGGAGGCTAAACAATGTGTTACTAAAGAACCAGTGGATCACTGACGAAATCAAAGAGGAAATCAAAAATACCTAGAGACAAATGAAAATGAAACGTGACAGTCCAAAACCTACGGTGCGGAGCAAAAGGAATTCTAAGAGGGGGCTTTACAGCGATACAATCTTACCTCAGGAAACAAGAAAAATCTCATATATGAAAGGAAGATCTGGGAATAAGATATTCATGAGGGACTTTGAAAAACTGTGACATATCATTTAAATGCAGATCACTACATATATATGCAGGGCTCAGCATACACCTAAGAAAAATCTGTAAAGGCCCTAATCTCTCATCTTTGGCTGATTCTGAATCCCTTTATAAGCAGGAAATAAAGAATAAGGAAGAGTTTTAAGCCACTGGAGGAGAGAAGGTGTGCTAAAATCACACACAGTCCATCTGTTCAAAGGCGGAAGCCTTATTTGTTCAAGGCATTTAAAGAAATATCTGTTCAGATGACTGCGAGACTTCAGTGCCTGCACATGCAGGGAATACAAACATTTAATAATTAGTCCAAGACAGTCACTAAACAGACAAGAAAACAACAATGCAACAACAACAATCCCTGGGGAAACGGGGTATTTTATTTCCACATTTTTTCCAATATATCATTTTCAATGTCCACTTTTCAATGAAAAAATTAAGACAATATAAGTAAACAAGAAAGTATGATCCATACACAGGAGACAAAGCAGTCATTAAAAACTGTTTTCAAGGACCACTGGATTTACGACACAAATACATTAATTGTATTTATCTATATTGTACTGTCTACTCAAAAAATGCACAACATAAAAGTTGAGAATTATGTTTTATTAGGTAGCCTTACTGAGGACGATAGCCCGGGAAGACAGTCTCTCAAATAGCTCTGAGGGATTGTTCCAAAGAGGTAAGGGAGGAACCAGGATGTAAAGGAGTTTTTGCAAAAAGCAAACAAACAAAGCAAAAAGGTAGTCGAACATCAAAAGATTACTGCTAATCACAAAAAAATTCAGACAACTCAAGTTAAGATTTTAGCGCTTTTCTATTTTAGGAAGGTACAAGAGTCTGAGCTTATTGAAATTATTCCTCAGATATACACCTTAATTATGTAGGCCCAGTATCCTGTTTTTCTCTATCTTAATCCCCTCTGGGCACACTGCAGGGGGTGGATGCAGTGGCTGATAGCTTAATGGCTGCAACATCCTATGTTTACTGAAATAACAAGCAACATCTTTTGTCACAGTATATTATAAATATATTTAAAGAACCAAAAGAAACATGTCTAAAAAGTAAAAGAATGTATGATATTCTATGAAATTAAGAGGTACAAGCTTCCAGTCAGAAAATGAATGAGTCATGGAGATGAAGGGTACAGCATAGGGAGTATAGCCAATAAAAATGTAGTATCTTTATATAGTGACAGATGGTAACTAGACTTATTGTGGTGATCATTTTGCAATGTACAGAAATAATGAGTCTATATGCTGTCTACCAGGAACTAACTTAGTGTTATACATAGGTCAATTATACTTCAACAATTGAACAAGCAAACAAACTCACAGAAAAACAGATCAGATTTGTGGTTACCAAAGGTGGGAGGTGGGAGGAGGCAGAACTGGATGAAAGTCAAAAAGTACAAACTTCCAGTTATGATAAATAAGTACTAAGGATGTAAGGTACAACATGATTAATATAAATAACACAGTTGTATGTTATGTATAAAAGTTGTTAAGAGAGTAAATCCTACAAGTTCTCATCACAAGGAAAAAAAATTTTTTTCTTTTTCTTTTATTTTCTATCTGTATGAGATGGTGGATGTTCACTAAACTTACTGTGGTAATCATTTCATGATGTTTGAATGTCGAATCATTATGCTGTACACTGTAAACATATATAGTGCTGTATGTCAATTATATCTCAATAAAACTAGGAGAAAAAAAAGAATGTATGATAACAATGTCTCACCAAATAGAGAATATCAATTAAAAGATAGATATCTAAAAATAGAACCTAATAGAAATTCTGGTTAAAAAGTACAATAACTAAATAAAAAAATTCACTAGAGGGGCTCAATAGCAGATCTGAGCAGGCAGGAGAAAGAATCATTAACTTGAAAGTTAACTTGAACAGTTAGTTCAATTGATATTCCATCTGAGAAATGGGAAAAAAGGCAATAAAAATAATCCATTATTTTCCAAAAATTGTCAATAAAATTAATAGTTTGTGTTTCATCAGAAACCATGGAGGCCAGAAAGCAGTACATGTGACATATTCAAAGAGCTGTAAGAAAAAGACTGCTGCCCATGTGCTCCATATTCAACAAAACTATCCTTTAAAAAGTTAAGGAGAAATTAAGGTAATCTAGGACAAAAAGAGAGAGTTCATTTTTAGCAGATTTGCCTTACAAGAGATACTAAAGTACTAGACAGTAACTGAAATCCACATGAAGAAATAAAGAGCTCTGGTAAATGGAACTACATAAGCAAATACAGAAGACAGCATAACTATTTTTTTGGCAACTCTTTTCTTCTGTTATCTAATTTAAGACAACTGCAAAAAGCAATTATTATAAAATTGTGATGATGGGCTTATTGTCATTTGTGATATGATTGACAATAATAGCACAAAGATGTGGGGAGAGAACAAAGCTATATTAGTATAAAGTTTCTGAACACTACTGAAATTGAGTTGGTATTATTCCAAACAAGATTATTTTAAGATGTTAATTATAATCACAGAGCAGTCACTAAGAAAAAACTACAAAATACAGTAAAAGGAAAAATAATAGAATTAAAATAGTACACTAGAAGGGGTCTATTTAACACAAAAGAAGAAGGAGGAATAGAGAAAAAGACATGGCATATAGAAAACAGAGAGCATGAAATCAAACTTAAATTCTACCTTATCAGTAACTACATTTAATGTAAAAAGATTAGGCACTATAATCAAAAAGTGTAAATTGGAAGACTGAATTAAAAAGAAAAATGATCCAGCTATATCTACAAGACAGTTTAGATTCAAAGACACAAATTGAAAGTAAAAAAGTAAAAGAATGAAAAATATGTATCATGTCAATAGTAACCAAAAGATAACTGAAGTAGCCATATCAAAAAAAAAAAAAAGTTAAAGAAAGTGTTATTAGAGGTTAAGAAGGACATTTTGTACGGACAAAATTACCTTGTCTTCAGTCTTACAACAAAATGGCCATATAAACTGCTAGTTCATGAATTTTCTTGAATCTATCAGAGAGCTAAGGTCACAGGGCAACCAACTAAACTATAATCTACAGAGAGGCAGATACCTGCAGATCGGAGAACTGCACATTTGCTCAACTTGAGCAGACACAGATAGACATTTGTTAGAACTCAGCTAGAGTTGTGAAATAATTCAGTCTAAGCATGCACTAGCAGGAGCTGTGGAGGCCTTGAGAGCCACGGATATAGAGAGAGTTTGCAGCCACTTGATGTTTCTTCTCTGTAGACCCCGTTGTGCTGTAGAACACTCACAAAAGATTATTAAGAGTAGAAAAAGCATTCCTTGTGGTGCAGACTTAAGAGGACACAGTAGCTTCTAAAAGAGGGACAAATATCAACTAAACCATGGTAATTCCATATCCTTTTTCTTGGAGCGCATTTTTGAGGCTTCCTTATAATCACTAACAGCCATAAAATAAGTTATGGTCAATGAAATGGAAGACAAAAGCATCCTGGAAGCTTTCTAGAAAAATTTTCTTCTCCAATAAAAGGAGTCAGACACTGGAAGAAATATTTACTCCCTTGCTCTCAGACTTCTTATAATGTGAGATCATCTACTATCTTTGTTATATAGGCTATTGTAATTATATGAATTTGGAAGTATTTATAAATGATACAATGATCTCCACTTTCCTAAGTTTACTGAGACTTTGCAATGGTAAAAGTCCATGAATAACAACAATTCATCTAATCATTGGAAGATACTAACTGAACAACTACTTTGTATGAGGAATCCTACATTTGTGAAGCCTAAGTAAAAAAAGCAGACTAAAGAACTCAGAACCCCTCCCCCTTTGTATTCAGTCTGTATCCATATCTTCATTTTAAGAATGTGCTTAGGTTTATTGCACTACAATTAAAATGAAACTTAAATAAATAAAATAATTACGTATGTGTGCCTCTAAAAATAAGTGTAAGACTAAAGTAATGACCCATAGTTTATGTCTCAGGTATATGCAGAATTTCCAAAATAACTGCAATGAGTATCCTTTGCTCAATTTTAGACAAGTAACATATGCCAATTACAAAATTGTGTCCTTTTTATAAGCCAGAGACACTTTTATTTTCATCTTTTAAATGAAAACCAATCAGTGAGTAAGGATGAAATTCCTGCTCCTGTACAAATTAAAAACAAGAACTCTTAGAGGACCCTATTTTTTGGTTGTTGCCAGATTAAATCTCTACTGATACCCAGTTTATAGGGATCAATTCCATCAAGCTCAATTCTGTCTAATTTGACTACAGGCTCCCTTTTGGGTTCCACTGAGTTCTGATAAAAAATACAGTGCCCATGGGGATGTTTGTGGGGATTCAATGAATAGCATATTTCTTCCTCTTCTAAGAGCTAAGTCAGTTGAGAAATAAGAAAAAAGAGTAAGTAGTTATAGGTCAAGATATCATCTTTATTACTGATAAAACTTATTTGGAGAACATGGCTTATACCTGTGGGAGAGTGAGCTTCATAATTCTGAAGCTCATAGTTAAACTCACCAAGCAGGCATTGTCCCTATAAATTAGTATAATAAAGTTTTAGGAACAACATATGCTTTATTAAGATAGCTCACTTGCTTGGGGGAAAGATTTTTTGAATAACACTTAACTGGATTTCATTCCAAAGTCATTAATCAGAGAAAGTTACTTTTTGTACCTGAGGGAGAAGTAACTCAGAGTGTATGATAAACCAGGAGTTGGTTGTTTAGTGTACAATAAATGATCTCAGTGTATAATGATCAAATGAATTTTATTCAAGAGACAGATATTTAGTCTAACATTTAAAAATTAATCAAGGTAATTCAAAACATTAATAGAATAAAGGAGAAAATTATGATCATATCACCAGATACAGAAAAAGCCTTTAACAAAGTCCAGCAAACATTTATGATAAAAAATAATTTCAGCAATAAAAACAATATATAATGAAAAGGCAGTCCATCAATTTGAAAAAGGGATTTGATAAAAACTGCAGTTAGTATCATAAATAATGATGAATGTGTTCTCCTTAAAATTGGGAACAAGACTGGGATATATGCTCACACTACCTATATTTGACCTTGTACTAGAGGTTTTAGCTAGCTCAATAAGGCAAGAAAAAGAGGTTAAAAAGAAAAGAATTGGTAAATTAAAATCAGAAGTATCTGTTTTCACAAATGGCATAACACAGAAGATCCTGATGAAAATAGAAAAAAAAAACCTCATATGAATCAAAAGTGAATTTATTAAGGGTCAACTGCATTTCTAAATTCTAAAAACTGTAAAAAACAATCAAAAAATAAAATGCTAGAATACCGTTTACAGGAACTTCCAAAATAAAAAATATATAACAATAAACTTAAGAAACATGAAGTATATTTTCTATGTCTAACTCTACACACAAAAAAACAAGCTATAAAACATTGCCAAAGGAAATTAAAGAAAACCAAAATAAATGTAGATAGAACAGGTTCATGAATTAGAAGAAATAATACCGTTAATATGCCTATTCTACACAAATTGGTCAATAGAATCAAAATAATCCCTATCAAATTCCCAAAGTGCTTTTGCTGAAATATAACAAGTGTAGTTATAGGACTCACATGACCCTGCTTGATTCCAAGACTTTCTATAATGCTACAGTAATCAAAATAGTATGTTCATTTGAGTTGACATAAGCATTGTCAAATAGTGAATATTGTAGAACCAAATAGACAATCTAGAATAGACATACCTTGTATGGTCAATTGATTTTCAACAAATGCATCAGGGCAATGCAAAGGTGGAAACTATAGTCTTTTCACTAACATCATTAGCAAGTGAATAAATACATGAAAAAAATAGTAACTGATAACTATTTAAGACCAATTGTAGAAGTTAAAACTACAAAGCTTCTAGAAGAAAACATCTGATGATATTTTCATGACCATGTAGTAAGCAAAGATTTCCTCATTAGGACAAAAACAGAAGATCATAAAAGGAAAAGAAAGTAATAGATTAACCGTACTTCATCAAAATTAAAAACTGCTTCACAAAAGACACTATCAAGAAAATGAAATATAAGTCATGGAGTACCAGAACATTCTTATTTTCTACAAATCAATGACAAAAACATCCACAACTTAATAAAAAAGTGTACAAGATACATAAAGCAACACTCAATAAAGAAGACATATGAATGCCCATTAAGCATGTGAAAAGATACTCCACATCAATAGTTATTAGAGAGAAGTAAGTTAAAATCCCAATGAGATATGAATTCAGTTTCACTAGAATGGATAAAATTTTTAAAACTGAAAACTTGCATTACAAAAATTTGGTGAGGATGTGGAACAACCTTTATTCTTAATAATCAAAATGGGAAAAGGCAAAATGCCCATCAGTGATAAAATTGGGCAAATTATTTCTTTATTTAATATGATGGATTACTACTCAGCAATAAAGAGAAAACATGTAATATGTATATGAATCTCACAGAAATAAAAAGAGTACCTAATATATGATCCCATTGATATGTAGTTCAAGAACAAGCAAAGCTATTATGGTAGAAATCAGAAATTTGATTGTCAAGGGGTGAGGATTTCCTGGAAATGCACAAGAGAAACTTATGGTATGATAGAATCTTCTATAACATGTTTGAAGTGTGGATTCAACAGTTTTATATATTTATTAGAACTCATTAATTAATGTCACCATTTAACTGTATGTAAAGTGTGACTGAAAATTCATTTAAAATTTTAAAACAAGTACTTTTTATCAATTATTATTTAAAAGTATCTCCTCTCACAGTAAAACCATTTCTAATCTCACAATTTTCTACAAAATTTTCTATTTTACCAGGTTTAGTTTTCCCTGGCAGTTCCTGAAAAACAAAATATTCTCTTTGGATTTCTTATTTTGATTTATCATACTGTTATCTGGGAACACCTTTGGTTAATATTCTTGTGAAGCATATTTTGTGGTTTTAGTTTCTGACCACTAAAGATGTCTGAGGACATCTTTTTCTTGCTCTCATAAATGGAAACTTATGTGGAAATAAATTTCTTATGTTAGAAACTTTTTGTCTATAAAAACTGTATCACTGTCTTCTGATATTTATTGTTCAAACGGGAAAATCTGAAAGTTGGTAATTCCTAATTATTTTTTTCAATATGAATGCTTGTAGGATAATTTCTGTAGAATTTGAATTTCAAAATTGTGTCAACATGCATAATGTTGTGGGTTTTCTTTAATTTATTCCACGGATAATTATGCTCCACATTCTCAGTTCCATTTTAAACACAACTAGCTTATTATTTTATATATTATCTTCCGTCTCATACTTTCAAATTCATAGTCTAGCTCCTCTGAATGCTGGGAAATGTTTCAACATTTTTCTACACATCACTGGTTTGCTTTTGTGCAGTCAGTTCTGGTCATTCTACTACCTACTCTTGATTTTAATTATCTTAGTAAGTTTTAGGTGGCAAAGAGTAGAGACAGAAACAGGTTTATTTTAGTCTAGACTTTTGCTCTGTTCTCACATGTGTGGGCAGCCAATTTTATTTCTCAGGACATTTCTATTAAAATTGTAGTTTATGCTGATTTCTCTCAGGGTCTGATTATAAGCTACCCAACAGGTATAAAATAATAGGACAATAATACATGTTATTATTATTTCAAAGTTTTTAAGATGTTTCCACAGGACAGAGTAGAGTTTGCTGCTGAGAGTGAAGGGGATATTGGAATAGACCTTTATGTTCTCTCTGTTCACCCATTCCCATTCACTGAATAGCTATTCTAATTTGACTGGGGAGAGTCTGATGTCCTCTGAGATACATTGCCCACATGATCCCATACAATAGTAAAGCCTATTTCTGGACGTTTTGTATTTGTCCTCTCTGTGCTTCTGGCCACTGGATTTCTGAGGCACACAGGATGTACATGTGAACTCTGAATCTACTCTGCAAGCAAGCTCAACTCTCTCCACAGTTTAATTCCAAAGTTTGGACCAGAGCAAAATTTTCACTTTAGTCTCTATACTCCTGCCGAGCAAACAGGGAGCTCCTTTTCTTTGGGGAATATCAAACCACCCAGAACAATGTTTAATGCCCATTTGACTTAGGGGAGAGCTGAGTAATTGACATCTCTAACATCCATGCTGACAGAACTGATCTGGGAAAATTATCATTCCCCAACATTGTTAAGGATATTTTATGGAAGTTATTAAAGGTTTAACCAAAAAAAAAAAAAAAATTTGAGTGTTATGACACTTCCTCCAATGCTACTTAGCAAGATACTTTTCATTCTGCCTGTTATAAAACTAACCCAACTACTTAACCGTTACTGAACTGAATGCAGACTGCAGAGTTCCCTCTTATAAAGGACTCAGATCACCTAAAAGTTCAAAAGTCAACATTTATATTTTGTAATCAGAGGCATCTGCATTATGAACTATTTTATTTCAATATTACTAAAAGCTCATAGACCAAAGTTAAGAATGTCTGACTTAGAATGCATGGGAAGTCTAAAATTTTATAACATGCCTAGCACTTGAATAAATACAAGAAAATCCTTTAAAAATAAAAATACATCTGAAAATGATTATCTTAGGAATATCAAAATCTAATTTTAGATCTTTGTCAAGTTGATCTTTCATCTAGGACAAGCCATTTAACTTCAAGTTACTTCAACTGCAAAAAAAGAATTATATAACTAAAAATAATTGTGATAGTGAATGGCTATACATTAAAAGACTAAAGAGTCAGCACTTGTAGGAAATTTATAGCATAAAATTTGCACATTAGGCAAGGACCTCCCTTACAAACAAAAGCCTTCCTTCTCTGTAAAATATTTAGCTCAGGAAATGCTAAGTGATGATAATTGGCCTATGATTTTTGCTATGCCAATATCATATTACTTTCAAAAGGAGTTAAGAAGGTTATTCAAATTTCTTAATTAAAGTATTTCCAGGAACAATAAAGTTGCCTTAATATAAAAACCACCCACAGAAGGAAACCGTCATATTTTTACTGTGACCTGTTATGTCAAACCTGAATAAGGTCTTTTATGTGTGTGATCTATCATAGGAAACCTTTATCCTCTTGTTTTTAGAAGACCCTCATTGATGAAAGAGCCCTTGAATACCCATTCAAGTAGGGTACTTAATTTGTGACCCTATTTTTTGAAAATAGGGCAAATATAGGACATAATAGTTTCTAATAATATTCTTTAAAAAGTATTAATTTAAAAGTATAATTGATCAGTTTTCATGAATAGCATAAGAAATCCTGCAAGGGAAATCCAAACTTCTTGCTCCTATTCCTTGTAGAAACAATCTGTTTTTGTCCAGAAATAGCTACATTATAGACCAAAGACACATAAGAGAAATATGTGAAAGTGGACTATATATTCTTTATAATAACTCAGATTTATAGGTTTATGAAATTTAAAGGAAAAAGTTATGCTGATAAAAAACTGACCTAAGTTGTGTTCTATAGGTTTATTATGGAAAAGGGAGAAGTTTATAGTAGGATAAGATAAAAATAAATTGAATTAGTAACTGAAAATCAAAGATAAACATATATGTTAATACATTCAGAAACTATTTCTTAATTACATATATTATATACAAAACTCAGCGATCTATAGCAAATTATGACTGTATGTATAGGGAAGATATTGTTGACAATAATGAAGATTTATACCTGAAAGACAGAACATTATTTTTCTCCTGCTTTATTTGGAGCTCATAATTTCAAAAGGTGATGTGTTTTAGATACTTCATTATAGACCAGATTTCACTCACCTTGTAGCATCAAGTTCTGCTCTAGGGATGTTTCTTAGAAACCGAGTCAGAATTATTGCTCTCGCATATTTTTAAAATTAAGAAAATAAAAAAGTGTACAGAACAAGTATCTAGTGGATTAAATACCAACATGGTCATTTTACCTATGTCTATCCTCTGTGTAGATCAAGCCGCATACAATTTATGAGAACTTTTAATATGAGAGCTAAAGATCAGAATCTATTGAATCAAATCCCTGCCTAAATTGACAGAACTACACATATGAATATGACAAGCGAATCTCATTTTTCTAACTCTTGAATAAATAGGAATTATGAAGTTGTACAATAACTTGAAGTAGAAATCTACAGTCTTGTGAAATTCACAGAAACATAATACAGGGGATATTGTGAAAGACTGCAAAACACCAGTCCACTCATTCCTTTTTGGTCTCATATTTGTCCATCCATTTTTACTCTTGCTTGCTTATTCAGTTGGCCTCCCATTTGTCTATGGTATTAGTTATGATGCTTTTGGAAATATCAGAAATCCCAAATTAAATTGGTTTAAAATTAAGAAGAATCATTGTGATGATTAATTTTATGTGTCAACTTGGCTAGGCTAAGATACCCAGCTGTTTAGTCAAACATCAGTGTAGACGTTATGGCAAAGGTATTTTTTAAATGTGATTAACATTCAAATCAGTACACTTTGAGTAAAGCTGATTACCCGAAGGAGTTGAGGAAAATGGTGGAAGAGTAAGACGTGGAGATCACCTTCCTCCCCACGGATACATCAGAAATACATCTACACGTGGAACTGCTCCTATAGAAAACCCACTGAACGCTGGTAGAAGACCTCAGACCTCCCAAAAGGCAAGAAACTCCCCACGTACCGGGGTAGGGCAAAAGAAAAAAGACAGACAAAAGAATAGGGATGGGACCTGCACCTGTGGGAGGGAGCTGTGAAGGAGGAACGGTTTCCACACACTAGGAAGCCTCTTCGCGGGCGGAGACTGCGGGTGAAAGAGGGGGGTAAGCTTCGGAGCCACGGAGGAGAGCGCAGCAAAACGGGTGCGGAGGGAAAAGCGGAGAGATTCCTGCATAGAGGATCGGTGCCGATCGGCAATCACCAGCCCGAGAGGTTTGTCTGCTCAACCGCCGGGGCAGACGGGGGCTGGGAGCTGAGCCTCAGGCTTCGCTGGGATCGCAGGGAGAGGACACGGGTGGGCGGCGTGAACAGAGCCTGAAGGGGTTAGTGCACCACGGCTAGCCGGGAGGGAGTCCGGGAAAAAGTCTGGACCTGCCGAAGAGGCAAGGGACTTTTTCTTCCCTCTTTGTTTCCTGGTGCACGAGGAGAGGGGATTAAGAGTGCTCCAGAGACAAGCGTGAGCCGCAGCTAACAGAGTGGACCCCAGAGATGGGCATGAGACACTAAGGTTGCTGCTGACACCACCAAGAAGCCTGTGAGCAAGTACAGGGCACTATCCACACCCCCCTTCCGGGGAGCGTGTGCAGCCACTGCCAGGGTGCCGTGATCCAGGGAAAGCTTCCCCGGGAGAATGCACGGCGTGCCTCAGGCTGGTGCAACGTCACGCCGGCCTCTGCTGCTGCAGGCGCGCCCTGCATCCATATCCCTCCCTCCCACTGGCCTGAGTGAGCCAGAGCCCCCGAATCACCTGCTCCTTTAACTCCGTCCTGTTTGAGCAAAGAACAGACACCCTCAGGTGACCTACACGGAGAGGCGGGGCCAAATGCAAATCTGAACCCCGGGAGCGGTGCGAACAAAGAAGAGAAAGGGAAATTACTCCCAAAAGCCTCAGGAGCACCGGATTAAATCTCCACGATCAACTTGATGTACCCTGCGTCTCTGGAATACATGAATAGACAACGAATCATCCCAAATTGAGGAGGTGGACTTTGAGAGCAAGATATATTATTTTTTCCCCTTTTCCTCTTTTTCTGAGTGTCTATGTGTATGCTTCTGTGTGAAATTTTGTCTGTAAAGCTTTGCTTTCACCATGTGTCCTAGGGTTCTGTCCGTCCGTTTTTTTTCGTTTATTTTTTACTTAAAAAAATTTTTTTTTCTTAATAATTATTATTTTTTATTTTAATAACTCTAGTTTATTTTATCTTACTTTATTTTATTTTATCCTCTTTACTTCTACGTTTTCTCCCTTTTATTCTGAGCCATGTGGATGAAAGGCTCTTGGTGCTACAGCCAGGAGTCTCTGCTGTGCCTCTGAGGTGGGAGAGCCAACTTCAGGACACTGGTCCACAAGAGACCTCCCAGCTCCACATAATATCAAACGGTGAAAATCTCCCAGAGATCTCCATCTCAACGCCAGCACCCAGCTTCACTCAACGACCAGCAAGCTACAGTGTTGGACATCCTATGCCAAACAACTAGCAAGACAGGAACACAACCCCACCCATTAGCAGAGAGGCTGCCTAAAATCATAATAAGTCCACAGACACCCCAAAACACACCACCAGACGTGGACCTGGCCACCAGAAAGACAAGATCCAGCCTCATCCACCAGAACACGGGCACTAGTCCCCTCCACCAGTAAGCCTACACAACCCACTGAACCAACCTTAGCCACTGGGGACAGACGCCAAAAACAATGGGAATTACGAACCTGCAGCCTGCAAAAAGGAGACCCCAAACACAGTAAGATAAGCAAAATGAGAAGACAGAAAAACACACAGCAGATGAAGGAGCAAGATAAAAACCCACCAGACCTAAAAAATGAAGAGGAAATAGGCAGTCTACCTGAAAAAGAATTCAGAATAATGATAGTAAAGATGATCCAAAATCTTGGAAATAGAATGGAGAAAATGCAAGAAACATTTAAAAAGGACCTAGAAGGACTAAAGAGGAAACAAACAAGAAAATGCAAGAAACATTTAACAAGGACCTAGAAGAACTAAAGAGGACACAAGCAACGATGAGCAACACAATAAATGAAATTAAAAATATTCTAGAAGGGATCAATAGCAGAATAACTGAGGCAGAAGAACAGATAAGTGACCTGGAAGGTAAAATAGTGGAAATAACTACTGCAGAGCAGAATAAAGAAAAAAGAATGAAAAGAACTGAGGACAGTCTCAAAGACCTCTGGAACAATATGAAATGCACCAACATTCAAATTTTAGGGGTTCCAGAAGAAGAAGAGAAAAAGAAAGGGACTTGAGAAAATATTTGAAGAGATTATAGTTGAAAACTTCCCTAATATGGGAAAGGAAATAGTTAATCAAGTCCAGGAAGCACAGAGAGTCCCATACAGGATAAATCCAAGGAGAAACACGCCAAGACACATATTAATCAAACTATCAAAAATTAAATACAAAGAAAACAAATTAAAAGCAGTAAGGGAAAAACAACAAATAACACACAAGGGAGTGCACATAAGGTTAACAGCTGATCTTTCAGCAGAAACTCTGCAAGCCAGAAGGGAGTGGAAGGACATATTGAAAGTGATGAAGGAGAAAAACCTACAACCAAGATTACTCTACCCAGCAAGGATCTCATTCAGATTTGATGGAGAAATTAAAACCTTTACAGACAAGCAAAAGCTGAGAGAGTTCAGCACCACCAAACCAGCTTTACAACAAATACTAAAGGAACTTCTCTAGGCAAGAAACACAGGAGTAGGAAAAAGCCTACAATAACAAACCCAAAACAATTAAGAAAATGGGAATAGGAACATACATGTCGATAACTACCTTAAATGTAAATGGATTAAATGCTCCCACCGAAAGACACAGACTGGCTGAATGGATACAAAAACAAGACCCATATATATGCTCTCTACAAGAGACCCACTTCACATCTACCAACACATACAGACTGAAAGTGAGGGGATGGAAAAAGATATTCCACGCAAATGGAAATCAAAAGAAAGCTGGAATAGCAATTCTCATATCAGACAAAATAGACTTTAAAATAAAGACTATCACAAGAGACAAAGAAGGACACTACATAATGATCAAGGGATTGAACCAAGAAGAAGATATAAAAATTGTAAATATTTATGCACCCAACATAGGAGCACATCAATACATAAGGCAAATGCTAACAGCCATAAAAGGGGAAATCAACAGTAACACATTCATAGTAGGAGACGTTAACACCCCACTTTTACCAATGGACAGATCATCCAAAATGAAAATAAATAAGGAAACACAAGCTTTAAATGATACATTAAACAAGATGGACTTAATTGATATTTATAGGACATTCCATCCAAAAACAACAGGATACACATTTTTCTCAAGTGCTCATGGAACATTCTCAAGGATAGATCATATCTTGGGTCACAAATCAAGCCTTGTGAAATTTAAGAAAACTGAAATGGTATCAAGTATCTTTTCCGACCACAATACTTTGAGACTACATATCAATTACAGGAAAAGATCTGGAAAAAATACAAACACATGGAGACTAAACAATACACTACCTAATAACGAAGTGGTCACTGAAGAAATCAAAGAGGAAATCTAAAAATACCTAGAAACAAATGACAATGGAGACACAACGACCCAAAACCTATGGGATGCAGCAAAAGCAGTTCTAAGAAGAACTATATAGCAATACAATCCTACCTTAAGAAACAGGAAACATCTCGAATAAACACATAACCTTGCACCTAAAGCAATTAGAGAAAGAAGAACAAAAAAACCCCAAAGTTAGCAGAAGGAAAGAAATCATAAAGATCAGATCAGAAATAAATGAAAAAGAAATGAAGGAAACAATAGCAAAATCAATAAAACTAAAAGCTGGTTCTTTGAGAAGATAAACAAAATTTATAAACCATTAGCCAGACTCATCAAGAAAAAAAGGGAGAAGACTCAAATCAATAGAGGTGAGAACTGAAAAAGGAGAAGTAACAACTGACACTGCAGAAATACCAAGGATCATGAGAGATTACTACAAGCAACTCTGCGCCAATAAAATGGACAACCTGGAAAAAATGGACATATTCTTAGAAATGCACAACCTGCCGAAGATGAACCAGGAAGAAATAGAACATATGAATGGACCAATCACAAGCATTGAAATTGAAACTGTGATTAAAAATCTTCCAACAAACAAAAGCCCAGGACCAGATGGCTTCAGAGGTGAATTCTATCAAACATTTATAGAAGAGCTAACACCTATCCTTCTCAAACTCTTCCAAAATACAGCAGAGAGAGGAACACTCCTAAACTCATTCTACTAAGCCACCATCACCCTATACCAAAACCAGAAAAGATGTCACAAAGAAAGAAAAGTACAGGCCAATATCACTGATGAACATAGATGCAAAAATCCTCAACAAAATACTAGCAAACAGGGCTTCCCTGGTGGCGCAGTGGTTGAGAGTCCGCCTGCCGATGCAGGAGACACGGGTTCGTGCCCCGGTCCGGGAAGATCCCACATACCGCGGAGCGGCTGGGCCCGTGAGCCATGGCTGCTGAGCCCGCGCGTCCGGAGCCTGTGCTCCGCAACGGGAGAGGCCACAACAGTGAGAGGCCCGCGTACCACAAAAAAAAAAAAAAAAAAAAAAAAAAAAATACTAGCAAACAGAATCCGACAGCACATTAAAAGGATCATACACCATGATCAAGTGGGGTTTATTCCAGGAATGCAAGGATTCTTCAATATACGCAAATCAATCAACGTGATACACCATATTAACAAACTGAAGAAGAAAAACCATATGATCATCTCAATAGATGCAGAGAAAGCTTTCAACAAAATTCAACACCCATTTATGATAAAAACCCTGCAGAAAGTAGGCATAGAGGGAACTTTCCTCAACATAATAATGGCCATATATGACAAACCCACAGCCAACATGGTCCTCAATGGTGAAAATCTGAAGCCATTTCTTCTAAGATCAGGAACAAGACAAGGTTGCCAACTCTCACCACTCTTATTCAACATAGTTTTGGAAGTTTTAGCCACAGCAATCAGAGAAGAAAAAGAAATAAAAGAATCCAAACAGGAAAAGAAAAGTAAAGCTGTCACTGTTTGCAAATGACATGATAGTATACATAGAGAATCCTAAAGATGCTACTGGAAAACTACTAGAGCAAATCACTTAATTTGGTAAAGTAGCAGGATACAAATTAATGCATAGAAATCTCTGGTATTTTTATACACTAATGATGAAAATTCTGAAAGTGAAATTAAGAAAATGCTCCCATTTACTACTGCAACAAAAAGAATAAAATATCTAGTAATAAACCTACCTAAGGAGACAAAAGACCGGTGTGCAGAAAATTATAAGACACTGATGAAAGAAATTAAAGATGATACAAATACATGGAGAGATATACCATGGTCTTGGATTGGAAGAATCAACATTGTGAAAATGACTCTACTACCCAAAGCAATTTACAGATTCAATGCAATCCCTATAAAACTACCAATGGCATTTTTCACAGAACTAAAAGAAAAAATTTCACAATTTGTAGGGAAACACAAAAGACCCCGAATAGCCAAAGCAATCTTGAGAAAGAAAAAGGGAGCTGGAGGAATCAGGCTCCCTGACTTCAGACTATAAAACAAAGCTCCAGTAATCAAGACAGTATGGTACTGGCACAAATACAGAAACATAGATCAATGGAACAGGATAGAAAGCCCAGAGATAAACCCAAGCACATATGGTCACCTTATCTTTGATAAAGGAGTCAAGGATATACAATGGAGAAAAGACAGCCTCTTCAGTAAGTGGTGCTGGGAAAACTGGACAGGTACATGTAAAAGAATGAAATTAGAACACTTCCTAACACCATACACAAAAATAAACTCAAAATGGATTAAAGACCTAAATGTAAGGCCAGACACTATCAAACTCTTAGGGCAATACATAGGCAGAACGCTGTATGACATAAATCACATCAAGATCCTTTTTGTCCCACCTCCTAGAGAAATGGAAATAAAAACAAAAATAAACAAATCTGACCTAATGAAACTTAAAAGCTTTTGCACAGCAAAGGAAACCATAAACAAGACCAAAAGATAACCCTCAGAATGGGAGAAAATATTTGCAAGTGAAACAGCTGACAAAGGATTAGTCTCCAAAATTTACAAGCAGCTTATGCAGCTCAATAACAAAAAAACAAACAACCCATTCCAAACATGAGCAGAAGACCTAAATAGACATTTCTCCAAAGAAGATATACAGATTGCCAACAAATATATGAAAGAATGCTCAACATCATTAATCATTAGAGAAATGCAAACCAAAACTACAATGAGATATCATCTCACACCAGTCAGAATTGCCATCATCAAAAAATCTAGAAACAATATATGCTGGAGAGGGTGTGGAGAAAAGGGAACACTCTTGCACTGTTGGTGGGAATGTAAATTGATACAGCCACTATGGAGAACAGTATGGAGGTTCCTTAAAAAACTACAAATAGAACTACCATATGACCCAGGAATCCCACTACTGGGCATATACCCTGAGAAAACCATAATTCAGAAAGAGTCATGTACCACAATGTTCATTTCAGCTCTATTTACAATAGCCAGGACATTGAAGCAACCTAAGTGTCCATCAACATTTGAATGGATAAATAAGATGCGGCACATATATACAATGGAATACTACTCAGCTATAAAAAGAAACGAAATTGAGTTTTTTGTAGTGAGGTGGATGGACCTAGCGTCTGTCATACAGAGTGAAGTCAGTCAGAAAGAGAAAAACAAATACTGTATGCTAACACATATATATGGAATCTAAGGGAAAAAAAAGGTTCTGATAAACCTAGGGGCAAGACAGGAATAAAGATTTAGACGTAGGGCATGGACTTGAGGACACAGGGAGGGGTAAGGGTAAGCTGGGACGAAGTGAGAGAGTGGCATGGTCATATATACACTACCAAATGTAAAACAGATAGCTAGTGGGAAGCAGCCGCATAGCACAGGGAGATCAGCTCGGTGCTTTGTGACCACCTAGAGGAGTGGGATAGGGAGGGTGGGAGAGAGACACAAGATGGAGGAGGTATGGGGATATATGTATATGTATAGCTGATTCACTTTGTTATAAAGCAGAAACTAACACCATTGTAAAGCAATTTTACTCCAATAAAGATGTTAAAAAATAAAAATATAAAAGTCATCCTATCCAGGATATATCCCAGATCAATTAAATCATGTCCTCTGTGGGTAGGAAAAAAAAACCAAACTTCACATTAAAGGAAGTAGAAAAAGAGGCAGCATACAGAATGGGAGAATATATTTGTATACCACGTTTCTGATAAGGGTTAATATCGATAATACATAAGAAACTCATACAAGTCAATAACAAAAAACCAAGTAACCCTTCGAATTTGAGCAAAGGACTTGTACAGCCATTTCTCTTAAGAAGACATACAAATAACCAGTAGGTACATGAAAAGATGTTTAACATCATTAATTATCAGAGGAATGCAAGTCAAAACTATAATGAGTTATTAACTCACATTTGTTAGGTTGGCCATTATCCAAAAAAAACACGAAAATGTTGGCTAGGATTTAGAGAAATTCAAACTCTTGTACACTGTTGGTGTGAATGTAAAGTGGCAGTGCAACTATGGAAAACAGTATGGATATTCCTCAAAAAGTTAAAAAGAACTACCCAGGACCCAGCAATTCTACTCCTGAGTACAGGTATACCATGGAGATATTTGGAGTTTGTTGTAGACCACCCCAGTAAAGCAAATATTGCAATAAGTGAGTCACACAAATATTTTTATTTCCCAGTGCATATAAAAGTTATTTTTGCACTATACTGTAGTCTATTTAGTGTACAATAGCACTGTACCTTAAAAAATGCCCATATCTGAATTAAAAGTGCTTTATTGCTAAAAAATGTTAACCATCATTTGTAATAGTAAACATCAAAGATCACTGATCACAGATAACATAACAAATATAATAATGAAAAAGTTTGAAATATTGTGAGAATTACTAAAATGTGACACAGAAACCCTAAGCGAGCAAATTCTGTTGGAAAAATGAAGCTGATCGACTTGTTTGATTCAGGGTTGCCACAAACCTTCCATTTGTAAAAAAGTACAGTATCTATGAAGTGCAATAAAACTAGGTATGTCTGTATATTTCCAAGGGAAAACAGAATCAGTATCTTGAAGTATCTGCACTCCCATGTTCACTGCAACACTATTCATAATAGACAAGATACAGAAACAGCCCAAACGTTCATAGACAGATGTATGAATAGAAAATTGTGGTATATATCTATAACAATAGAATATGATACAGCCTTAAAAAATAAGAAAATCTTGCCATTTGCAACAACATGATGAATCTGCAGGACATTATGCTAAGTGAAATAAGCCAGTCACAGAAGGACAAATATTGCATGGTTCCACTAGTGTGAGATATCTAAAACAAACTCATAGAAACACAGGACACAATAGCAGTTGCCAGGTGCCAGGGAGTGGGTAAAACAAGGAATTGTCATTCAATGGGCATACATTTTCAGTTATGTTAGATGAATACGTTTTAGAGATCTACTCTACAACATAGTGCCTATACAGATCTTCCTCCACTTACGATGCATTTATGCCCAGATAAAGCCATCCTAAGTTGAAAATATTGTAAATCGAAAATGCTCTTAAGACACTTAATCTACTGAATATCATAGCTTAGCCTGGCCTGGCTTAAACATGCTTAGAACACTTAACATTAGCCTACAGTTGGGAAAATCATCTAACACAAAGCCTACTTTATAATAAAGTGTTGGATATCTCATGACATCTGTTGAATACTGTACTGAAAAGTCAAAAACAGCAATGGTTGTGTGGGTGCAGAATGGTTGTTAAGTGTATCGGTTGTTTACTCTAGTGATCCTGTGGCTGACTGGAGCTGTGGCTTACTGCTGCTGCCCACCATCATGGGAGAGTACTACTGCATATCACTAGCCTGCGAAAAGATCACAATTCAAAATTGGAAGTAAAAAAATTGGTTTTTACTGAATGTGTATCACTTTCCCACCATGGAAAAATTGAAAACTCGTAAGTCGAAATATTTTAAGTTGGGGACTGTAGTTAACAATACAGTGTTGTACACTTGAAAATCTAAGAGGTAGGTCTCATGTTCAGTGTTCTTACAACAAACACAAAAAAACACTGAAATGATGTAAGAAACTCTCAGAGGTGTTGGATATGTCTATGACTTTCAATAACTTCAAATGAATGAGAGTGGAAAGGGCATAATCATAGATGATGCTAAATTTCCAGCTCTCCCCTATAACACATAATATGACTTATGAGAGACAAGGCAATGCGTTTCTAATTTTAGACTTGTCATTTAAATCCAAATTTTAAAAAAAATTTATTCTACTGTAGCTTTTAAATCTTAATAGACATATGTAGAGTGTATCAAAATTCTTTGAAGCTTACTTAAGCTTTAAACTAAGCAGAATATAACTTGTCATAAAATATCCAGATACATTCAGATGATCCTTGATACTATTTTCATACCCTTGAACTGCATGACATGAGACTTGGTTTAAAATTTCTTCATGTAGGGTTTTGAAAAGTAGGCACACTGTACATGATGTAACTCTTGGCCACTTCTCAGCCCATATCCATACCGATATAGAACCAAAATGAAGTGATGCATAAATGTGCAAGTATTTAATTCAAGTTTATCATCTACATTAAATATGCTCATTAGATTGGCATCCAGTACTACCCATCATGTTGCTAATTAACTTTCCATAACCTTAGGCAACTTCATGTGGTATACTTTTACAAGTTCAGAGAACTAGCTGATCTCAAATTGGCGAGAGATATCTGTAAGGCATTTCTAGGATGGCACTAACATATGGGATGATGTGAGAAATACCACCACATCTTCAATACCTTCTCTCTCTGTCTCAACATACATATCTAAGAATTTAGCAAGGATATTTTCAGACTCAATGGCAGATGTTTCTAATGGCTTATTTCCTACAAATTTGATTATTTTGGCCTAAGTCTGGTCAAAACTTAGCAGTCTGTGGTTAGAAATAGTTTCTCTGAGCATCCTATTCAGTATCAGAAACTGTCTTGGCCACTTTTGATGAAGGTGTAATTTCTGTGTAAGACACTGACCACTTTTTTACTGTCAGTTTCCTACTGAAGACTTGTATATCTTCTTTATGCCTCATTCAGTTGTCCTAGTAGTTGCTATTCATGGTTACTACTTAATAAAAACAGGTAACAGATAGGAATGTGACAAATGTAACATTGTGGGGTAGTTACAAGAGCCAGTATTTTGGATACAATATCTTCAGAAGGATTGGGAAATCACAGCTATTTATGGAATAGGGAAGAAGATAACCTTTTCCGAAGGGGTGGACACTCAGTAGAGAAATTGAAAATAATAATGCAGAAAAATATACAGTCATAGTTTTTTTACTCTTCCAGTCCTCAATCATAACATTTTAAATTAAAACTAGATAATCATGTATAAAATCATATAGAAAATATAGAATACGAAAATATCACATAGAATCTTAAAATGTTACAAAGAACATATGATTCTATTAGATGTTATGAGGAGAGTGGAATTTATGTTATGTTATGAAGAGGGTAGAACCTAATAAGTTCAGATAGTAAATAAGAACACAAATTTAAAATTTCTTGAGCTGTTCAGAAAAAGAAAATCAGAGTACCATTTCATTAATGCAATAAGCCCCAACACCAGAAAAGAAGAATGCATGTACAGACTGTTAAGTTCTGTTCATAACTCATTAATTTGTTTAACTTTCACAAATTATATATCCCATTCATTTTCCATGTCCCTGTTCCTTGAGCAGATGTCGTTATCATTGTCCTCTGTTACATTCCTCTTAGTGAGGACATTGACAAGAGAAATGAGATCTTAACTGTCTCTGACAGTGAATCCAATTGACAAACAGATTGAATAATACTTTGAATGGCTAGAATACCCTTACCAAGAGTGCTGTGAAGATTAAGTATGACAGTGTACAATTGAATGTAGTGGCTGTTGTGGAGATAACTCTTTAACATAAATCTATAAACCCAATGAAAAGCTCTGATAAAAAATGTACCAGGAACACTACATTTTAAATTTCATATAAGCATTTTGCCTCATACAAAGTATCCACAGTGAAAAGTTTTTTAAAAGTATAGACTTAAGACATGTCAGTAGAATTCAAAGTAAATAGGGCTAGCAACCACCAATGGTTGTAATATTTCAGGAAATGGGCTAGGGTTGAGGAATATTCTGAGTGATAAAAAAATAACCATGAATATAAGTTGTTACACGCTTCCAAAAGCATAAGATTGAACAGGGAAAAATCGAGTAAATGTAAGAGTGAACCAGAAGAAGATGATAAAGAAAAAAAACAAAACAAAACTAATATGGTGGCTATCGGATTCCTCTTAAGCTTTTCTATTTTATGAGACAATTTGATGGTAATAAAAAAAAGGTTGAATAAACCTTTCTTAGCTTACCAACTAATTAGAAGCAGGAGAAAATATGTTACTGTTATCCTCATGTTTTCTTATTATAACAATCTATTTTGAAAATGTTTTTTATGATCTTAACCAGAAAACACTGAAGAAAATATTTGATGCTTTTCATCAGGCTTTATTTCTTATCACCTGTGAAATAAAGTCCACATATTAGAAAGATAAATTTCAGAAAATTCATTGTCATAGTTTAAAAACGTGTACAACCAGGTAGTAGCATGGAAAACAGCGTAATGTGCATGCTTTCAGATGTTATCAATTAGAGGTTTCATATATAATTCCCTGCAATCACTTAACATATAGAACTGGAATGCATTTAACACTGATGGCATCGCCATACCATTTTGGCAGCTTTGATCAACTTTGTCATTTCAGACATCTAGTAGTTTTAATATTTATTCATGCATTAATCAGAGACACTTTATTTCAGAATTGGCATACCAAAACTGTTCTGAGTTATAGTGCTAATATGTCCTATTGAAGACTAAATTAACATTTTACTACTGTTAACCAGAGGCAACACCGCATAAAAAAAAACAGTTGCCAAAACTTCACAATCCAAGCTGTTTAAATTTCAGGATTTCTATACCTACAGATGAAAAGGAGGAAGCACATCTCCTTCTTTTCCTGCTGACAAAATTAAATGCCAGGTTTCAAATGTCTAATGCAAGTTTTGATTTCCCATTCATCTAACTATGTGTTTACTAGCAATTAAAAAAAGGTTATTAACAAGACCATTTAACATCCATAATAAAATTTATATAATTAGTGAAGTCATAATTTTAAAGATAAGCAAATGTAAAACTGTCTATGAATATTATATTTCTAATTCTCTTCTAGCATTACTGATTATTTTATGTAACAAGGAAAGTTCATTTCAAATACTTTCTAATTTCATCACTGAAAGATGATAAATTGGCAGAAAAGAAAAGCAAAACTTTATTCATTTCTGTGAGTGTAAGTTGGTAAACTTTTTACTTAGCAACTCTTCTCAGGCAATAGTTATGGATTAGTGTTCATCCCAGAGAAATTATGGCTCCCAGCCCTTAGGGGTTTACACAGCAAATGTCACATTTTCCATGTGCAGATAAATTCATAAATCAATGTGTACAGCTCATATTGCCTGATTCTTTACAGCAAAGTTTGATCAGTTAAACACATACAAATTTTGCCTCACTTCATCCACTGCTATGATGAGATCAGAATACAGCAGATGTAGCTGCATGACAAAGAAACACTGCAATTAATGTCAAGTAGATTCTGGGTAAAATATCTTACGAAAATGTAACTAACGTTTACTTTCAGGGATTCAATCATGTCTTCACAGTGTAAAACAGAGTGAGGAGATAATCTTGCTATTCATAGGAGAACAGTTTCAGATATAATAAACAGATATTTTGGCAAGTTTTCCACAAAGTCAAACTGCTTTAGGAACCTGAGGAAGGACATGTATACAGGCCATAGGGTTGGAAGAAGAGAACAGAAGGAAGGAGAGACATTAGCGTATGCTTCATCTTGTCTTGTGACTTTAAGTATATATATATCTGGTTGTATTCTTTGAGTAAAAGAAATAGTTGAGAAAATATTCCACACTGGTCAGGGTAATGGATAAAATGAAATAAAATTTGCTCACAAGGCAGTTTAAGAGAGGGAGATGAGGATGGACATCTCAGAATTGTCACAGAGTGTAAAGACAGTCTGTGTTCACAGAAGGGGCCAACGCTGAGCCCTGCATGACACTCTTCGCTGTGGGGAAGCGGAGCAAAACACCACTCTGTGACAAGCTGATTACACAAAAGGATTTTTGACTTGGAGGGGGCAGATGTTGTACTCAAGGAAATATATAATTGGAACATGAATTTGACGTTTTGCTTAAGTGCATATAAAATCACCATTTGTGGATCTACAGAATGCCTGAGTCTTCACCACACGATACTGTTGCTGACTAAAGGACATATTTTATATAAAAGAAGTACATGCATGAGTTGACACTCAAAGTATTCAACTGTCTTACCATGTGTCCTTTAAAGTCATTAGCTTGATAGAATGATGAGACAGACTAATGCAGGCTCAACTGCATAATATACTAGAAGAAAAGCCATTAGAAGCCTGTAGCACTGTGCTATAGGATATGTTTCATGCCTTAAATCAGTGGTCAACATGTGATGCCATTTCCCACATAGCCAAATTGCCCAGGTCCAGGGACCAAGCGGTAGAAGCAGGGATGGCCCTGTCACAATTATAAATAATAATAATAATTCACATAGGATTTTTTTTCTCACAATCATTGGGTACTTAAGATATAAATGCTTCTATCAGGGCAAAGAGTTGTTTCCAATAAATGGAAAATTGAGAGAGCCACCTGACAATTTTTTAGATCATTACAGCACTGAACCAAAGAGAAGTGAGTGAGTGATCCTAACTACCAGTCATGATATAAAATGGGGGCAAGAAGGAATAATGTTAAGAATTAGAATATTGACTGCATTGCCACCTAGTATTCCCATGCCTAATAATACTATCAATGGAAAACTGTGGAAACTCAATAAATACATGACTACTAAGGACTTGTGTTTTCCTATATGGAGGGCTCAGTTTTCCTCAGCCAAACAAAGGGCTACAGTGGTTACTAAGGGGCATAATTTGTGTATTCTATGTTTGTACCTCTAGATCTAGTCTTCATCCTTCTCTGCCCTTCTCTGTATACAAGATGGCCTGACCTCTGGGGCTTCCATTTGAGTTCAATTAATGGAGACTCTGGTGGGAGAGAGAGGTTGGGTATTCATTCTCTTTGCTTCTTGCCTTTCAGTCTACACTCTGGTCTTTGCTGCATTCTTCTCCCCAAGCCATAGCTTCTGTCTGGGTCCCACTTCCAAGAAAACAGCCTTCACTGTGTTGCAGCAAATGTCCCTTTCCTTCCCCTTCCAGGCCTATGGAGGGTGATCATTCCCCACTGTTGCTGGGTCCCAGAGGCATCATCATCTTTTTATTTTTGTTGCCCACACTGCTATAAATTTTCAAATACTCCTTTGAATGTCTCATCTGTTCCAGTCAGGTTTCTGACTAATATGTCATCATATTAAATGACTTAAGGTAAGTGGTTCATTTTAGATAACTAAGAGTAGTTCAAGAAAAGGGAGGAAAATTCTGGGAGAAATGTAGAGAAAGAAGGCACAAAATTAAATAGTGCAGAGTTTAATAAATGAAAAAGGACCTTGCATAGCTAATGCATAACTCAAAATGGATCACAGACCTAAATGTAAGACGCTAAACTATAAAACTCCTAGAACATGATGTAGCAGAAAACCTAGATAACCTTGAGTATGGCAATGAGTTTTCAGTTGGAACACCACAGGCAAGATGCATGAAAGAAATAATTGATAAGCTGGATTTTACTAAAATTAAAGCCTGCTCTGCAAAAGACAATGTTTTTTAGGACAGTGAAAATATTCTGTATGTTATTATAATGATGGATACATGTCATTATACATTTGTCCAAATCCTTAGAGTGCACAGCACCAAAAGTGAACCCTAAGGTAAACTGCGGACTTTGGGTGATTATGATTCATCAATATCGATTCAACCTTTTTAGAGAATGTATCATTCTGGTGAGTGATGTTGATAATGGGGGAAGTTATGCACATGTAGGGACAGAGGTATCTGGAAAATCTCTGTACCTTCTTCTCAATTTTGATGTAAACCACAAACTGCTCTAAAAAATAGTCTTAAAAAAAGATGGTAATAAAACTTCCTCATGGAGTGATGAAGTTAAAAGGGGATGATGTATTTTGTGAACAAGGATAATATCTAGCTCATAATAAAATAGCATTCATAATTGTTAATTCCTTTCCCCAGCTTTTCTCTCCAAATAGGATGAACAAGCATTGGACAAGTTCTCTTTTCTAGTTTACTGATTTTATATTCCAGGTATAATGAAATGTATAAATGATGAACATTAATGTTCACATATTTCAAAAAATGAGTGCAAATTATTTTATAATTAGCATGGTATAAAGTAGATTAATGGAAGAATACTATAAATAATAACGCTTCCTCTAATTTCACTACCTAAAAAAAAAGACAATGTCAAGATAATGAGAAGACAAGCCACAAAGTGTTAGAAAATATTTGCAAAGGACACATCTGATAAAGGACTACTACTCAAAATACACAAAGACCTCTTAAAACTCAATGATAAGAAAACAAACAACCCAATTTAAAAGTGGGCCAAAGACTTTAACAGACACCTCAGCAAAGAGGATACACAGATGGCAAATTAAGCATATGAAAAATCTGTTTTACATCATATGTTATCAGAGATATGCAAATTAAAACAACAGTGAGATGCCACTACACACCTATTAAAATGTCCAAAGTCCTGGACACTGACAACACCAAATGCTGGCAGGGATGTGAAACAACAGGCATTCTCATCTGTTGCTGATGGGAATGCACAATGATACAGCCACTTTGGAAGATAGTCTGATAATCTGGTTTCTTACAAAATCTAACACACTGTTACCATAAGATCTAGCAATCACACTCCTTGGGATTTGCCCAAAGTAGTTGAAATCATGTCCAAACAAAACATTAAGCACAGATGTTTATGGCAGATTTATTCATAATTGCCAATAAACTTATTATTAAATTAATAAATTTATTGAGTGTTCAAAAAATGTCTGTGGCTTATGATAAGTATTGCGGTGATCACTAAAACATACAAATAAAAGACCTTTTCTTTGATCATTAATTATAAAGAAAGTAAAAGTAAACATTATTAAAATAACATGAGGTGATAAAAAATCATTGAATTATTTATGGATTAATTTTAAGGCAAGTGGATCTCAAATTTGGAAGAACTTAGAGAAAAATTATTAATTTATATATCAGGTTTCTTTGTTTTGTTTTCTTATTCTATATTAAACTGGGCAGTTCAAAGCAAATAATGAATAACAACATTAATGTTCAAGTTCTGAAGTCCTTGCAAATGCCAAATATAAGTAGCATATACAGTTTTATTTCTCTTCCATTAACTTGTAGAATAAAAGATTATTAATGTTATTTTTAAGTCAAATGGTTCACAGAAATGTTTATTTTTGTCATTATTGCTGTTATTATTAATATAATAATTACTTGTCTTAGGTACATTCCCAGAGATTTACAGGAAACACAGGTAGGAGGTGCATTCATCTGTTATGACCAGAAACAAGGAATAACAAGAAATATAGAAGTTGTTTGTTTATTCTCTTTACCTGAATAAAAAATGCCTCCACATAGGCAGGCCAGTATTCAAGTGGGGTCCCACTATTATTGGGTCCCATTTATCTTTCTGCTCTTCCATCTTCGCCTTTTATATTTACAGCCTCCCACCCACCCCGTATCACACAGCTATGGGAGTTCTAGCCACCATGTATGCATTTAATATAAGAAAGGTTAAGAAAAAAGACATTCACAAACTTTCTGCCCCAGTTTCCCAATTTGAGGAGTTAAGTTCCACCAAATAATTTCTGCTTGCATGATCAGCCAAAACTTTCTCACATGGGCACAGAGAGCTACAAGAGAGACAGGGGTATGGAAACTTTAACTGCGTTTTTTTTTTGTTTGTTTTGTTTTTTTAATTTGCTCACAGGAATGAAATTGAGACTGTAATTAGCAATCTCTACTACAACAATTCTACTGATTTCCAGTGTTTAGCAACTGAAACAAGTCCAGGACACTCTCTAACACTGAGATAAGCATTTTTCTGGATGCTAAACTATGATTAGGTCCATTGAAGACATATTTAGAGAGGCTATTCATAATATATATTCTTCCTAACCTTACTTGTACCAATTTTAAAGAATTCTCCTATTTCACCACGGGGAAAAATGAAAAACAATCTCTAATTATTCTGAATTATGCTACTCATGAATCAATTCAATGAGAAATCAAATGTTTATTCAGATAATATTGGCCATAATCCAATTCAAAGGGCTCTTTTGAATATTTACTTCTCCTTTAAAATAAACCTGAATTAACTAAGAAAGAGAAAATACAAGAAGTTGGTATCTTCCAAAATTCTAGATTATCTATTCAGACAATATTGACTATATACTACAGCAGGCAATTCTGGCTGTATGCATTACTATCATTCCTCTTCTTCCTTCCTTACGGAATTTCCGTTGCATTTGGCTTTAGAATCCATAAACTTCAAGAGAGATTGGTCACTTTCAGACTTTAGGGGATGAGTCTTGATTAGTCTAAGCCAGTCATGTTATGTTAATCCTAATCTATTTGCTGTGGTTAGGTTAACATTAGACAGTGACAAAATTCTGGTCAATTAGCTGTTAGTTAGCATTTTTGTTAAGATTTAATAATCTTTAAAAACGGAGAGAAGTAACTGATGCACTTTCTTTTCCTCTTCTGGTTTTCTCTCCCCTCCCCGCAAGGGTAAAATGCTTGGAGTTTCATGTAGCCAACCTGTGATCAAGTTTGAGAACAATCCTCAACAGAATAAAGATGATAACGTTGAAAAACCGGGAACATTGATGTTGCTGGGCCACTGAAATAAACAGTCCTGGAAGTGCTCTGTTTGGATTTATTATTTATAATGGATAATTCCTGTTTTTATTTTTAAATGATTAGTCCACTGAATGTTGGGCTTTCTGTTAAATACAGTTGAAAATTTCCAAGATGATGCAGATGTCGCTTACTTACAGGACACTGGGCTTCTGTTTCAAGTATCTTACCCTCCAGAACTTCAATAACCAGACAATGATTTGGCATTCAGCAAGGAAAAAACTGTGTATCACCTTTCTTCTCTCAAAATGATCATACTCATTTCTGGACACTTAGTTAAAGAACAGCCATGTTTTTATTTCTTTAAAATCGGAGTCTCTTTTACAAGTCTTGACCTTGTTAAACACAAAAACCATAGCATACTGTTTGTTCTGGAAATTAAATAGAGAGCTCTCTGAATTTTTCCCAGCAACTTGGTTAGAGAGTGAAGTACAGATAATTATCTCTAAAACTGTTTTTCTAACCAATATTATAAAAAGATACCAAGTAAAAAAATACATACATTTATTATGATCTCATGAAAGTCTCATTTATTAGTCTTAAAAATTCTGCAAGAGCCTATTTTAACTGATTCTAATTTTGAAAACAAGCTTTTAAATTTAATATTTAATTGATAACAAGCGACTGCGCTTTCCTGAGTTTCTTGCTAACAATAGAGTTTTGGGTCACATTGGACAGCTTTAATCACATGGTATAGCTGAGGAAAATCTAATTCCATTATTTTCTAAGTTTCAGTTTAGCAAAAATTCATCACTTTACAATTCATTAAACAAGTAATATTTTTAACAAAATTTGTAAATACATCAATAACCTGAAATGTGAAGCTAGTGAGGTCAGATATATGAATCATAAAATTGAATTTCATAAAAATGTTACACCTTATAGTTCCTTAAAATTACCTTTATGACACTTCTCTCAGTATTTTTGTTACCATTGTAAAGGTCAATCACATTTAGATCCAGAAAGAGTTTTGTGCTTTGATTCATAATGTGCAGGATTTATCTAAGTGACATTTTAAAAATGCTTTGTGAATAGACCTTTAATAATTCATTACAGTTTAATAAATGCCCTTTTCCTTGTTGTTAGTGGAATTTACACATGAAAATTAAGCATTGATTAATGAGCTTTCTTTTATTAAAGGAAAGATTACCAAAAATTCTTCTTTACAAGCATTCCTCAAAAAGTTATCAGATTGGCAGATAATCGTTATTTAATTGACCACAAACCCAATGATAAAGCAATGGTTATGATCACTCAAATTTCTAGTGACTTAGCTTCTCAGAACTTTAGTTTCCTCCTATTAGTTAGTTAACAAACTTAGCTGCTATAACACATAAAGCCCAAAGATTGTTACTTTTATTTAGAAATAAAAATTTACCTTATTTACCTAAGTGCCTTGTTGCAGGTTGATATTGTGTGTGTGTGTGTGTGTGTGTGTGTGTGAGAGAGAGAGAGAGAGAGAGAGAGAGAGAGAGAGAGGGGGGGGGAGAGAGAGAGAGAGAGAGAGAGAGAGAGAGAGAGAGGGAAAAGAGAGAGAGGAGCAGGGAGAGAGTCAGGTCAGGGACATTCTGGTGCTGCAGTCATTCAAAGGCCCAGGTTCCACTGAACTTTAATAAGTGGCTTGAAGGTTTCCTGAGCATTATCCAGCCAGAAGAAGAACAGAGTAAGGATAAACAGAGAAAGGATAAAGGAAGCACATCTGCTCTCTACTGTTCTAAAATTAAAGTGACTCAAATCACTTTGCTTAAATGTGTTTGGAGGGAACTATTCATGTGGCACTATCTAGATGCAAAAGAACTAGAACATGTAATTTAGCTTTGTGCTCTAAAGAAAAGGAAAGGGATTTAGTGATAATCTTACCAGTTTTGCCATACCCGTTATCCAAACATTATAGTAATGATATCCTTCACTTGTCAAATGATATTTGGCACATCACAGATAATCTATTAATGTTAGTTCCCATCTCTGTCTCAGTCCAAAGTAATGTTTTTCAAATAGCCTTTATTATTGTATTTTCTATATTAAATTGAAATCCATGAAAAACATTTTTTAATGAAAGAAATTAGTAATGATTTACATTTATTGGAATAGTTGGTATTGACCAAATATGAAATTTTATAGCTTAGTTAATAAAAATGGTTTGAATAAATCGGTATCTTAAAGGGATATCATATATATATATAAATATACATAAATAAATTTATAAATTATTTATATATATAATCAAGTTCCTCTAACCCCATTATAATGTCACCTACAGAGGTGTCACCTACAGAGGACATAAGGTAACTTATGCTTACAGCTAATACGATAAATTGTAATTTTCACTATTTTGTTGCAAACTTTTTTTTCTCAGATTAATTTTTATAGTTGGTAATTTATGTTAGCATCTAAGCCTAAACTGAAAAACTGAAAAAAGGCACTCTAAACCATTTGAGTATATGAAACAATTTGAGAAATGATGATATCTAAAGCACTATTTCTCAAATTGTAGGTCTCAAATCCTTCAGTGCATCCTTAAATGAATTTAGTGGACCCCATAACAAGCATGCCTGTGTAAATAAAATAGCACAATAGAATTGAAAATAACAGAATATATTATAAGAGTAAGAATTTTCACTTGAAACTTTTATTTAGGGATGCTTGCTTGGACATGTGTATGTGCAATGTATTTCTTTGCTGAGATCATTGTAAAAATGTTTCAAAACTATTTGTATTCCACAGAAATACATTTTTACATGTAAGAAAAGTTCCTAGATGACCTCATTCAAATAGCAATTGAATCCATTCTAATAATTTTACTGGAAATTAATACTCTATTAAGTTTTAAGGAAAAATCCCTATTATGTTATTATATAACAATTCATCTTCTAGGATTGAAAGTAAATCTTAAGAACATCTGTTCCTACTAGTTATATATTATTATTTAGCTTTGTGATCTTGAACAACGTATTTGACCTTTTTGGCCTCAAGTGAGGGAAAGTGAATTGCTAATCCTAAAGTCGATCCAAAACTCATTTTCTAAGATGCCCTGTTTTGCAATATATTAATACCCTATGGAGCTGTTGAGCTTCAAAGGCCAGCCCTGCTAAGTTAGCCTTTCAAAGCTTCATCTTCCAACAATATTCCACTGTTGGTATTCTACTATACCATAACTAGGGCTGTTAATTCAGAAGACTAATATTTCAAATAATTAAAAATGAATTCCTATATTAATAGGTTTCAAGACTCTTACAGCAAGAAAAGTTCATGAATATATAATAGCTGTGACATCCACATCAGGATTACCATTGTTATTTTTAAGTCAGATAGTATATTTTAAGAGTTGGTAGACTTCATGAAGACATAGACAAGTTGAATACATGGTATGTAGATTTGTATCTACTCTTTAACAGGTTTTTTTTCTATTTGTCCTCATTTTATGCTCTTTTCTCTCCTCATTTGCAATATTGATATTTTTAGCATTTTTTTGCTATAAGCTTATGAAGAAATCATTATTTTGTCCTTCTTCTATTTGTTACCCTTGAGATTATGTTATGCATGCTTAATATATTAGAAACAATGTTAGGAATACAGAAAATCTGTGCCTTTTACACCCTCTTGCTTCTTGTGATATTATTTCTTTGCATTTAAAATGTATTTCATGTGTATGTTCATGTCAACACTGTTGTTTACTTTGATATATTTTATTCAGTTAGTTGTCATCAAGATATATCCACATAATGAATAGTTTCACTGCTCTTCAGCTATTCATTCTTTCATTTACTTTTATATTTCTTTCTAGGATAAAATTGTCTCTGAGGTTAAAAACAAACCAGAAAAACCAACAACCACAACAAAACTTTTGTTATTTGTTCTAATGCTAGTATGCTAGCAATGAAACCTCTCAATTTTTGTCTGAAATTATCTTGTTTCATCTTCACTTCTGAGGAACATTATCATTTGGTTTGCAATTCTAGTTTGGCAGTTATTTTTATTTAGCATTTTAAATTTCCTATGCAATTACCTTCTGCTTTTATTTGTTGTTTTTGTTGGGAAGCCAGCTGTCTTATTGGTGCGGCCCAGTTGATCTTTATATATTTCCTTTGTATTTTGATTTTAGAAGTTTTACTACAGTTTGTCAAATTAGGATCTCTTTATATTTATTCTACTAGAGTTCATATTACTTTTTATATCTGTGGGTTGTTATCTCTCATCAGTTTTGAAAATTCTCAGTCACTAGCTCTTCAAATATTGTTTCCTCATCTTTTTCTAGAGCTTCAATTGTACATATTGTAGACATTTTATGTGTCCTATGTGTCTCTTTGCTTTATTCTGTATTATTTTTCTTTCATCTCTCTGTTTCAGCCAGAATAGTTTCTAATGACTTCTAGTTTACTAGTCTCATGCTGTGTCCAAGCTCATCTTTAACCATATATTTAGTGATTATTTCTGTTATTGGTTTGAACCAATTCCAAGATATATATTAATAGATCTCCTGGTGTCTCAACTGAGAGGCTAGGGTTTCCAGCAGGATCAGACTATTCTTTCTCTATTATACATAGTTCTTTCTCCATTGAATGACATACATTTGCACTTTTATGAAAGTGAAAAGCCCACACATGTGTTAGTCTATTTCTGACTTCGATTCTTTCCCATTTTCTATCCCTTTATTGGTATCACACTGCTTGATTACTGAAGTTTTATAATAAGTTTTGGAATTAGGTTGGGTAAGTCTTCCATCTTTGTTATTTTTCAATATTTTTGGAGAATACAGATTATACCTTTTCATTGTGCCTTCCATGTGTATTAATATATCCTTCATAATTTCTATCTCATTGTCTATCTGAATGCTCTTTACTCTGAATCCATGTTAATTTGGACTTTATTTGTAGACATTCTATGAGACCTAAAGTGTGTTTCTACAGGGAGATTGGGTTTTTGCTTCTTCCAAGTACTTCACAAGATAACAATCTATAACTACTTTAATTTAACTCTTGGCCAGCATTTGCTGTACCATACAGGGAGTGTATATTTAAACCCTCAAGATTTGTGAGGTAGGAAATTTTGCTGAGTTCACAAAGAAGTGATTTGTCTCCTACTTGGATCTGAGATCAACATCAGACAAGTTTCTTTGAAATAGCCAGCTGGTGAAATTTACACACACACACACACACACATACATACATACTCTGTACTAAAGGCATATTTCTGCAAAATCCTATACGTTTGCTATGCTTTCATTTCAACACCTACCTCACATGATATCACAAAAGCCCCAGGCCACCCACAGCTTTAAGATCACAGCAATCCCTTTTATTTCAACTCCTTATAAACTGGCTGTTGAGAATTTAAAAAAAAAATTAATTCAAATTTAGCTATGAATTCAAAAGTGTGTTTAGTATTAATTTATTATTTCTAGATTTCTTTTAAAGAGGGATTTTTAATGCTACATAGCATCCCTGTCCTATTGCTCAGGACGAATTACTTGATTACAGGGGATTTGCCTGATGGATAAGAAGTGGAGAAACAATCCTCCTGAAGAGATTAGAGAAAACAAAAAGAGGAGGGTATAAATGGTATGAAGGAGATTCCAGATGACATGATAATTTCTAAATTTGTTGAGTCCCTCCCTATAGCTCAGATTTGTTATTAAAGACGGCTCTATGTCCATATAATGCTCCTTGTTCTTAATGTAGGCAAGTGGACTTATGCTTTCAAAGAACATTGCTAGTACCAGTTCTGAGCAGTCTTTGCTTGGCTCCCAGATCCCAGCTCCAGATATTAGCTACAGCATTACTGATTTTGGTTTTACTCGTTTTTCTGGCTTGCCTCTGTCTTCCCTAGGACAAATTAAGTCTGGAGAAATCTGGAACATTAGAAACTTAGTTTACCTTCTCATTTGCAGGAATCTGTTATTCCACACAGTCCTTCATTTTCCCTCACTGATGGCTAAAACTGGACTCTGAACCACCTGTAAAATATCAGACTGAGACATCCTTCTCTCCGTCCACACTTATTTTTCTTTCAGATTTCTTACCCAATTACTTGCACTACAGCTGTTTTCCTTTTCTTCTTTTACTTTCTCCCCATCTCCTTCTTTTACTCTTCCTCCTCCTCTCTTCCCTCCGCCTCTTCCTCCTCTCCGTAACCCTCTTCTGCACCTTCTCTTTCTTTTCCTTCTCCTTCTCCTCCTCCTCCGCCTTCTTCATCTTCTTTGCTCTCTTGTAAGTAGTGGAGTCTCCACTCTTTTGACTCCTCCACTTGCTCTCTATTGAATATAACTCTTTGTCTTTACTTTGTTCCCTTAGGTTAAAAGAACCATCATTTTAAACCCCATCTGGCCAAACACATCTCATTGCAAACAGTGACAGCTTTACTTCTTCTTTTCCAATTTGAATTCCTTTTGTTTTTCTTCTCTGATTACTGTGGCTAAAACTTCCAAAACTATGGTGAATAGTAGTGGTGAGAGTGGGCAACCTTGTCTTGTTGCTGATCTTAGAAGAAATGGTTTCAGTTTTTCATCATTGAGAACGATGTTGGCTGTGGGTTTGTCATATATGCTCTTTATTATGTTGAGGTAAGCTCTCTATTTGTCTACTTTCTGGTGGGTTTTTATCATAAATGGGTGTTGAATTTTGTCAAAAGCTTTTTCTGCATCTATTGAAATGATCATATGGTTTTTATCCTTCAATTCGTTAATATGGTGTATCACATTGATTGATTTACGTACATTGAAGAATTCTTGCAGCCCTGGGATAAATCCCACTTGATCATGGTGTATGATCCTTTTAATGTGCTGTTGGATTCTGTTTGCTAGTATTTTGTGGAGGATTTTTGCATCTATGCTCATCAGTGATATTGGCCTGTAGTTTTCTTTCTTTGTGACATATTTGTCTGGTTTTGGTATCAGGTTGATGGTGGTCTCATAGAATGAGTTTGGGAGTGTTCCTCCCTCTGCTATATTTTGGAAGAGTTTGAGAAGGACAGTGTTAGCTCTTCTCTAAATGTTTGACAGAATTCATCTGTGAAGCCATCTGGTCTTGGGCTTTTGTTTGTTGGAAGTTTTTTTAATCCCAGTCTCAATTTCATTACTTGTGATTGGTCTGTTTATATTTTCTATTTCTTCCTGGTTCAGTCTCGGAAGGTTGTGCTTTTCCAAGAATTTGTCCATTTCTTCCAGGTTGCCCATTTTATTGGCATATAGTTGCTTGTAGTAATCCCTCATGATCCTTTGTATTTCTGCAGCGTCACTTGTTACTTCTCCTTTTTCATTTCTAATTCTATTGAGTCTTCTCCCTTTTTTCCTTGATGAGTCTTGCTAATGGTTTATCAATTTTGTTTATCTTCTCAGAGAACGAGCTTTTAGTTTTATTGATCTTTGCTATTGTTTCCTTCATTTTTTTCCATTTATTTCTGATCTGATCTGTATGATTTCTTTCCTTCTACTAATTTTGCGGGTTTTTTGTTCTTCTTTCTCTAATTGCTTTAGGGTAAGGTTAGGTTGTTTATTTGATTTATTTCTTGTTTCTTGAGATAGGATTGTATTGCTATAAACTTCCCTCTTAGAACTGCTTTTGCTGCATCCCATAGGTTTTGGGTCATCGTGTTTTTTGCTACAACCCTTTCTAAGCACTTCTCTGGATGCTGCTTTTCTCAGAATTAAGGACTTTTTAAGTTAAATCTAAGTGCTCCTTCATTCAGATTACAATCATGAAGTGTAGAAATTTTTTTAAACTTTGGCTTATGAAAAACTCCTTTCCTAAATTTTCAGGGTCGCTTGAAGTGTTTGACAAGTGTATCACCTGGGCCATTTCCCTCATGGTCTTCGAGTTGCATATATTATGGGTGCATGGCTGGGGTTCTCTGGGTGATAGTAAAGGAAATTGCCTTTGAGTCCTATGCTGAGTGTTCATTGCCTTTGTTACTGAAAAGAGAATATAATTTGCTTAGGAAATCAAAAACAAGAAAAAGAAAAAAATCAAGGATGCAGTAGACTAATATAGAAATTTTAAGTCAAGAGGATTTTGGAAGAGGTTTGTTTTATAGATATTTAGTTCTTTGACATTTCACCATTTGTTTGGATGGGTTACAGCCAATTGATGCCACTTGGTTAACATTTCTCCTTAATATCACTTGGTTATTACTGACACATTTATCACCATCTAAATTATAAGAGAAGATCTATCACTTGGTATTATTGACACATTTATCACCATCTAAATTATGAGAGAAGATCTTAACATAAACAGCAGTATACCCACTGTAGAACAGCTTTGATACAATAATGATATTCCTTGTCTTTACAAATTAGTGCTTATCTCATCCATATCATTGTAGACTATGGACCTTAAGCTCTCTTCTACTTACAGAAAATATGTTTTGTCAATCTGATCTCACATAAGTTATGATGCTTTACAGAATAAATGAATTTATTTGGTTACCAGTTTCAAGTGACAGGTTAAATTAAGAATGTTTATTCTTGTATATCATATTTGCCACTGTCTGTCTTCTTTCAGACGAATTTTCCCTGTAAAATCTTATCAAAAAGGAGGAAATCCATCCAGACATTGCATAAGGCTATTACAGAGATGAGGAATATTTTTGTGTTCTTTGCTTTACTAAATTTATGACTGAAAACATTTAACAAATTTAGTATGATTATATAATTACAGATTGCCAGAGAATCATAATAGAAAAGTAGACAAGATGTCTTCTAATAACTCCTGATACAATTCAGATAAAAATATAAATTCATAAAAGGAATTAGATCAATTTTAAACATATTAACCTATAGAATAAAATAGTGGTGATCCAGCTTTTATGCAATTTTGTTTCTAAATTAATTTTCCATCTCATCTACTAAAGAAATGACACATGAAAATGGTTCTAATTTCCGTGTGACCATCTTAAGCAGAGAATGCACAGTCAGAGCTGGCTTCACCGATAATATTGTTCCAAGGTTAACTTTATCTGCATCCCAGGAAGATGAAAGAAAAAATGTAGCGTTTATGATGAGTCTCACTTTGTCTTGAATAAATGAGCACTTAATCCAGTAAACTAGAATTGAGTATTTTAGTATTCTTTGCCTTGTTCTCTTCTATACCCTCAGCCCAGAAGTGATGCTTGCTATAAACACCTCTAAAAACTACATCAATTGTGACCTTCTTTGAATTTGAATTAAGACTACAGCATTATCTTGCTTTTGTTTTTCCTTCCGGAAAATTTTGCCAAAATGTTTTCTAATTTCCCTTGTATTCCAAGATAAAATTTATTGCTCATCTACCTATTTACCAGCAAGAATAATAAACCTGAGGTAACACTAAAATTGAGTTATTTCATTACTTGCAATTCTACATACTAGCAACATTTGATAAATTATTGTGAATTCCTAAAGTTGATACTTTTGTATACTTTAATTTTGTAGCATATTAATTTTTCACTCCCTTAAAATGTCTTACTGTCAAGATACAATATTGTACTGTTCATCTGTAAAATGTGAACCTATATAAACAATAAAATATCTTGAATAAAAAAGCAATTTTTATCACTTCTTGAAACTTAAACCACACAAGTTGCCAGCAAGAATTTGCTTGTTTTACAAAAGGAGGTGCATAAAAAAATGTATCCAGTTAACCTAACTTACTTTGTCGTAAATTATGTTTAATATCTTAAAATATATATATATCAATTTTTAAAGAATTCCACCAAAAATTTATGTTTTCAAAGTATTTTTTTTCCAGGAGATTATCTGTACTGTTTCTTTTTCTAGGCTGTGTCATACAGGAAAGGAGACACTAATACTTTATAAAAGGAAAAAAATTCACTAATTAAGCTCCAATCCACAGGGACACTGAAGAAAATTGATTGGGAAAAATGAAAAAGAACTGGAGTCTTACAAATAGAAAAACACACTAGAAACTTATGAACAGGGAATAAAGCATTCAAATACCTTTAAAGTTTCCCTGGAATGCTACAGTATGCAAAGTTAGTTGCATTCTGCCAAAAATTCTCAACAAGTTCACATGGACTGAATTAAATACCTCTAAACTTTGTCCAAATACAATGATTTACTTACAACTCCTTGTATGTAAACAATGTGAATTTTGTTATCAGGAAATACCCACTGAGAATACCTCTGAGCAACATACTATGCTACTTTTCAAAGAAAGCAAGGATACTTAGACACTGGCTAATTCATTTTCAATTTGCTAATTCCTACCTGTCTAAAATGACTTTCCAGAAAACTTTAGGGAACCAGAAGAGTGCACGTGTAACAAGGATTTATAAATGCCCAGGCCTGTCTGGTAAGGGATTCTTCGAAGGAGTAGGCTGAATGAAGTTGTTGAGTAGCTCTGGGGCAGAGTATAACTTCAGTCAGTATGATATTATCAAAGCGAGACCTTAACTAAATAGCAATAAAAATACTCCCTCTCTGCACATTATCCTTTTCCTTTAATCTTCATTTCCTTGCCTTGCCACCTGTGTGGTAAAGTCATGACTTCTGTGCTTGCTTGGATCTGCTTAGCCTATTTTACCGATATAGATTGCTTAGGTCTGCCCACAGAAAAGGCTGAATGGTCCTCTCTGTGATCTAGCCAGGTAAACAAGAGGCTTCAACAGCTTCTGAAACATTATATATATATATATATATATATATATATACACACACACACACACACACACACACACACACACACACACACACACAGAGACACACACACACACATATATATATATTTATTTATTTTTTCCCTGAATGAGGAGGACAGGGTGTGGAATGAGTAAACAAGGTCAAGGATTCTAGGTCCTAACCAAATACCACTCTTTCAAAAATAGCTTACAGGAACGCAGGCACTCTCATAGTTGGCTTGGGCTGCCATAACAAAATACACCAGATTGTGTGGCTTAAACAGCAGAAATTTATTTCCTCACAGTTCTGGAGGCTAAAAATCTGATATCAGTGTGCCAGCATGATTGGTTTCTGGTGAGACCCCTTTTTCTGGCTTGTAGATGACCAGGTTCCAGATGCATGCTCACAGGGCCTTTCCTTGGTGCGGGGAGGGGAAGGGAGAGGGTGAAGGAGAGAGAGGGAGAGTGAGAGAGGGCTCTCAGGTGTCTGTTATAAGGGCACAAGTCCTATTATATCAGAGTCCTACCCTTATGATATCATTTAACCTTACGTACTCTTAGATGACGCATCTCCAAGTACAGCCACACTGGGGGTTAGGCCTTTAGTATATGAATTTGCTGGGGGAGCACAAACATACAGTCCATTATAGGTATTGTCTTCATTTATGCCAGAAGGAGAAAGTGAACTGTATAAAATACCTTTTAAAATCCTACCATTCCTTAAGAGATGAAGCAGAAATACATCTAGAAGTAGTGCAAGAGTACACATTTCCAGCCTACTTTCTGTTGAATAAAGATGAGAAAGGGCTGAAGGGAGAGAAAAGGGACAAATGGAAAAAAAGAAAGTCACACCCAATTAATTAGAATATTGTCTTTAAAATTAAATATACACTGAAAAGCAAAATAAAATCAGAACTGAAAGTTTATAAGTGATTTAATTGTTCTTATATCAGCAAGTCTTAATGAAGGAATTTTTTCCAACTACTTCCAATTTTCTTCCAGATTGAACTGTAAATCGCTACTTCTACTTTTCCCAGGCTGCACAAAGTTTGGATTTCTGTCAGAGCTGCCATGAAAAGCCAAAACCTGAACATATCAAATCTGTCAGTTCACTGTGGCCACAGTATGAGGAATTAGTCCAAATGAAGAATGACTTCACGAAGAAGATGACACAGATGGATGAGGAGACAGCTCATGAGTACTCACCTTGAAAGGAAGCTTCATGCTGAGTTGTGTATAAAGTAGGACTTTTAAAAGTCAAATATGGAATAGGATATAAAATATAAGAGTGCAGAAGGTTCTTGACATTTACTGACAGAAGACTGCATGTAATCTCAATGGTAATAATTTGTCATTGATGGGATTTCAGGAAGAAAAATAATTGGGCCCAAACAGTGAGCATAGAAAATAACTGTGAATAAAGCTAAGGGCAAACTTTAGACAGAAATGACCTAACAAGGGGAATTTTGAGAGCTAATTATGTGAAGGTAAGGGAACTATGAGTGCTTTACTGATGATAAGAAAGGAAAGGGCAAAATTAAGATATGTGAAATGAAAACAACAGGATTTAGAAAATAACACGTGGTTTAAACTGAAGTTAGTAAAATGGTAAGCGAATGACAATACTGATGATAAGGACAAAATTAGGCAATGAAGAGGTTTCAGGAAGAAAGATCAGTTGATACATGCATTGTTTTCCACTGAATTTTGGGTACTAGAGGAAAGGTTTAGGAAACACATATACCAGCAAAGAAAAAAAGTTTTCTTTGGGAGTTATTAGTATAAAAATCCTGTGACATATTAGTATTGTTAACATAGATTTGTTTTTATTAATTTAGAAATCAATTTTATTTGTCTTACTGCAGACATGTCATTTCAGTTTATCTTAAATAGAATTATTTTAATGGTTTTATGCATTTAAGAATCTACTGTAATTTCTACCTGACAGAACCTACTAATATAAACTATTGGTCAATAGAAATCAGACTATTTCAATAGAAATTAAGACGGAAGTTGCTTTTCACATATAATCTGCAATATTCCCCAAACTTTAGTTTTATAGTAGAAACTTACTTTAAGATATTAATATGGAGTTAGAGTATTAGAATGTGAAGGTTGTTGCAATAAAAATCCCTCTCCCTTCTTTAAAAGAGTAAATCAATTCTGTGTGCTAAGGCTTTCCTCTGTGCTTCTTTGCTCACAGTCGTTTTATAAGAATTCTTCTTCCTACTAAGTGGTAGATTTCCTTGCTCCCTAATGCTTACTCAGAGCAATGTTCAAGCTGTCCTGGGATACTTCTCTTAAGTAAAACACTGTTATGTAACTATGTCAATGGTGTTCCAATTTGAACTTAAGGTGCATTCACTGCTGGAATTTAAATTTATCTAAGATGTGTCTAGAGAGCTTGTAGGACAGATTAATGCAAATCGAGGAGCCTCCTGAGTGGGTGACTTATTCTAAAGGAGCCTGGCAGATAATGTCAGTCCAATAAGAAGACTGGCATCATATCAAGGAAGGCAGAATCTCTTGCCCCACCCACTCCTCTGTCTTATTTGTCCTAGGCAACTACCAATCTACTTCCTCTAACAATAGATTAGTCTTTTGTAGTTTGTATAAATGCATGCTCTGCTTCTGGCTTCTTTCAGTTAGTATAATGTATTCTGTATCATTCTTTTTTATTGCTGAATATTGTTTCTCTCTTTTACTCAGTGTAGAGAGATTCTTTTCTTTTGTTATTATTATGAATAAGCTGGATATGAATATTTGTGTACAGGTCTTTTAGATACCTATTTTATTTTTGGATAAATACTTAGGAATGGAGCTGCTGGGTCATATGGTCCATAGCCATTGTCACACCCTCCTTTATTGTGCCTTGGCTCCCTATCTCTAGGTTGCTCAAACTTCCAGAAGAAAATTACCAAATGAAAAGGGAAGCATACAAACTCCAACACTGGGGGCAAGTTGGAGAAGAGAGACTCTTGTGAAAATACAGAAGCAGTGAAATGTCTTCCCACATGATAAGATAATTTAGACATTTGATAAGAAAATCTATAAATGTGTACCTCTGATGCCTTTCACTCATAAGTTTCATGTATTATCTGTACTAATTCAATTAGAAAAGGAATCAAGAACAAAGGCAGCATATTGAACTATATAATACATGTTAAGCGCATTAAGAAACACTTTTAAATTATTTTAAATAGCTTAAACACATACTATACTTTTATGATGTTCATGCAATTATAGCATTTGATTTTTCAATCCCATTTAATGAAAACCAGAAAATGAAAATTTCTAGTCAAATAATAATTATTATCTTTTCGAGTTAAGTGAAATAGAAAAAGGGATTGGAGCTGACTACCAGATAAAACAGGACATCTTTCATATCTTGTCTCCAGGATATTTCTCCACATTTCTATTCTCCTAAGTAATGCAAAGGTAGATATGGTTTTACACTGCATATGTTTATTACTTTTTTTCCACCTCAAGGACCATGCTGAGACTTACTCATATTAGAGCTCTAAATTTGTAAGGAATGCAGGTAACCAGTAATAAGGTACTTGCAAAGTTTACCTGGCTCAGCCATGGCTCATCAAGGTCTATTTGAAATAAAAGAATGTGAATTCTGCTGTTTGACTTTGCAGTACAAATAGAGACAGCACTTTCGAAAGAGTTTCAGGCAAACTCATAAATAAGATATTGCCCATTGGGGCTTCCCTGGTGGCGCAGTGGTTAAGAGTCCGCCTGCCGCTGCAGGGGACACGGGTTCGTGCCCCGGTCTGGGAAGATCCCACATGCCGCGGAACGGCTGGGCCCGTGAGCCATGGCCTGCGTGTCCAGAGCCTGTGCTCCGCAAGGGGAGAGGCCACAGCAGTGAGAGGCCCGCGTACCGCAAAAAAAAAAAAAAAAAACTTTAAAAAAGATATTGTCTATTAAAGAACACCAGTAAATAACAATTCCATTTATTGGATGCCTGCTCGCTCTGTGCCAAAAATGGAACGTACATGTATTATCCCACAGAATTATCAGAAGACAACATAACAGGATAAGTACTATTTACAGAGAAGGAAACAAGTTTAGAGCAGTTAAGTAATCACTCATGGTCATATTGCTTCTTAGTGTGGGGGTTTAAACTGAGTTTCCTTGAACTCAAGCTTGTGTACTTAATGAAATACTTGTCTCTATTCATAACGGAAAATGGAAGTTTAGAAATCTAATAAGCTAAATATTGGGAAGCACTAGCGAAAAAGACACAATTCTTATCTTTGCAATCTATTTGAAGGAACAATTGTTACATGTATAAACATCTATTACCTATAGGAAGAAAGAATGCATTTATACAAAAAACAAAACGAGAATAACAAGTACATGTTGATATAATTAGGGTTGCTGTTCATAACAGGAAACATACCAAATCAAGTACTCAGGGATAGAATTAAGAAGCACCTCCCAAAGCAGGATAGTTCAAGATAAAGAAAACAGTTTATAAATATTATACATCAAAATTAAAATATCTTCAATAGTAATATATTATTAAATTAAGCCATTTATAACTATTTTCAAAGTATAATAAAAAGATATATCCTTAACCTAGTAAAGATTATTACTCTAGTAACTTCAGTAAATATATTCCTTGCCTTTAGAGCTGGAGGTTCAGACATTAAAACGTAATTTGAATGAGACGAATTCTATAGTGAAGAAATTCAGGGAAACATGCATAGATAGCATAATTCAGTCTGATCTGATCAGGAAAGATGTTTGAAGCTAAAGGATGGATAAGAATAAGCTATGTGAATAGGGGAGAAATGAGCCCTCTATGCAAAGGGACCAACACTTCCAAAGGACCTGAGAGAGACAAGCGTATGGCATATTCAGGAAACCAAAAAGTCCAGTGGGTTTTGTTTGTTTTGTTTTGTTTTGCTGTTTTGGGTTTTGGAATAAAAGTAACAGGAATGAAGGGTGATAGAATAATTTTGAAGAAGAATTAAGACCTTCCCTGGTGGTGCAGTGGTTGAGAGTCCACTATAAGACAGAGAAGGGTCACTTGAAGACTTTATTCAGGAATATTTTCATTCATTCTTTCTTTCTCCCAGTTACTTTATTATTCAGTCCCTACTAAGGAACAGACTATACTACATATTGGGATACATATTGGGATATGGCAGGGAACATAACAAAGCTCTCGTCCTAGTAAGCTTACGTTCTTGTAAAGGATGATAGTCAACAAACAAAATTGCAAACTAATACATAAAATATGAAGAAGTCATACGTATTATTAAAACGAATGAAAAAGTAAAGAGATAGAATACCACTCAACTTAAGTGTCCATAAGAATCATCTGGCAAGAGTATTAAAATGCAGTATTAAAATGCAGCAGTTCTAGAGTGAGGGCTGTGATTTCCATTTCTAATAGCCTCCCAGGGGATGCTGATGTTGCTGGACTGCTCACCACATTTTGACTAATGGGGAACAAAGGGTAAGGAGTTGTCTGTTCAGGGAAGAACTCTTCCGTGGATTACATTTAAATACATTCATAAATAGAGACCTAACAACGGAGCCTCCAAAAATACATGAAGAGAAAAATAGACAGTTCTACAATAATACTGGAGACATCAACACACTATTTTTAATAATGGATAGAACAACCAGACAAAAAATCAATTAAAAAAACTGAGGGTTTGAGCAACACTATATGCCAATTGGAGCTAAGATATATATTGAGAGCATTCCTCCTGCACAATACACATTCTTCTCAAGAGCACATGGAACATTCTATAGGTAGACCATATTTCAGGCATAGAAAAGCAGTAATACGTTTTAAAAAATTGAAATCATATAAAGAATCTCTTCTGACCACAATGGAATTAAGCTAGAAATGAATTACAAAGAGAAAACAGGAAATGTGTAGAAATTACACAACATCCTTAAAACAATGAATGAGTCAAGGAAGAAATCACAAGGGAAAATTTAAAAGACCTTGATGTATGAAACAAAACATACCAAAATTTGTGGGATGCAGTGAAAGCAGTGTTCAGAGGGAAATTTATAGCTGTAAAAGCCTACATTAAAAAAGAAGAAAGATCTCAAATGGATAAACTCATTGTACATCTTAAAGAACTAACTTATGAAGAGGAAATTAAACATAGCAGAAGGAAGAAAATAATAAAGGTTAGAACAGAGATAAATCAAATAGAGAATAGAAAATTAGGCATTCACTTCTATCAGTATCAAAAATAATGAAATTTCATTAAAAACTCCAGGATAAAAGGCCTCTATATGAGGCAAAAAAAAAAAAATAATGGCACGATTTTCAGCTAATTGTGGAATTCAAGTAAAGGTCATTCATTTAACCTGCATCACTGTTGTCCAAGTGGAACAGATAACTTGGAACAGATACTGTGACATTAAATTATGAAGAAGGAAACATAATTGTGAAACACTAATTGTCTCTGCAATAAAGAATTATTGTAATATAAATGTAAATTAATTTTCAGTGTTTAGAATGAATCCATAGACAGAAGTGAAAGACACCATTATTTAAGAAAAGCCAGACAGAGAGAGAATGTAAATTGGACAAGCTTGACAATATAAAAGTAAAAGTACCATTCTTAGAAGTAGGTAGCAGAGGTGGAGAAAGAGAGGCTAGGAAAGAGTAGATAAACTACCAGACTTGTATCATAATGGAGAGGCAAGAAAGCTGTATGTAACTGAAGGAAAAAGATATTGAGCATATTAATGTATAAGTATAAGCAGTGGAAAAACAAAATAAATATACAATATAGCTCAACATAGATGAAATGAAGGAAGTGGTTGGGGGTGATAATGTCTAAATAAGATTATACTTCTATTTTTTATATCAGGGATTTATTTGAAGTCAAAAATAATAGCGAAACCATAGTATTTAGGATGATAAACCCAAGCACAAATTTAAAGAAAAGCAAAAATGCTTAGTAGGAATAGCTTCTAGACAGAAATTCTATGGCTGGAGATATGTGGAGCAAGGAATGACTGATTTTTATTATTAATTCTTTAGTATTACTGAATTTCTCAAAAAATAAATTGATTTATAAAATTAATAAAAGAGAAAAATAATGTTTCAATAAGTAAAGGAAGAATGTTATCTCAAGAGAGTGTCCAGATTATTATTTAAAGTCTCCTGAAATAACAGGTTGTCAGTAACTTCTCAATGTAGGGAGCAGGTAACCAGACAACGCTCTGAAAAGGAAGAACTATATTATGTCAAAGGCTTGTAAGACTTATGACTGTAATCAGGAAGTTCAATAATTTCCCTTCCTCCCAGGGCAGACAATCAATCAGCCAGTGAACCAGTTGTCTTGGAGAAACCATCTCTCACTGGCATTCCATATTGTTTTTGAAGTCATAATCAATGCAGTACTTTATGAAATGAAACTAAGAAGAGCAACTATTAAAATGAAAGAGTCCATAAAGTCATTTTTCTCAGATGGCATGATACATACCTGAAAAAGTGAAAGGAATTAGAATTGATAAATTAGTTTAATAGTCAAAACCAGTACAAATATACCAAATTCAATAGTGCTCATTCATATCAGCCATATCTAGTTAATATACATAATGAAGAAAAGCATCTGACATTGTTAAGTATATGAATTATATAGAAAACAAACTACATGTCAAACTTTTTAAAACAGTTGCCTATATGAGCTTTCCCAACTTTTATATTTGTTTCCTCCATCATCCGCTGACATTGAATTCCTCTTCAGT